>NC_046184.1:14868418-15171449 GCF_011004875.1 Balearica regulorum gibbericeps
CTTTAATGATAACTGTGTAGGTTCTCATCAAAACGAAAGTTTGGTCTCATTATCCCATTGTTCTCCTTTTCTTTTTTTTTTCCAAGCTGCCTGTCTCGTCCTGGGTTGTATGATTTTTCCTGATGGCTGGGATTCAGATGAGGTAAAACGGATGTGTGGTGAAAAGACAGACAAGTACACGCTGGGGGCTTGTTCAGTCCGCTGGGCATATATCCTGGCGATTATTGGAATCTTGGATGCCCTGATCCTCTCATTTCTGGCATTTGTGCTTGGCAACAGACAAGACAGCTTGCTAGCAGAGGAGCTCAAGTTGGAAAACAAAGGTAGGACTGCTTTAGAAACACTATTATTGGGTGGCCTCGAGTGCAATCGCTTAAAAACAATGATTGGTTTCATTTTATTTTATATTTATAAGTTGGCATGCTGGCTTACTTCCTAAAGTTGCTGGGAAAGAGGAATTGCAAGGTGCAGAGGAAGTTTGGCTTTTCAGCCTCCAAAATGTAAGAAAGCTCAAAATTTCCATAATTGCTGTACTCTCCATGACTTATCCTTAACAGTTTTTAGAGCAGTAGGTGGAATGTTTTTGTGTTACCCACTTATACGTTACTTCATTAGCATTTAAGTTTTACTATCTCCGTCTTTTTCTGTACCTCATGGAAGATTTGTTCATTTGGTTCCTTTAGGATTTTGCATTGGAATAGGAATGGCTGTAACATGGTGTATGTGTTAGCACAGTACACAGCAAGGAGGGAGTGTTGGCCTCGGAGATTGGCAATGAGCTGTGCGATGGGACCGCCGGTGCAGCGAAGCACCCGTGACTGAGGATCAGAGCCAGGAATGAAGAAGAATCCTAGTTCTTGTTTGGTTGTGTTGCTTTGAGCTCATTAGTCATCTCACGGGAATCTAGCATGCTCTAGTAACTGAATATTCATGCAGCAGGTTGGGAATAAAACACATTTCTAGATTAAGACCATAAAACTGGCTCAGGCCAGTTGTTTATCACACAGTTGCAAGAGGAGAGGTGCTGTTCGGCGAGCGTGTGCAAGCCTGGCTGATTTCTGCAGCCCCTTCCCCTCGTGCTCCCCCAGCATCCACAGCTGTGTATCTCGTGATAGATACTACAGAGGGCACGTCCCTGCCTTGTCTTTTTAATGGGCCTGTTGTCCCTGGATCTGTCTAATCCCTTCTGAACCTGCTGATGCTGTTGGCTTCTACAGCACCATGTGGCAGTGAGTTCCTGAAGTTCACTACTGACTGCTAAAGAAGTACTTTCTTTTATCTGTTTCAAATTGATCCCCTACTAGTTTCACTGAGTGTCCCCCAGATCTAGTAGTGCAGGATTCTGCATTCAGCTCATCCACCACCTTTGTAATTTTGTAGGTTGCTTCTAATAATAGCAAAGACATTAGGAGCCCTTCACCACTGGATTGAAAATCAAAAGCTGTTTGGCAGCCTGTGTTGTACAAAAATAGCTGGTCTCAGTCCTGCTCCAGAAGGACCATTATCCGTATATCTGAAAGCACCAGCACACTGGCCCCGGCTTGCTGAATTGCAGACAGTCAGCATGCTCAGCCCAAAGATAAATGGACTTGAAGATTGAACTTCACATACAATTCCAGACCTAGTTAGAGCCTGCTAATGTTGTAGGTTAAGGAAAATGTATGTTGCTTGCAATTGCATGTGTAGAACTGTTCTGCAGGTAAACTGAGGGCATCAGTTTCAAGGACTGTCTCTGTGGCCCTTTTCTGTAAGGATAATATTCATCTGCACTTGAAAATTAAAATACTTATCAGAAGAGCATTCACAGCTATGCCATAAGTGCTTTTGGCATCAGCAGTGTGTCTGATTTGTCTATACCATACAGAGCTCATGAACCCTACAACTACTTGTATCAAAGAACCTCATCTGTTTTGGCACCTTATGAGCAAAACGCAGCTTCTGGAGACTCATCACCTCTCACATCGCTGGCACAAGCTCCTGCCAGAACATTTGGTCCTCAGCATGTTGGACAAAATCATTCAGCAGCTCATTTTCCTTGGGTTAAGCACATAAATGTACTACACCACCAGCTTCAAACCAAACCAAACCTCAACAAAAAGGGGCCCACCCCACTTTTCCCTTCACAGTCAAACCTAATGTCCACCACTTTTTAAACTGTCTTTTAAATGAAAAGAGGTAACATATCTTCTAAAAGGGGTATCGTCTCCCTTCTCTTCACAAAAAGTTTCTGCTGATCAACAAAAGGGCAAGTCTAAGTCCCCCCTACAGACTCCTGGCGTTTCCCTGCCTGCATGTGTTGCTGCTGGGCACAGCTGCAGCCCCAGGAGAACACAGTGGGTGCATGGGTGGACACCACCACCTCTGTCAGTGGTGGGGACATGCCAGATACCAGTGCGAACAGAGCACCAGCTCTCCACTTTGCTGGCCAGAGATCAGTCCTTATTCTGGTCTTCTGGACACCAGGAAAGCCTGCCTGCATCCTAGTGAGCAAATATCCCACTGAGACAACAAGGCGCGAGCACTGAATTCCCTCCAGTGGTCTCTGATCTCTGTACAAGATGGGCTGAGGCTTGCCATCCCCCATGCTGTGCTGATGGAGTAGGGCTTTGGGGCACAGTTCCTGCAGACCAGGGAGGGGTTTCTGCCCAAAAGGCTGCACTCCAAAGTAGGCACTGGGATGTGTAGGTAGTACTCATGCATTTTTGCAGCTAGCAGTTGATTGACTGTGGATGCTGCCCACAGAGTTTAGGAGGAAGATTTTGGGTTCGTATGGCCAGGGTTGTGAGGCAAGTTGTGTAATCTTGGCAGTCATTGGCTGCTTGCTCAGGTGACCAGTTTGGGGCAGTGGTCTGTGGTTAGAGAAGATATTGATTACTTATACTGTAATGATGAAGAGGCTGGTAGAAGATTAGGGCCAACACTTGTCCTTGAGTTGGCACCAAACAACCTCCTGTCTGTACCACTGGCATACACTGCACATGCATGAAGGCTTTGACACTTACCCCATAAACTACATACCCTTGGCTTCTTTGGGGTTAAGAGATAGTGGAGAAATACTCACCAGCATCAGTCCCCATGCAAAGTATCCATGCATCTCTTGGAAGTGGTCAGGATGCCAAAATAGCGAAATAAGCAAGTATCACTAGCATGCCTCCCATATAGACAAGAAGATAAGGATGAGGATATAAGCAATCCCACCCTCAGCCTCCCCAGCTACTCTTATAATATGAAGCCAAAGCCCTCGTAACAAGTAGCCGTGAATATTAAACACCCCCCATGTCTTTTTCCCCCTCCTCACCTACAAAAGGTCTGCCTCCAGGCTTGTGCTGGCTCCTGCTTCTGGATTAGCAGGTAAGGATGAGGAGCATCCTCAAGGAGGAGTCCCTGGGCTGCTTCTGTCTTCCAAGGAGCCTAACATGTGGCCGAATGGTCAGGGATGTCCAGCGGGTGGGAGCCCAGGGTCTCCTTCCCCTTGGTCGGGGTCATGTCGTCTGCTCACAAGCCTGGACATCCCATAGGCTGTGATAAGCAAGGTGTCCCCTTAAGGGACAGTCATGGTTCCATTGTGGCTTTTTGGGAAAATGCACCTGGGGAGCAACCAACACTGTACCTGAGAGGAACCTCTGCCTGCCCTGTCAGCTCTTCTGCTGCTGCTGGGGCTTTGCCCCATGCACGTAGATATTGTTATGCAGTAGCTCGGCAGAGGGGAAGAGACAATAAGTCACAACTGTATTCATTTATGTGGAAAAACCTTCAAGAACAAGACATGATTATGCAACAATCAGACAGCTGGGCAGCTGTTTTCTTAATCGGGTAATGGTTCTGTCTGGAGGCTTCATTGCAGATCAGCTCCCACAAGCTCACTAATGAGAGTCTGCGGTGGCTCTGTGAGTACCTGGCACCACAGCTGTTTCTGAGGAATAGTGACAAGTAAACAGTTAAAAGTATATGAAATGTAACAGGATGGTAAAAAGATGAGAAAATTACAGAAAAAGAGCAAGTTGTACTTCTCTGAAGACTTACCATGCTGAATTGTACACCTGCTTTATGCTTTTGATGACTACAGTTCTGTATATTCCATAGGTTAACGAATGCTCGTAAGTAAGGAATTTGACTTATTCACAGGAGAAGACAGCCTTCTTATTTTTGCCATACAATAAAGTTTCCTTTTTCACTACATGATACAAAAGTACTTACTCATTTCTTGTTAGCTTAGGTTTGAGATTAAACTATCATGCAAGTTTCATATCTGAGAAATATGACTCAAGTTTAGCAGACTTTATTCAGTCTGCTATAGTCTATGTAATGCAGTTTCCTAATTATGCAAATTTTACACAGCAGCCTGTACCTTTTTCATTTAAAAAACTGCCTTCTGAAGAAAAAAAAAAGTTATTTCTAAAAAGGCTTCTACATTATGTTTATGCCATTAGCAAAAGGAGGGGAGAGAACAGTATTACATGGTTTTCATTAATTTGTAGGAACTAAAGGTAATGACTTAAAGGCTTGCATGTTATTAAACTAGTGGCATGCAGGGTGATAACAAAAATAGTCAGTTCATCTTAGCTTTAAGCTTCATCAACACCATTTTGAGTGAGCCATCAACATCAGGCATATACCTTGATGTTGTATAATGACATAATTTAATATTTTGAACTGTAATGTCTTCATATCATAGAATCATGGAATGGTTTGGGTTGGAAGGGACCTTAAAGACCATCTAGTTCCAATCCCCCTGCCATGGGCAGGGACACCCTCCACTAGACCACGTTGCCCAAAGCCCCATCCAACCTGGCCTTGAACACTTCCAGGGAGGGGGCATCCACAGCTTCTCTGGGCAACCTGTTCCAGTGCCTCACCACCCTCATAGTACAGAATATCTTCCTTATATCTAATCTAAATCTACCTTCTTTCAGTTTATGGCTTAATGACCTAAAATTAAAGTTCTGGCCGAAGGGTGAAGAGACCAAATGAGAAGTTTCCAAAAGAAATTGAGAGTGCAAGGCAGTTACTTTTATGGTAGAAAGCAGTAATATGGTCTGCATTATGAGTGATAAATACAAAAGCATTCAGAAAAAACTACCCTGTTAAGTGATATCAGTCATAGCAGGTGGATGATGCATTCTGTGGACAGCTGTGGCTTTTCTGATGGATAGAACAGCTTCACAAGGTGTTTATGTTTAATATTTGACTCATCTTTGGGGCCCATATGGTCACAGGTAAGCAATTTGCACTAAAGATTTCCCAGAGTTACAAGCCTAAGGCTGAAATAGATAAAAGGAGCAGGGAGCTAGACAGAAGATTTGAAGGATTCATCTACCTTGCAACTCACACGGACTCAAACTACACCACATCGCTCCCAACGGCCATGTTGCAGAGAGCTCATCGCATGGCTTAGTGCAGGATGCCCAACCCAGGACTTACCAGTTGGTTGACACTTAGACCCTCATTATTCTCTATACCAGTGCTGTCAGGGCCTGATGCGGGTGCGGAAGGCTGGCTCTGTACCTCTGCCTGAGCTGCAGCCACTGCAGAATAAACACACTTAAAAGCAGAAGTGAAGGGGAAGTTGTTTCTTGGTGACAAAGCAGTTTTCTGTAAAAAAAAAAATAGTCTCGCACAGAGATTTGCACACCTTTGGCTAGAGAATTGTCTTCTGTAAATAGCAATAGTCTACCCACATGATTGCTGCTGCAACAGAAAACCATCTGCAGAAGGCCTAGTATCTGAAGCTGAGTGACAGGAGGCTAGTGGTGCGCTTGTCGCATCAAGGGACTACATGACAGAGTGTGCATCAGCTGTCATTCTTCAAAAGGAAAATAGCTCAGGTCACAACGTGTGTACAAACTGCTGTGAAATTGCAAAGCCCTGCTTATCAGCATGTACTTCTCATGGCATGCACACACAAACATTCAGGCTAACTTATTCAAAATTAGATAAATAAACATGAATATTGATACCTGATTTCAGTTTTCACACATAGCTACAGCACATAAAAGAATTGCCAACAACCTCGGTAGTAATAAAATACAAATCCAGTTGGAACACCATGTATACCCCTGTAGACCCATGTTGTCTATCCAATAAAATTATATAGTCCCTTTTTTGTAAAGTTGTGTACCCCGTGGCCCCTCCTGATACACAAAAAGTCAGTGTATATGCACCTTTTCATTTCAGTTAGCATGTACTTTCAAAAATAAAGAAAAGCATGTACTTTAGAAAATAAAATACAGGCTTTCTGTTACTCTCTTCCCTTTTTTAGACTAGTATTTCTCTTCATGTCTGCTAGTCTTCTCCTATCCATCCTTTCTAAAGAGTTCAAGAGAGATCCACTTCAGCCTCTTGCTGCTCCGGTGCGTGGCTCCATGTTCAAAGCACTCAAGGTGACTTTGAACCAGAACCAACTTGGCCACTTGAATTTCCATTTGAGAAGAGAAACATGGAAGAAACTCATTGGGGAGTGATCTGTGATGGATTACTGTAGACAGCCCACCACATGCACTTGCCAGGCTGCAGCTGGCCAGACGAAGCTGGAACTACGTCAAAAGGTTTATGCTCTTGCCTCAGAGGAGAAGTATTTAGGTATCCTGCTTTTCAGAGGCAAAATCAGGCTCATCTTTGAAGCCCACAGCCATAGGTTCCAGGTTTGGAATTCCTGGCCCTCATTTCTATCTTCAAAATATGATTCTCTGCCA
Organism: Balearica regulorum gibbericeps; assembly: GCF_011004875.1. Classification (NCBI taxonomy): domain Eukaryota; kingdom Metazoa; phylum Chordata; class Aves; order Gruiformes; family Gruidae; genus Balearica; species Balearica regulorum. The sequence continues at coordinate 14,875,111 of NC_046184.1, forward strand.
TGTCGGCCAAGAACAAAGTCTTGTCACAGCTCTGAAGAGCTCACATGTTCTCTTTCAGCTTCAGCCGACAAGTGGCTCATCTGTCATAGCATCACTGCAATTAGCTCCAGTTGTTAATTTCTTTGTTTAATTACAACCAGTTTTCCTTCAGGTGTCACCTCCACAATGAGCTATAAGGAGCTCTGAGTATAAGAACAGTAGGCAAGTAGTACAAGATATATTTCATATAGAAACCTGCAATGAGAAATCAAACAAACAGATTTTTTGTAAAGTTTTTTCCCCAAAACTTCCTGCTTTTTTTAGATAATGGACATCATTCTCCTAGGATTTCTACTATATAAATAATATTTTAAAATTATAAAGATAAATGTACAGATTTCATTATTGTGGCACCAGAGGGAACTTCATCTCTCTAGGATGAAGATTCTCATAGCACTGCTGTAGGATATATGCCCAAGGTATGAACTTTCATCCAAGGACTGTATGAACAATCATTGGATCCAAATCTAGGACTTTCCTTTGCAGTGCTTTAGTGCCATGCACTTCCTTGGCCAGTGTGTACTGAATTCTGTCACACAAAGCAGAACAGCTCCAGTTAGAGGATGTTTGGGTGCCCCTCCTCCACAGCAGTCTACAGTTGTGTAGGACACTGTTGTTGGAGATCAGAGCTGGAAGTCTGATTACCTCCAACTTGAGGAGAGAACCTCCTCAAACCAAGGCAAGCAGAAAATCAAAGTATTTTGGAGGCTTTAGTAGAAACTGGGAGGAAGAAACTGGGGAGCAAGACCAGAAGTCAAGGGGCTTCAATACAGACTTAGAAGACACTTTCAAGTCTTTCTTTTGAAAATGTATACATTTGTGTTTATGGGCATGTGAGAAGCTACTTAGGTTTTTCTACTAGTATTTCGTGGAAGTAAGGCAAAAGCCCTGGGGCGATGTTCAGCATAGCTGAGTTTGATTCTCTTTGGTTCTTTTGGATCTTTTCGTTGTCTTACTGAGCTTGGATCTATCATTTGTTCTCTACATTTCTGTCTTTTAAATGGAGGTGGAGGGGATGACTCATTTTATTGATAAGGTATGTTGTGGTTCAGCAAGGGAAGGTGAATTAGAAAAGCTAAATGGTTGTGGAATTATTATTAAAGTATGTATTTTAAGACTAAGCCCTGATAAAAGTATATTATCATGGAACTACTTTACCAGCGTGCTGAATGATGATACTCTTAAGGGGAGGCAAATGAGGCATCAAAACCAAAAGTTGAAAGCTGATTAAAATACCTTATTAAATAAAGGTCAATCTTGCAGTAGTGCTGATTGATATATCAGCTGATCCAACAGTTCCTTTCCAGCTCTACTTTCTATAATGAGAAAGTAAAATTAGTCCTAAGCATATGCATTAATTACTTAACTGAAGAAGTTGTAGACCATGAAGAGTCCTAGTTCCCCAGTGATTAATGAAGGAAAAACATGGTGAACTGCTTTCTGTTTCATAGAAAGAGGGAGCCTACTTGCTGTTAACACTCTGTAAGGAGTCTCAAACAACAGCTCGGTTACAGAAATTATCATTCCATTTAACAAGCTCGTGATATGAGGGACCAAGTCTGGGGACTTAAAGGCATGCTGGTAGCAAAAGGCTAGGCAGCCTCAAAAAAACACTTCTTAAATGGTGTAGGGAACTCAATGCAGTGTATGAGATCTATGCTCAGCTGAAAAATTCTGTAGGGCAGCAAGCCACAGAGGGGTTGAGCATTACAAAGCAGAGTGGCATGATGCATGGGAATGGGGGGTGAAGTCATTAGACAGTTCTGTTACAAGCTAAAAACAAATCTCCAGGCTGGTCAAGACAAGTCCACACAAAGCCTGGACAGATCTGGAGAACCGTGTTAACTTAAAAGGAAGCCTATGGCTTGTTACAAGCAAGACCATATTTACTGAGCTAGAATGCAATGAGTCTGACTGTACCATCATTAGTAGTTGCATTAGAAATGGTGGTTTGAAGTTTGGGCAAATAAATCAGAGATATTTCACAATACATAGACATGTAAAAGGGAAGTAGCTGGCATATATTTCATTCCAGGTAGGGCTAGTCACACACAAAGTTTATCACACCCCACTAGCCATACCTTCTTCCTTACTGACAGAAGCCATGTTTTTAGGAGGAAGAGCAGAGAATGGGAAACTCATGACTCGGCCGCTCTTGCATGAATGTTTTTGGGTAATGTCTTAATGCAGACTAAATAATAAAGAGAGGTTTGTGCCAAGAATCCGGACTGTGACTGGGAACACCTGATCTAGAGGACTTTGCTGCTGTCCAGTCCAGCCTGCCGCTTCAGAGAGCTGCCTGGGCTGTCCGTCTGTTCACACCAACCCTAATGTCTTGTCCTCACACAGAGAAAAAGCCTGCAGATCTGAACTGTAATTGTTCCTTGTTGAAGCAAGTTCCAGTAATTTTCCTGGAAATCTTTGACATGATTTAAAAAGTCATTAGTTTCATCATCTCACTTCCACTGTGAATTTGTTTTGACTCTTCTTCTGCAGTTTCATAAAGCCAGGATCATTTTCTATCTGCAAACAAAACATCTGAAAAGAAACGCAGGTAACCTCTCCCTTTCTGGGCATAGCGTCAACAGAAATAAAGGATGTTGTCAGTAGCTTTAGAACAAAGGAGCTATCAAAAAATCCAAATGAAAGCAAGGGAAACAGCCCTGTTTCCCAGAGTTACATTCAATGAGACATGTAAGTCATACCTAATGAAATATTTGAGATATCTGGCTCTTTCTGGTTTCTGTTTCAGGTAATGTCCAAGACTGTTTACTATAGTAACAAGTCAAAGTTGACCTGTTTGGTGCTGGCAGTGTAGTTTTGCTCTATTTAGCCAGTCATTATTATATTGCTTTATTCTAGAACCTTGAAACTGTTCAGGTTATTTCTGTACCACTTCCAGAGTTCATCTGGTCTTTCTGTTGAGTCCCTTATCTTCTCCTGAGTGACAAGCTTGGTGGATTCCAGTTTGTCATTCCCACTGACCTGTCCCTGGATGCCTGGGAAGCCTGGCCCTGGGACAGGCCCAGACAAGGACACCCACGTATTTTAGTTCCTTGGGTCTGTGTTGACCCTACCAGGCCCAAGTCTGCTGTGGCTGAAAGTTAGGGTTCTGCTCTTGGCTGCTAAGATCTTTGTTTGTTGACTTTGATATGTCTGTACAGTTTTACTTGATAAAATACCAGAAAACAGCAATAGAAGAGGAAACAGTCATGATATTCATGAGTAATATTGCACTCAAGATTGCTTTAGGTGTGTATTAACTTCATTTGCTAGAAAAGAACACAACAGATAACAAGTGAAATTACAATCCAAAGATATTTTATCAAGATTTTGCCTCTCTCTTGTATCTAGAGGATATTTTTTTTCTTAATTCATGTTTTTAAATGAAATACATGAATTTGCTCATAGCGCATGGTCAATGTTATTATATGCTTAGTCTTTCAGGCATTTGGCATGCAAGCACTCCAGCTGTCAGAAATATTTTTATGCACCTACCTCATTTTAGCATTTAGCATGAAATGTACTCTACAGACATGGTAAAACTGGAAATAGAGGTTTAGTTGCAATCCCGTTTGACTAAATGTATTTACAACACCACAGCACATTTGATTTTACAAACTGCCTTCACCTTAGTTTGTAAATCTAAAAATTTTCAGGACCATAATGAGCTGGCATGAGGATGTCATTGCAAAAAGTCATTCATCTCAAAATGCTCTTTCATCTCAAAGCACTTGCACCCTTCTAGGTGGCAGCGTTTGACACAGGACAGACCATTGCTGAGGTTCCTGTATGTTATTTCCCTCAGCTCCTGCGTTCTGATGTTCCCAACTGATTGTCTCCTAATCACAGAGTGTATTGTTCCTGTCTAGCACATGCACACTGAAACCAAAACTCACTGCTCTTTGTATAACTCCGGTGCCTGAAAAGAGGCTGAAAGGGTCAGCATGATCATTTACACTACTCTCCAATACCACACAGGCTGTAGGATGGCCAGCATCCCCTCCAGCTTATCAGCACTGCATAAACTGTGGAACCAGAGCTGGACACTGTTCTGGGAGCGGTTCTGACTCTGCCGTACCCAGAAGTGTTACAACCCCTCTACTTCTGCTCAGCGCTTCCTTGTCTGCATCTGAGACACTCATAGCCCTTCTGTCTGCCAACGCCTCTCCAGCTCGGGTTCAGCTGACTTTCCACATGCTCTCTATAGTGTGGCTATGTTTCTTGCTCCTTGACGTATCATTTTGCATCAGGCCGTGCTTATAGAATGAGTCATTTGCTAACACACATGAAGACTTCTTTGGTCCTCTTCATCACAGCAGCTGAGACAGAGAGAAAATGGACATTCCCACTGGCTCCCAGCAGTCTGGAGAAAATCTGGATGTTGTAGGTCTGTTTCCTCCTTCTTCCTCACTAGAAGGAGATGAAAAGATGTGAAGAAGAAGAGGAAACCAGGAGCCACCTTCTTTCTTTTCTACATGTGTGCTGAATTCAGACACAAAATCATCCCAACATAAACCCTGTTTTCTGAACTAACAGCATCAGGGCACTTTATGCCTCCCTGTGACTTTCTTTGCTTTCCATCCTTACTCTTCCAAGGGTTTCATAACCTCTCACTGCACATGGACAGTTCAGTCAATAAAGATAGATCTTTACAATATTAATGCTTCCCATTGTCTGGTACAGCTGAAGACCCTGAATGCCCACTATAGGGTCTAATAGGTGGACAACAGTCTTGAAATACTGAGTAAATCTGCCGGTGTTGCTATCAGCAATGAAGCATAAAGATAAAGGTAGGTAATTCTTGCTTCCTGAACACAGAAGCAGTAGTTTAGCTGTACTTTTTATATTTCTACCATAATAATATATGTGAATGATAAGTGCACATTGGATAAGAACTGAGAAAAATAGCAGCGTTATGTAAATGCCTGCTAAAATGCGTGCATCTGGAATATGTGCAGAGTACAACAGTTATTTAATGGTTACTTCAAAAAGAGCACATTCAAACACCAAATTAGATTGGCATAGCTAAAATGGACTCATTTTATACAAAATGTTTACTAGTATTCTTTTTATTTTTAAGTATATTATTGAAGTAAAATCTTCAAAGCTTTTCCACTGGGCATGTTGGACATGATTAGGCAGTGGGGTTTTTTTCATCCTGTGAAATCAGTCAGAATTTTAGAGGGTGGGAGTAAATTTAATCCATGAGAGCAATTCATACAGTTTTTAAATGGTCATGAATATTACTTATACTAATCCTTGAGCACAGAGTTTCAAACAATATTTTTCAGGTGTTTTAATGTTTGATATCTATCAAATACCTTCACATTTCCTTTGAAAAACTATCATACCACTGACAATAACAACTGACTGACCCCTTGCAAACTCTGGCAATAAAGATCAGACATCATATATCCCACAGAGACAAATATTGGTCTACTAGGGAAAGTGGAAGTGTACTAGAAATCATACAGTGTGTTTCAAATGTTAAGGAGAAGAAAACATTGTCAAAGAATTAATTGGAAATTTGGTATTGAAGCCATGCTGGCAGAGTATAAAAGTGCCGTACTTAGAAGAACAGCCACAAAACACAGCACTTGCATTGTTAATGGAAATGCGGGATTTGGCAACATGGAAAGAAGTAATGCCAATTGGTTAAGGAGCAACTTTGCTTGGGAAAATAAAAATTTGTATCAGCGTAAAGGCTGCATTTCTGCGCCCTTTCAGAACTAGCCTGCAGCATCTAACTGTTGAATTTAAAAGGATAGCTGAAAACCTCTGAGCAGTCACTGGCATGTGGCCTCAGCACTTCCAAGCAGAGGCGGTAGCTATCTAAAGAGCAAAACTGCCCTCCGTTGTTCTGCCTCAGTGTCGTAAGTATTCTCCCCGATGCTCTGTAGATGTTAATTCTTATCCCATATGGGCAAAGATGACATGTTATTAAGTACAATAAATCTTCCCATATAACCATCAGCCCAACTATTTTCCTGAAGAGGACTGACAAGCTTATCTTAAATAAATCCCTAAAAGGGCTCTGTGAAATGATTAGAAGTTGTATGTTTACGGTGATGCCAGAGAATCGTCAGGTTTATACACTGATCAATCATTTATACACTAGTGAGCAGCTGGCATCCGAGGCTGCATCTGCTCATCTATCAAGCAGTTCTCACAAAGGTTAGAGGTAGTAAAGTTGTACTCAGACACAAATAGAGGTATAAAAATGTTCTCAAAATGTTAAGTATTGAGGATTACAGCATGAACTGATAGGATTTCATATTTCAGAATAATTTCTATATGAGACTGTGATCACAAACAATTTGCCAAGGTGTCACCTTCTTCCATAAGCCCAACTGAAGCCCATCCATTGCTTTTCAGTGCGGTTAATGTCCTTGCAGATGGATACAGAGTATGTGCCCACGCAACATCAGTCTCAAAAAACATGTGGATAGGGTGATACTGACCTTTGCCCTCTGTTCTATGGAAAGTGTTTTTGAAAGAACAGCCTGGGAACCTCTGGAGAAGCTGGAGCTGGGTACAAAGAGGAAGTCCAAAGGCCACAGCGTGGGTCTGCGGCTCTGTCTTTGGAAGGGACCTATTCTCCCTGTTTCTAGGCAAAGACGAGATCTGACTTAGTGAAGGCATATGAAGAAAAGTCCAGGAAGGGATGTTCCTGGTGCTGTGAGGTCCAGCAGGAAAACAGAACAACCAGCACTCTGGGTTCTGTTGGCTCACCTGAAAGGGTTAGTGGCATCTTTGTATTCCTTCCCTTCCCACTCAAATCCTCACTTTATGCCTATGGATGTGAGCGCACATGCTTTTAACGCTCTCAGCTTCTGTGCTTATCTGTCTGCACTGTGTCAGAGTGCCTTCTTTAGTGTGGTCTTAGAAGCCTTCAAGCATATACATATATATTTGTACCTGTATGAGTATCAGGAACATGCAGGACCATTCAGAGCACTGGGAGCACAGGGAGAGTTACCGTGGCCAGGAAATGGGGTGAGCACTGCAAGAAGTCCTGGTGGCTGGTGATGTTGGTCCCCACCATGGCACACTATATGCTACTTAGATTCTTTTTTAATACTCTAGAGCTACACCTACAACCCATCAGGTTAGTTCAACACCTGCTAAACCTGCATTACATTTTGTCCCATTATTCTTCAGAATATTCTCTAAAGCTCTGCTTAGCATTGAAGTCACAGCTATCAGCCTATGTTTGTCTAGACGCATAGTTAGGTTGTCTTCTGGCATAAATTAAAGCCCTCATCGAAAAAGTTGGAGAGAGAGAAAGTATAATCTCTTTCAAAGTAGGCATTTATAGTAAATAATATTAAATCTTCCATTGTTTTTTTCCAGTCAGGTTTCCTGGGCTGTGCCTCAATTCCACCTTGGTTCCCCTTTCTTCTTTATTTTCCCTGCCTTTCTTGCCTCTCTTTTCAAGACCACGTATTTGTATCCCATTTGCTTAGAAAATCTCTGTTTCACTTTTATTTCAGACCTTCAACTTTCATAATCCCAGAACTAGGTGTTTTCTCAATTTATATTTTCATAATTCTAGAAAAAAAGATTATATCATCATTTAAGCAGACAAAAAAAAACAAAAGCAAAAGGGATTTTTTTTTTTTAAATGTATATCTAGTATTACTTTCTAAACTCTAACAGCAAAAGCATTATAAATGGTATTGTCATTCTTAGCCTGCTTGGGAAGAGGAGGTGAATGTTATCATATAATAAATATACATGGGCTGTTATAGCTATCACTCAGATCAAAGCCCGCTGCATTGACCAATTCCATTTTTTTTAACAGCAAAAGAATGCAGCAATTCATCACTTGTCCAGTCTAGTTAATGTTTTGTGCCTTTTTTTCCAGGAGTGGAATTTGTGAACTGGCTAGCTTTGACAGTTTGAGGTACTTGGTACTTTTCATTTCTAGATCATTGACTCAAGTATACCACATATTTGATGAAAATTGACCGAAAATTGAATCTGGAGCATGACAGATGGCTGAAGTATGTAAAAAAAGATTGGTTTCTGCTCAGCTGATAGTAGACAGATGTCAATAACAAAAAAAAATACATATAGCTTAACCCTGCACTAACAAAATTCTAACTAGGAAGACTCAGAAATGAATGGAGAACATATGTACCTTTGGATGCCTTCATCACTGAACTCCTAACTATGCTAGCTCCTAGCTATGTAATACGTATTTCCAGAATTGGAATTTACTTAGACATGCCTCTCAAATCTCTGAAAATCAGATTGTCAGTATTGAATATCATGCACCCAAAAAGTGAGGTCTCTTTTGAAGAACAGTAACTGCTTTTCTCCTGACGGGACTGTCCTGGCAGATTGGGTATGTGATGGAGATGGGTGCGGTGTGAATATGTTAGGAGAGAGGTGATGTGTTTTGGCTAGGCTCTGTGGTAGACCCAAAGGTCAACTTTCTATGGCTTGTGTCTGCCTTGGAAAGTACAGCAGTCTCTTTTCATTTCCACTCCACCTCAGCATTTGAATTCTGTTGAATCAGTAAAGTGAATTAACCAAGTATTTGACACTTCTTTCTCTAAGTTTCCAAGAAATTTAGTCTCCAGTGATTATGATTTTGCTTTGTCTGCCATTTTCTAGTGACCGATTAGGTCCCAATTCCCAATGAACATAATGAGGTATTTAAGATAAAAATAGTCTTCCTTCTGTGCTCCATTCTCCCATTTGGATAATATGATTTTTAACTTGCATTCTCATGTAAAGAAAAAATTTGTGCCTTATAGCAATGAATGGCTGGCCCTCCCGTCCTTCAAGGACTGCATTAATATTGTTGCGTTTAAAAAGATGATGACAGGCAAACCAGCCTTGACGCGACAGTGGCAGGTCATATGCTTGCACACTGCACTACACATTTGGATAACCAAGTAAAGGAACTGTAGTTCCCTATTTAGATCTGCAACATGTCCAGGTTCTGGAGTCAAATTTACATACTTTCAGAGCTAGTAGCAAGGGTGACATTTCTGATTGCTATATTTCCCTGTCCTCCAAGAAATAGGAGGACTTTTTCAACTACAATCAATATATTCAGAAATTTGACTTTATTTTCAACAATGTCACCATGATTCCTTGTGGCATAATGTGTACCAGCTAGATCTCAAACCAACACAAATCCAGTTATGGAGCCTTTTTTGACAAACTGCAATTTCAGTGAGCAATAGTATTTCACAAACCAAAGCCTTTTAATGGATGGCTGCTGAATTTAATGCTTTGCTTTAGTTGGATTTTTTTTTTAATGCTAGTACATTTCATCCTACTATCTGAAAGCAAAAATTTCTTAGTTTCCCATCAGAATAATTACCTTATGAATTTACACTGCTTATCTGCTGACCTGTTTATCAATCCCCCTCCCTAATAACTTTTAAACACATTGTCCAATTTCAACAAAATTTAACAAAAGGCTAATGTCTGAAAAATATCAAACTCCCAGAAGTGTTCTGAAGATGAATGGCTGGATAAAAAGAAGAGAGCATTAGCTAGTGATCCCACGAAGGGAAAGCCAGGAGGTTCAGCGCTTAGCAGCACTTGGCTGACCAAGTCAGCACAAATCTCATTTTGGAAATGTACTGTCTGCTGTTTCTTGGTCGTCTGTCATGCTGAATAAAGTTAGGTAGAGTGCATGGGAAACATTGCAAGTATTTCTGTATGCATATGTGTGTGTATATGTATTTTTAAAAAAAAAATAAATAAAAAAGTAGGAAAAATAGAATGAAGCCAAGAGTCCAGTAGGAAAGAGGCTGTAAGGGACATTTGTGGCATGTGGGAAGCACAGGAGTATGGAAAGGTTCGGGGGGGTGAAGGAAGCTGGAAGTATCAGTGAAGGATCTGAGGACATGAGAAAGACAGGTATCATAGCAGAAGGTGCGTGAGTGTAAGAGGAAACAGAGTTGCTGCAGAGGTGCCATGGGGCCGTGGCAAAGGAGCTGGGTCGTGCTCTGGCTGTGTAGGAGAAGGAGGACACATGCTGTTCATTGAAAGCCAGGCTTCATTGGTTGCTTGTACAGCTCACGCAACATTGGGCTTATTTAAAACTGACCAATAAAAAGATAGTTCAAGTATCTAACTCACAAGGTATTTAATGAAATATTTCAGTTTAAAGCAAATGATACAATAGGAAGTAGTGGGAACCCCATTCTTCAAAAGAAACTGTAAAAATTCCATTTCAGTTCAGCCTCGAACTATTTTTTCCACTGCTTTGCTTCAGCCATTGAACTGAAAAATTGGTTATTTACCTAACAGTTATACTTAAAAATGTTTGCAACACAGGCATGGCCAGTACCTTTCACTCAGAGCTTTGCTGTGGGGGCAGCTCACAAAACGTGCCCGGGAACTGGTGCTGCCTATTAAGTTCTGGCCGACAAGATCTCAGGCTGTGCTTCAGAGAATTTGTTCCCTTGTTCAGCAAAAGATAAACAAGGTAGAACCAACCGACCTGCCTCCACCGATAATAATCTTCCTAGGAGATACCATCATTTCAGCAGATGCTGGAAGAAACTTTTCTGAAGGTCAGCACATACAAAATAATCAATTCTCATCTACAGATCATAATTCAAATGTGCCAAATGCTGGAAGAGCTTATCCTACCAGGTTTGTGAGATGAAGTCCACAGTACTGATTGAAGCCATGATGTTTGCTGCAGCTGACCAACTGAACAGGCCATGGGCCATGCCTGGGGAACTTCTTTTTAACTTCCAGAAAATAGATACTATTTCTGATGAGCAGTAGGGAAGCAGTGCCCACAGTATCACTGGTTTGTAGATAAGCAAAAAGCTATATTCACAAATACTGTCAATCAACACTTTGCAGCAATTTCCTTTAAAGAGAAAAAGATAGAGAAGAGCTAGTCTAGAAAATTCCGCATTTTGGAGATGCAGCATTTGTCTTGTTACGGCTGAGGAAAACGTGGGATAAAAGCAAGTGCCGTTAGCGTGCATCCTCGCCGACACTGCTCCAGGGTGTGCTGCGTCCCGCAGCTCCATGCAGGCTTCAGTCACCTTTTAGGCTGAACCCACACCCAACACCTCCCGCAGACAGTGTAGGGCATGAGTGGGTTTGGCCAGCAGAGTGGGCATCCAGGATAAACCTCCGTCACCTGATTTCTGCTGCGGCTGCAACAAATGACTTCAACGCTCACAGCAGTGTGAGCAAGATCTGAATCAAGCCTGTAATCTTTGTTCTAACAAAACTGTGGAGACAGTTTTCTTCTCCTGAAACAAAAACCTCATTATCCTCAGTCCAGCTGACTAAACCTAGAGACTGAGCTGGAGTCAGATTATAACTCCCGGTTCAAAGCAGCTAAAAGAAAGATGGGCTGAATGGAAAGGTTTTGGTACCCAATGGAAAAATCTTCTTAATTCAATTACTTCACATGCTGAGACAGTTTTAGGAGAGCATTAGATACATCTAAACTCAGCCTGCAGCAGCATATTCTTCCATGCACATGCCTCCCTGAGCTTAGGAGGGAAGGAGGTCACTGTGGCGACACGGTGGGGTTTGGAGATGCTGGCCCTTGAGGGACACTGCTTTCTCCAGGGTGGAGGCAGCTGCAGCAGCATGGCTCTGTACCAGCACCCAGCCCAGAGGTGACGTGCCTCAGCACAGCCTTGAGCTGACACAGCCAGATTAGGTTTAGGACTCAGCTAATATCCGCACAGCGCCTTGTGCCAGGTGAATGTGCTTTGAGCTGCTGGTTTGGTCTCTGCATTTCAATTTCTCTGTGTCGTTTCCCTCCTCTGGATGCTGCTGAGGTGCTGTTTCCATCTGGAAAGGAACATTTCAGGTATTTTTGTCTTTGGCCATGTGTATATCTCCTAACAGAGCATGGTGCACAGATCCCCTAAGCTCACAGCAGCCCACGCAGACACCGGGCAGAGCCTGGCTCAGGTCTTCACAGCCTCGTAGCTGTGTTAGTGCAGTACTGGCTGAGCTAAGAAACCCTGTTGTCGTGCAGTATTTATGGGATTGAGTGGAGATTTAACCCCCTGTCACAGCTGCATTCCCCCTTTCAGATGCAGGCAGCTGCGCAGGGTCCTCTGAGTTGTGCCATTTTGTGTGATGAACAAACACCAAGCGTCCCCCAGCACCACTGCCCAGTCTGCCTCGTCAAGAGCTTGTCTAGCCCTCTGCAATCAAAAGAAATTCTCAGGAAAGGGAGAAGTAATTGAGTGCTGGAATACTACAGTTGGCTGGATTCAAAATGAACACTGTGATTTTGCTCAAAAGCACCCAAAAAGCATAACAGGAGGAGGCTGGAATCAGCTCCTGCCTTGAGGCCAGAGCAGAGGAGTGGGCAGTCAAAAGACTATTTCCAATTCTGTATGACTTTGGACAAAGCATGTAACTGCTCCGTGCCTCAGTTTCCCCATCTGTCCTGTGGAGGCTCCAGCACTATTTGCTTGCCTCCAGCATCTTCTGTAAGGATTTTTCAATTAACACTTCTGGAATGGTTGGAGTTCCTCAAGAGGAAGATAAGGATAAAAGTGCATATAACTGTAAAAAACAATTTGCTAAAAATAACTCTCACGAAACATTTGTCAAATTGAGGAAGTTGAAAGGAGGTGCTGTTTTGTTCAAATAGCACAAGGGAGAGCCAAAGAGGGAATGGCACAAACCTCATCCTGCTCAGAGCGACGAGGCCAAGCAGCGTTGCAGGCGTTGCATCTGCACGGCGCAGCTCTACGTCCCAAACAGACCTGCATTTCTCCGGCAAACGCGGGAGGTGAGGTGCATCTGTATATAGCGAGCAGGGCAGGATGTGATGGGAGGACAGCGATGCCGGGGGGGGACGAGGTGACACCTGCTCCTCACGGTGCTGAGCAGCTTGGCAGGCGGCTGCCGTGCTCCCGGCTGCCAGGAGGGATGCAGCCGGGGCTGAGAGCTGCTCTCATTAATGCTGCACCAGGCTCCTCTGCACTCCGGTCAGCTCAGGGCTTTTGCGTTTTCACTTATGCAAGCAGCAACCCTCGAAACTGTACGGTACAGGGAGAAAACTCTGTGTCTCATTGATCAGCGGGTTCAGCAGGACCGGTGTGCATTGAGTGATTGCCATGAGAAACTTCAGCTGCTGTAGCAACTGCTCCGGCTGAGCTGCTGGCGATCGGCAGTAAGAAGCGTTCACCAAGACACATACAAATAAAACATGTAGTTGCTTTGATATCTCAGTCTTTGTTTGCTACAAGCATTCATATCAGTGATTGGCTAGCTCACAGCAAATTCTGAGAAAGACCAACCAAAAAAGTTGCATATTCTGCACAGGTTTTCTCTCTGTGGCTTCACCTCGTTAGTTAGAAATCTTTGATATTTTTTCTGCTTTCTCTGAAAGTTTCAGATACTTGATTGGGAAGAAGACAAACATACCACATGAAGTTAGGAACCATCCTCCCAGAACTATTAAGAGTAGCGAGCAGAAGATGGAGCAGCTCAGAATAGCACAAGCAGAACAAGCAGGTTGAGCTGTGTGAACAACAAACATGCGGAAATCAAACCCCATTACCACAGAAATAACCAGCAGAAATCATGGAGATAAATTCAATGAATAAAATATTTACTTGGGGAAGTTTCCCCCCTCTCCGAATTGAATACAGAGTGGTTTCCACTCAGTTTTCCAGCAGATGTTTGGTCCAAGACAGAAGTCAATCTGTCAGGCAAAGAAATGAGTGGGCTTCTCCACGAGCAGCCATTTCTGCCCCTGGATCGGTTAGGGATGGAGTTGCAATGTGCTTTTGTGCACCAGCATCTACCATCGCCTTGGTACTGCCCAGACCACTTTGGCCAGGAGCCGGATAATCCAGCTCTGTCTTCAGTTTACACACCTTCCCATGACTGTGAGGTTTTCGTGATAATGGAGGCGAATTGACCATTTTAAGGCACATTCTAAACAAAATGCTGCCCCATCCATCAAGAGGTGCCTCCAGCCCTGGAGGTTCTCATGCTGGATACACATCTCGTGCTAATGGAGTTCCCTCCAAATGAATTTACCTGGATTTCCTTGCAGGCTGTCTGCATGGCTAACATTTTAGCAGCACTTGAAAACTCGAGCTTTAAAAGCCTGGAAGAGCATTATAATATGTATTGTTCTATCCACATCTTCTTAAGTAACAAAAAAGTATCAGTTGGTTAGAAACCGATCCTTTTTGATACATGGCAGTGTGGCTTTTCATTTGAACCACTATAATTTTCACTTTGGGGAGAGGAGAAGCAGCTTTTTCCTGACACAGTAGTGACACAAAAGTAAGATTTTTATTCTAGTACATGAACTTAAATAAGGATATTAAATCATAAGTCTATTTAGCTTTTGTATACACACTTCTGGTCTCCATTGGAATATATAGTCTCCATTAGCAATGAATGTGTTATGGCACAGTAGGGTGCTTTGGATGCTCTCTTGGATGCTCATACTAATGGTGTGCATTGCGTAGGAGCTGATCCGACGGTTCATCGCCACCAGATGAAGGAGGTCCAGTTGCCTTCCCCACCTCAACCCTCTGCCCCCAGGTGCAGGCTCCATCCTCTTGCCTCGTGGCTGCTGGGCTGCATGTAGGAGCTCACAGAGCAAAAAAAGTGAATACATTCCTGTTGTGTTAGTGATCAGATCAGCCCACAGAAACACCTCGTGGGCTCCAGCAGCACCCGGACTGTTGTTGCACAACACACAGTCTGTGGGTTCGGGAGGGAGGGAGAGTCAAACCTGCTCTTGGGGGAGACAAGCTCTTAAATTGGCACGGGTGCTGGCTGACCTTAAAAGTATCTCAGGCCCTTTGGAAAGACTGGCTCATCCTGAAGTGCTCAGTACATATTGCAAAGGAGGAATTAGCCAGCTGTGCGATTTCATCTGAGGCACCGTTAGGAGGGGGTTCCCACTCAGGTAACCGCACAGAAGCCTTCCAGCATTGGCACCTGCTTGCGTTAAACGCTGTATTCACTGTAGTTAACTGCAATGCCAATGTGTGAATGAAACTGGGTCATGCTTCTGCAAAATCTAAATAAGGCATTATTAACGTGTCCATCAGCTATCAAGGATGTGATACGTTCTGCAAACTATTCATTAATTCTGTACAAAACCAGTGACAGGTACGGTATTGTTTTCACAGCTGGGGGTTAAGGATGTCTCATACGCAAACCTGCAAAATCTGCCTGGTTTGGGGATTTACCATCATTTTCTTAAAATGAGTAAAATGTAGATGAACATTGGAGATATTCACCTGAACTCCTCAAAGCGAGTCAGTAATTACTAACTATTAATCCCATTGTACTTTGATTTTGTGAATTGTAAAACACTTTTCCGCATCATGGAACAGATTGTCTGATCCACTTGGGAGCTGATGAAACTTAACAGCAACGACCTCTCTCTTTTCGAGACACATCGCCCTGTCTCAGAATAGTAGGTGAATCCAAGTGCCTTACACCCTGCAGCTAAGTCCGACTTCAGCAGTGCAGGGGCAGGGGGGAGCAGCATAAGGCACCGATTTCCCATGGGTACAAGGAACCTTAAAACCTTTTCATGGAGTGGGATCAGCCTCGCAGGGAGTGTGAGCCTACCATGCCAAAGCCACTGGGAGCTTTTTCACTGACCTCAAGGAGAGCTGGATCAGGCCAGCATCCATTTCCACCATAAGAAAAGGAGAGTTAAGCTGCATGATAAAAGCACCGTTCTCCTTTGCAGTGAGGGCATCCACGCAAGAATTAAGTGCGCTTTATAATCACACCTTCAGCTAAATTCCTTCATCTTTCCTCAACATCTGCCTTTAGACATGCCCCACCTGAACACCACCATTTCATGTTGGCACCAACCAATTTAATGGAGCTGACTTCCAAAAATATTCAGTGTCTCCCCGGCAGCCTTACAATGGCATATATTCCTGTAGCCAAACTTCCACAATCGTGCAATGAAAACTGGAAGATATGTAAGGAAATATTTACAGACACTCTGGGACTCACAGTTATGGTTTTGGAGTTATATGCATGCTTTTTTTTCCCCTGTGTTTAAAAAAGATGTGTATAACAGCACTACAATATTATTACACATTGTAATTACACAGCCTAATTACATGATTAGTCTTTACACTAATTACACAATTAAAAACCATTACAGAAATGATGTGAATGTATTTGAATCAATTAAAATATTTTTAAACCCACCAAGGCAACTGACTAACAAAAAACCATCGAGGGGTAGCAGGCAAACCTGCCAAATCACGGTATGATACCCCATCGGGTCCTGTGAGAAACTCCTTGGTGCTGTTTTACTCTTGGATGAACAGGAATATGGAACATCGCAGGTAAATGTTAAAAAGAAACATTTTGTGCTCCATGTACCTGGAGCAGAATTTTGTAATGCCTTTTAGCATGGTTGCTCTACAGCAAAAGATTTATAGCCAAGATCTGGTGCCGGCATCTTGAGAACCTGGAAAAGGCGTGTTGTTCATGGCGAGTCAAGCTGCTGATTAACTCGATTGAATCCAGCCCTGTCTGACACGGATGGTTGTGAACATGTGCAAAGCGCAGGGAAATTATAGAGCAGGGCTATACCAAGAGATGTGGGCAGAAAACAGACAGCCTATGAGGTTCAGTGCCCCCAGGGCAGATGGGGAAGACAGAGACAAGGCTGGGCTATGGTGTCGGTGCCAGCTCCACTGCCATCAGGATTACCAGGGGAAGATGCTGGAGCCATCGCCCAAGCAGCAGAGCACGAGCACAGGTATGCACGTACTCCCCTGCCTGGCGTCTGGGTGCCCTACAGTGAGGACCATGGCTGCCACCTTGCTCCGTTGAGAAGACCTGAGGATGTCCCTTCTGCTGTTAACGAGAGTCACGAGACCTGAGTCTCTTGTGCAGAAAATCCCCTTTTCCAGAGAACATCTGGCAGCCTATTGGTGGGAAATTGTAGAGAAATCTTTCTCTACCAGGCATGCTTCTGCTCTCTGGAAACAAACACTTCATTTTTAGGGCTGTCGATGTAATTTTTTTCTGTGAGCACTAGACTCACCTGAGAACATTCTAAGCCCTGGGACATTTCCAGACTGAAAGGGAATGCGATTGGCTCATTTATCCCAAACCTTGCCAAAAAACAGTCTCATTATGATCACTAGCATAGACAATGCATAGAAAACAATTTACTGGGTTTGTCTATATCTTGCTTTATTTCTGTCTAAGCACTAAGGGCTATTAATGCACCCACAGGATTTGTGTATAGATTAACAGCAGATCAGTAGCCTAATTGATGCAGCATTAGTCATAGGCTCCCAGCCCTGCCAGCAGTGAATGATTAGGTATTTTTCCGGCATGAGCCTGCTTTGGGGAATCCCACTCCCAGACTTTACAGTTCCTCTTTATATGTGAAAGTGAGAACATTATTTAGGCTTTGATAAGCAGTGTCTTCTACCTGCAGCATAACCATTAGAAGCTCAGCAGATGTGTTTCATGAGATATATAACCCTTTCAAGCTCCTTTTTATCCTGAAGGCACAATAAAACCTTCACACAAGATAAAGATAGTGAGTCTAACTTCCATAGTTTTGTTCAGCTTCATGTAAATTTGTTCTGTTTACAGTTCATTTTGCAGTTTTATTCTCCATTCATTCCATATGGTTATTTTAAAATACCTGTATCAGTGTCTCCCTGTATATATCTCCCACTCCATTCTGGGCTTTACTTTTTCTTCCCTGAACAGCAGGGCTGCTCTGCTCAAGAAGCTGTTCTTTTTTCCTCTTCATTTCTTACAGTTCAATCACATTTTAATAAACTCCAGAAGGCACACCTGTATTTTTCTCGCAGTGACTAAGGTACATCCCCCATAGGTTCAGGTGAAGCTCAGACAGCAGTACCCAACATGATATAGATATGGAGCCCATATGCTGGTTTCAAGCACATCACACTAGTGAGCCAACTCCAACTGTATCTCTCTCAGCCCATGCTTCACACATCTACCGGGGTCAGTTCTGCTCTTCCCTGTTTGACCTGAGCAGAAATACTGAGTTACACAACCAAGAGATCTGAATTATGGTTGGAGCCCAGTTCTTCAGTCCCGTCTGGGGACTTCATTTCCACTCCATTTCAGAGATGCAGGCAAACTCCACACAGAAGGGCCAGAGCTAGCATCAGGCTAGCTTGTGCAGGCACAGCAATGCAGAAGTAATAGCATAGGCTAAATGTATCCCTAAATAAATCCCTTTGTGTGTTGGTTTTGCGTGGCAAGGTTTTGGTAGCAGGGGGGACTACAGGGGTGGCTTCTGTGAGAAGCTGCTAGAAGCTTCCCCTGTGTCTGACAGAGCCAATGCCAGCCGGCTCCAAGACGACCCAACCCACCACGCTTTGGATGCTGGATAATACTGGTGAATGACACCTACATTGTTGCACATGCACTGTTGTAAGTCTTGCAAGGTAGAGGACAGGCCACAACTATCCTCATTTATCCTTGATTACAAGCTGCAATCACATTACCAGATAGCTGCAACATAGACATATCTTCATTTGGGTTTGCCTTGCATCCCCAGTATATCTCTTCTGCGATAGCATGGCCAATGACAACACAGCCACTGGCACGGTTCAGGTGGGATTCAGATCCAGAAGAAGACACCCATATGTAGATGTCCACATATGAGGTACCTAACCCGTGTATCAAGGGAGATCTAGTTGGTACTCATCCATGGAGAGCAGAGTGCAGAGTCAGCTCATCCTTCATGAGATGCACATCAAGTGCCCACATTTAAGTGCCCACTGCCATTTGAGATTCCCAATACCCACAGCGGTCTGGGGATGACCTACCATCGGGATATACCTATTTTCATCCACTATCTTCTAAAGGAGCCCAGAGGGTTGGTTGTGATTAGATTATGTTTTTTAAACAGATAATGAACTCTGCAACCTTCCTCCTAGTGTAAATGAAACTGAAATACAAAAGCACGTCATCCAACTTGTCCATCAGAGGGGCAAACACATCTTCCATAGCTAGTTTGGGCTCCCTGGCTATGACTGTATTAATAAACTGTACATGAACAAGGGCTGAAGCAAGGTCCCCAGTTGTCCAGGCTGTTAGCATACTGTTGGTGCACTCCCTGGCCCAGTTTTGACTTATTTGGGGCAAGGGCGATAGGCATTGAAAATTGTAAAATATTAAGTATGTGTAGCAGACTGGCCTGGATTTAGAAAAACAAATGTGACAAGTAGTTGGAAATTAAGCCAAAGAGCAAGATTTTGTGGTTGCATCTGCCTCACTGAAAGGCAAAGACATTTCATGAACATAACGACATGTGGAAACCAGGTTAAATTAGGCATCAAATATATCAGATAATATACTGTTACAAAGAAACTTGAAAAATGAAAGATTTCAAATGGCAGTTCTTCAAATGAGAAATGCAGTGCTTGCTTTGGGGATCCCTGTTTGCTGTGAGGTTTTTCTCGGGGATAGGGGAGCTTGTAACACCTTGCAGCCATAACCAGGAACTCGATCCTGCATCCCTCATGCAAACTAAATTTCCAGAGCTGATTTTTTAAGTGAACAGAGCAGGACCTTTCCTTAAATATCTGCCCTCTGCTGAGTCATCAGTGCTGGAGGATGAGGTCCTCTCTCGGCTCGGATGCAGCAATGGGATTAACACCCTGCTCTCAGCCCCTCCTGCCGCCTGTTCATCCATCAGTGTCAGTTCTGCTTTTCCCCCAAAATTAGATTAATCTGTCATTCTGGAAGTGATAGCTCAAACTATTTTCATACAGTGTTACTGCAGAGAAAATGTCTGAAGAACTTTCCCCACTGTCTTACTGTACTCCTTTGCTCCGCGTGGGTGGCAGTGACTGCACCGGGCTGAGTCCAGACCAGATCCGTCTGTGTGATTGCAGTTCTTTCATTAAAACCAGACTCTCGCCCTTTTTAGTTCCTGAGCGCCCCAATACGATTTCTTCAAGGATTAAATTGTGCCATTTACTAAATATTCCATATCCTTAACTAGACCAGATAGCAAGGTGAACAGTTAAGCCTCCTGTAGCTTTACAAGGCAGACATCCTCCCTGCCATCACGCCAATCAAATTCCAGATAAATTGCCCCCATGAAATATCTGACCTACTAACTAAGGCGATTTAGTACGGCCCTAATTGGCGTAACTGCTGTCAGTAGGCGAATAATTTGGTAAGTTCTGGCACCTGAATAACTTGTGGATAAATTTTGTGCATCTCAGTTACATAACTGAATTTGGAAAATAAGTTCCTCAAACCACATGTCTGGCACTTGGGTTCCCGACTTTAGTTTTGACAGGTTACCTCAAGCCAGGTTCCCAGCCACTCCACTGCATGTGATGTGTTTTCTCAGTATGCAACACTCGTAGAAAGTTCCAAATGGTTGAATGCTCCCGAGAAAATTTGGTACTTGAGCAAGCAGATCATTAAATCGCACAGCAGACATCGGTGAGGCTGGCTGACATAGGAGACTGCCCGCCGCTGACCTTTCTGCTTTTCTCTGCTTTTTGTGGTTCAACAAGTGTGTTGTAGGCACAGATCATAGACAGCATTTCTCCTAAACATGACTAAAAATGCATAAGAAATGAAAAAATTATAAGCTGAGAGATTTTTTTCCCTGTTGGGACTCCTGCCAACCTTGATATAAGCATTGTTGATTTTCTTTTTTCCCCAAATATATTTTTTTCCAGAAGAAATAAAAGAAAAACTTCCATTTCTCTTTTTAAATAATATCAAGGGGATGATGCTGTGCAGGCACAGTAAAATAAAATCAAGCTTTCTATTAGAAAAACAAATAATTTATGACTTGAGGAAGAAAGAGAGTTTTGCTAAGCTCCAACTAATTTGAATACTATCAACTATTTAAGGTTAGAAATGCATTCCTTGCCAGTAGAAAGATTATATTTGATGGGTTTGATGGTGGAAAACAAAGGCAGCTTGCAAATCACGATTGATTTATTGATACAAATATTTTTTTCTTTTTTAGACAAAAATATTTACATTTAAATTTAGTTCACGATATTTTTCTTATTTTTAATCCATTCACATACAAAAGCTAACGACAATATAGAGGAATATGCATAAAGTTTAGACAGCTCAAGGTTATCTTTATATGTGTATTCTATTATTAATGTCCATAATCATTTTGATTTTCTTCTAATCTGTCAGCATTCAGGAGGAAATGTGCTGGAATGTAAAAATTCTTCACAATTTACAGGCAACAAACAACAAGATTTTCTTGACATTAATTTGGGAAGGAGAAAACATCTCTAAATAAATTTTTAATAACTGAAGGGCAAATGCTCAGTTTGATCCCCTGTCATTCCTCAGACTGAAGTGAAGCAGAAGTAGCCCCAAGTGTTCATAAGCCTGATCCAGCACTTCATATTCCAGGAAAAGAAAAAAAAACAACCAAAAAGAAACACAAAACACTTTGTGCTTTCTCCAACCCAAAACTCTAAAAAAAAAAAAAAAAAAAAAGAAGAAAAACATTTTTCTCATCGAGGTCAAATTGGGTAGATCCCAACTCACAGCAGTATACTTAGGGTGTTTGAGGGCTGGGGATTTGCAGGCACTGATGGCCTGTCCTCAAAGGCTGCTTCCCCATCACCCTGGAATGAGCATCCAGGGTCTCAGCCTTGCCCCTGCGAGGCAGAGCATGACCATCTCCCCTCCAAAAGAAAAAAAATAAGTGGTATGCTTAAAAAAATTAAATATCTACTCCAAAATGAAAATCTGAATGAGGCATTATTTAATGTGAGAACTACTTAATGAAATGCAAAAGTTTTGCATTAGTTCAACTGAAATGTTACTGCCAGTGTAAGTTATTCTGGCAACGAAACAGAGGGGAGGAGGGAAGCTACTGGAGGGCCTGGCTGTTGGAAGTGACATTTCCATGGCTGCCATCTCCAGAGCTCCTGTCTTCACCAAACTCCACCCCACCATGCATGGGACCGTGCAATAAGGGGGGCTGCAGGCACACTGAAACATGTTTGAGCTCCCTTGGGGTAAAATCGTGTCACCTCAGTTCAGAAGAAGGTGCCATATCGGAGGGGAGCCTGGGGTGTTGGGTTTGTGACCTGCTCCTGTAGGACCTTGGTTTCTTTGTGCCTCAGGCTTGTCAGCCCAGCTGCGCGGTTATGGATGAAACGCGCATTCCCAAAGCCCACTGCTCTCTCTGGAAAGCCCCTTTCCTGTCCCTCTCGCGCTCTCACCAGGTGAGCGAGCTCTGCGTTTCATCTTGCAAAATGGGGTCATAACACTGTGGGGGAAAGGAGAAGCCCCTGACCCATGGGGAAGCCCTGGGGAGGTGATGGGGCAGGAGGCATAGGGAAGCAATGGGCTGATGGTAACGGGACCAGAGACCTGCTGGTAACATAGCCAACAGGGAGAGCAAAAACTGAATCAAGCTACAACTTGCTGCCTCACAGCGGGAGAAACAGGGGGTCTCTTAGAAGAAGGCATTTAATTGTTGCTTTGGTATATGCCAAATGAAGGGTGACCTTCAGCAACCTGACCTAGTGCAAGATGTCCCTGCCCTCAGCAGTGGGGTTGGACTAGAAGATCTGTGAAGGTTCCTTCCAGTCCAAACCCTTATGGCTCTAGAGTTCACAGTCCTTTGCTGATGATGGGCTAGGACGTTTCTTCACACAAAGGATTACGGTCTTACGGTTTCATCCCACTTATACTCCATGTCTGGAGAGCCGGGTGAGGGACTGAGCCACTGGCGCTGGCGACCCAGACAGACCACCGCGGCCACCGGCTGTCACTGCTCCTGAGGGAGACACTGCAACATGGCCGGTCATGGGCGTGCGTGGATCCAGCATACCCCGGGCCAGAGCTGCAAGAGTCCTTCCCCCTCCTCCCTCGATTGAAACCCTTTCACTGTTCCGTAAATGAACTCGCGGTGTTGCAGCGAACAGAAATCACCTGACAGCAGGAACCTCACTGGGGCTTTGCCGCCTGGCTGCTTCCAAATCTAGATTTTATGAAGTCTGATCACTTCAGTGAATAACCTCTTGACCCTGGTGTCCATCTATCACCCAGAGCAATGTGTTTGCCAACAGGAATATCCAGTTGGACAGTCAATCATTTAATAAGCTTTTCTTCCTACACAGATTTTATTGATTTTCTCTTTTAGCGAGAGCAAAAGACTAGATTGTCAGAGCAGGTGTTCTGCAGTTCTTGCATCCTTTCCTCATGTATCCTTTGTTTTATTTCCCTCTGTATGATTTCCGTTGTCCCTTATTGCCACAGATACGCTTCCTGTCATCTCTGTGCCCCGAAGCATCTCATTTTCTTTTCACTTGTACCTTGATTAATGTCTTCATAAGTTTTGCTTTCCTCTACTTTACTACGGAGTAGTTCCCCTAGAAGGCTCTTTTCTGTGAAAAGCATTGTTTTGGGGATTGGTGTTTTTTTTGTTATTGTCATTAATTTCCACTTCTCCGTTTCTCTTTGGCAATTCCAGGTATTTTATCCTGATCTTTATATTGATTTCTTTGTTGTACAAGTTAGCAAGGTTTTGTTTAATTGTTGTTAAATCAGCTGATTTAAATGTTCATCTCTACCAGCCAGAATGCTGTACTTTTAATTGCCTGCAAATGTGGACTTTGGGTCTAATTTGCCCCTTATTTCTGATTGTTTAATTAAGACAATTATAGAAAAGTCAATGGATTATACCATGGCCAAACTGGTAGAGGCTCACAACAAAGACTGCAGTTAAGCCTTCCAATGTTCCGTCAAATAACTCATTCTCCGTCCTTTTGAAAAAACATAACTGACTCATTAGTTTTGCCATTTGTTACTCCTCTCTACCTCCTTAAAAAAAATAAATCAGGAAGTATTTCTGTGCTTAACCACACATTAGTGAGTGATATCACTCAAGGAAGAGCTTTTTCCCTTGTAACTCAGCTACCTGCACTCTTGCATCCCAGGACCAGCTGCAGCAGCTACTTTCCTTGGGAAGTCATGGGAAGAAAATACGTGAGGGGTCCTGGAGGAAGGAGTGTGGGCTGGGAAGAGAGCAGGATCTTAAATTTCTTACTGTATCATCACGAGACCAGGCAATTGCCTGCTGAGCATCCATAGGTGATCTGCAGCTTGTCAGTGGGGATTACTCTTTGGGAACCACTCGTGAGGTGGAGGAAAGTTACTGTATCCAAGGACTGAATCCTCAGGGGTCACAGATGTGCAGTCTGGGATAACACAAGGCACTGCAAATTCAACCACAGTCCACATGTCTGTCTTCTCCAAGGGCTGCTGCACCTATGCACCATTGCCAGCACTGTTCAGATTTTTGCTCTTGCTTCTGTAGTAAGTGTATGAAGATTTTGGTAGTTGCTTTAAATTTGGAGTAAAGGACTCTCCATCCTGAAAAAGTCTAGAAGCACCAAGATAGGGTGTTAGCATTCCTTGCTTATTTTCAGCCCAGCTCTCCTCTCACTAAAGAGATGCATTTTGGCAAAGACAAATTTTTGAAAGCCTGAAACGGTGTTCTGTGACGCAGTCACCTTCCTGTTGCAAAGCCAAGTGTGGGAGTTAATTTTTGCCAGCATCTTGCCATGAGACTGACAACTTAAAGGAATAAAAAATAGCTACAGTCAGTTTCAAAGAAGGTGGGGATTATTGTTTTGCCGCAGGTGACATCATGCCCACCTTATTTTGAGTCTTTTAGCTCTGTTGAGTTCAGTCCTGCCGTAAATTGAAAATATTATAGTTATATTAGAAACCATTTGCTAGATGCAAAGGCAGAGCCGCAGCACAGTGTGGCTGGTCCGGGCTGTGGGGACTGACGCACAGACAGAGCGTGCACAGCTGAGCTCACCAGCTAAGTGAGGGTGAAGCTCTCTAACAGGCATTTGAAGGATGTTGTTGCTCCACTGGGGAAAAAAAAATTGTTTATCTTTGTGGAAGATTGGAAGATTGGGACATGGAGAGAGAGAATGGGGAGGAAATGTATTTCTGTTAAGAAAAAGCATTGAGTTTCAGATAGAAAACTCTCTCAGAATGATGAGACAGGTTTTTCTCCCGAATAATCCCCTTGGGAAAGACATCGCCCGCTGGAGTCACATCAGCCTGGCTCAGTGCCCCAAGCTGCGTGCCCTGCGGGGATGGGTGTGAGCCGGCGTGGTCGCCTCTGCAATGACCCGCCGTCCCCTCTGCTCATTAGGAGGAGTTTCGGTGAGGTCAGATGAGCTGCAAGGCATTTTGGAAACACACCCAGCCAGGCTTTGAGGAGTAAATCCCGGTGCTGGTTCCTGGCATGACTGTCCTGGAAGGAGAGAGAGAAAACAGGGGCCTCTTGTCCCTGCACAGACCCCAGCTGGCATGCACATCCCTGCCCTACCTCCAGACGGCTCGTACAGGGTCCCGGAGCTTGAAGCTGGAAGAGACAACCAGATTTTATCACACCTCTTAAAATCTCACACAGTCATGCTCGTATTGGGATGGACTGAAACATAGCACGTGTACAAGAAAATTATCTCACCCAGAAAAGCATCGTGACATCTGCATCAAGCACTGCGGACTCCTTCCCTTCCCTCAGCAGCTTGTTTCCAACCCTCACTATTAATGTGTTTTGCCTAATTTCCTCTTCAGATATATCTGGTTTCAGCTTTCAACCATTTGTCCTTTTCCACCAGATTAAAGAGCTCTTTTCTCCCCATGAATATAGTTATTCACTGTAATCAAGACTTTTCAATCTTCTTTTTGATAAGCTAGACAAATAATGCTTTTTAAATTTTTCTCTCCCCATTAGGTGCCTTCTCTAGTCCTTGGCTGACTTTTGCAGTTCTTCTCTGCATCCTTCCCAGCTTTTCAGCATCCTCAGTGGTACATACTAAGAGTGCAGATAGCACACGCATATCAGCCTCAGATCCTGCCTGTGTCTCAGCATCCCTTGTTTACCCATCCAAGGTCTCATTAGCTTTCTCAGCTATAACAGGACTTGAGGTTTCATCTTCTTCTTCTTTGGCTTCTAAATCCTTTAGAGGAAAAGTAGCACTTAACTAGAGCAGCCATTATTTCTTCTTCTGCGGAGTTTAACTCTGTATTTAGCTGTAATTAAAAACAGCAGATCTGGCTGAGGAAGCAACAGGTCTCATATGGCTGCCTTCTCTTCTTCATTTAAACCTAACATCAATTCTTGTGCAAGCTACAGATTTTATCAGCCATGTTTTAATGTAGCATCTGCACTGTTGATGAACAGTTTTAGGTCTAGGAAACAATCTGTATATACCCCTACTAGGAACACCCCTGTTTAATGATGGTGGCTCATTGTCAAATGCTGCTCAGAGAAAGCAGTTCTTCATCTTTGTTTCATATGTGCTTTATTAAGCCTACATAGTGCTAGTGTTATACCCTGCACATCAAGTCAACCACCTTAGAAAGTCTTTTTTTAATTGCAAAAGTCCACATTTTTTATAAGCTAACTTGAAATTTGAGGCGGTAGCAAAAAGTTTGTCTACGCTGGGGGCTCCACTATCACTGTGTTAGTTCGGCAGCTGGAGGCAATCTCCACCCTTAATGGCAGAGCCACTGTGCGTCTTTATTTACCCTGGTGCCATACCTACCTCGTTAGCAGCGCAAGTACAGAGCCAGTTCAAGAGAGAAACTCATCCACATCAATTCACTGAGAAAGTTATGACAGTGTTAGAGAGAAACAAATGTAATTTTTTAATAAACATTTTTCTGGGCAAACATAGGCATTTACTCAACAATAGTTCTGTTACCCACGCAGAGGGAGTACCTACCTGTGGGAGGTTTTTATTCAGGCATGGAAGGGAGAGCGTTCCCTCCTACCTGAAATCCCAGACAGCACATGACAAATCTGAAGATGCACGTGGCCAAAGGAGGCAGCCCTGGCTAGGAATGAGTACCGCAGCCAGGCACCAAAGCTTGGTCTCCTCCTGGCCCTGTGGAGGTCTCCAGGGGGGCTGTGATATGTCTCAGCAGACTTTTCATTGTGACAGCCACCCGGGAAAGTTTAATACAGTAGAAGGTAGGATGAACAATAACTGCCTTCCTGGAATACAGGGGTAGGAAACAGCGGGGGTGCATAGAAATGCTCTCTAGTAGAAGCAGCTCTCCAGCAGCCAGGAAAAGCTGAGCGTTTCCTCTGCATTTTGTGCAGAGCTCAGCAGGCTTGTATTTCAAATGCATCCTGGCCTTTACATTTTCTGTCATCTAGCACAGACAATCCTGCACTGTATTGGCTTTCCTGGATCCCAAGCTTAGGAACCCATCTCTCCGCTAACGCTGCAAGCTATCTGCCTATTACATCCTGCTTTGTGAATGCTTGAGGGGCGTGAGGTCCCCGAGAGGTGGGTGCTACAGCACTATGGCACGACACTATGACCGCTTTATGAGTCTAACCCACAGGACATGAACAGCCCCAGAGTGCTCTGCACCAGCACAGCAGTGGTGGGATAGGTCTACACTGACGTTTAGTTGTCAAGGTCTTTATGACTGATTTTCACAATCAAAATTCTGGAAAAAAACTCCATCCAAATATTATTTATTTAATATTTGAGTATTACCGTGCCAGCCACAGGAAAGTTGATGAATCTTGTCTCCTCTCAGAGTCAGGAACTCCTTAGGCAATGATATAGGTTCTCAAAAACTGCTGAAATGCTGCACTGAAACTTTAAAGAAAAAAATGCAACCTGAGGCAGAAAGAAGTCACAGAAGATTCCAGTCCAAATTATTAGCATTGGGGGTATTTATTAGCAGCTGCAAACAGGAGAGCGCAAAACACTCGGCAAACAGCACGGCGGGCAGCATGGCACTCGGTACAGCTGCCTCCCCTCTGCAGCGCGGAGCAATGGGGCTGTGGAGGGGGGGTCCTCCAGCACCCCAATGCTTCCTGGCTGCCAGCCACCGCCTTCTGATGATAAAGCAAATTTTAGGAGTCCCTTTGTTTAAAGCAGTTGTTAAGTTTGCAGCACTAAGTTGCTTTCTGCAAAGAAATAGGTGAAGTCTAGACCTAAGGCATTCCCACCGAGCTGGATGCAAGTTTTTTTTGGGTTCCTTTGAAATCTTCCTCCTCTTTCATTGCAGAATTTCTCACTAATAATTGTTCCTTTTTCACCCTTTCCTGCTGGAATAAGGACTTTTGTCCCTTCACATATGTCAACGACGCGGCTGCTGTGGGACAGTGAGGAAGAAAGTGGTGCAGGAGGCTGGCGGAGGTTAACCTTTTCAAAAGGATTTTGGGGGGACCCAGTTTCAACTTACTTTCAGAAAGGAAATATCCAGCAAAATCAATTCCTGTGCTGAGAAGTTCAAGGCACCCAATATCATTAGCTACTTCTGAGAGACTTGGTCCCAGCATTCAGCAGAAGAGAAGGGCAAGGTGCAGCTCTTCCATCCTGCATGAGCATCCACCCACCCCGGGGTGACTCCCTGGCCTCTGTGTCTGTGTTTGAAGGACGATCCCATTGCCCCCCAGCTGGGGTTTCTCCCTGGTCGCTGTGGCTGCGGCTGTGCCGTGCTGACTGGTTACCTGCCCAGCTGTGCTGGGGTGACCTTTATTGCCCTGCGCTGTGGAAGCTGTTCCACTTGTTATAAATATCTCAGAATTCACTGCACGGGGGAACCGAAACTAGGGCTTCCTCCCTCTGCTGCGAGGAGCAGGAACGGGTGCTTTGAGTTAGACCCTTTGGTCTGCGGCCACTGGCTGTTATGAAGAATGGTATTTTCCTTCCCCCTTCTGCACACAGGTGGTACTTGGGTTATAGTTTCTCTGAACGCTTTTTGTTGCAATTTTGCCTTTGAAATACGCACCTTTTAGAAGTCACTCCAAATTCTGATTGCATCTCTGTTTCTCCTGAGGAGATGAGGGAGTGCACTACCTGTGTCCAAATTACAGTTAGCTGCCCAGGTGCCATACACAAGCCAAGTGGGGTGAATAGTGAGAAGAGGAGCACGGCAGCAGTTCGCAGCCATTGCTGTATATTTTACTCCTTGTACTGTTACTATATTAAATTGCTACTTGCAGAAAGAGCAGGAATGCCCCTGAAAAAAATGCAGACACAAGGATGCCAGGAGGGAGCAGGAATAGCAGTGACACGCCAGCTGGCTGTCAGCTCGTTAGACTCAGCACTCGTTCCTGTCCGCGCCAGCCTGCAATTTCAGGGGAGCTGTAGCTGCTCATTCCTGGGTGGAATTTGGGTCACCACTTTTCTTTGAACATTTTGATGATTGCCTACCACATTTGGTAATGATAAGTGCTCAGTGTGGGAGAATTTACAGGCACGATGTTGCTGCAAGTGGAGAAGGAGCTTGGCTGTGACCAAAGAGAGGTGGTCCACGTGGCTTCTGGGTCCCCTGGCCCTGTGCAGCAAGAGGCTGGTGCTGAGCAGTGCTGGCAGTTCCCAGCTCCTGCTGAAGAAAGCAGAAGGAAGCCGGTGGCCCTCCAAAATGTAAAGGACTGGATGGGCCTCCAAGGGACCCACACTTGGATGGTGCAGGGAAGGCACTCGCCCTGTGCAGACGTGCCCTCCATCGGCCGTGCCATCCAAAGGAGAAGGACCACAACAGTAATGTCAGCTGGAAGACATCTGTTCTCATGGGGTGGGGACTCTCTTGAAGTTAATTACACTGGCCCTAGTATTACAGTTACACATGGCATTTATCCAATATTCATCTAAATGAGTTTATTCTGGTCCTGCATAACTGATTCCTGATTTATATTAGTTTGATATCCCAGTCTGACCCCTTATCTAGTGTGCTGCATACTGATGGTTAGAAAACTTAATTTGTCCTAGAATAGCCTGGTTTTGCAAGAGGACATTGCACTGAGAGCCTTTTCTTGTATAATAATTTTGCTTTAGAAACTGATTACTCATGATTCCTATCAGATCTGAATTGCAGATATCTGGGGGAGTGTAGCATTGGGATATTTTAGATTTAAATCGCTCAGCTATCTGTTCTACTGCAACTCTCTTCTAAAATAGACTTTATGTTATAAATTACTTTATAGATTTGTAAAGCATGACATAGAAACATTATATACCCTGTAAGAGCTTTAAAATTAATTTGTTCTTGAATGTGTCCATGTATGAATGAATTTGACATAAGCCTTTCAATTTTATGCTTCACTACAGAAAGTGTACAAAGTACAAACCGTAAATCAACCGCCACACTTGCTGAAATGACTACTCAGCTATGAAAAGAGTCTGCCCGATATTTAAAGAAGATTTAGATACAAAAATAATATGTACAAGGGAGCTGACATACAGCCTTGGGACTTTCTAACCTAAAACAGTGAGATCAGTGAAGTAGCATCAATGTGCAGATCCTTCAGGTTGGGGCTGGCTCACAGAGTGGCGAGGAGATTGCAGGGAGGCATCTGGGATTGTAATATTGTCTTGACCACTGTGTTGGTGGAGCCAACCAGCATCCCTCCTGCGTGCGCAGGTAGAGCTCTCAGGCATGGGCTGTCACAGAAAGTGGTGGTTTCAGTGTGCGTGATTGATGTTCGGAGGCGGTGAGCAGTATTTACCAGCAACATTTTTAGTTCTTTTATTAATTAAAAAATGCAATTTGGGCTTATAACAATTCTTTATGAATTTGGGTCAAATTCAGTAATGGTTTTATCTGATAAATAGTTTGGACCTTGATGGTAGTTTCCCTCTTCGCTCCCAGGTGCACTGATGATGGAGCAGGATGTGTGACTCCAGCCCTCACTTTCCTGGGAGACAGGGGCTGCCACTGCCTTCCTTCAGGGCAGCCGCTGCTCATCCATCACACTGCCAGGAATTTTTGGGGAATGTGTCTGAAATCTCTTCTTTCAATATGGTTTAATTTGATGTAAATGGCTTCAATGGCCATTGCCACCAAGCTAAAACCCAGTGGTGGTGTGCCTCAACCAAAGGCTGTACGAGGCTGCAGAGTCACTCCAACACATGCGCTTCCCCTCTCAACTGCTGAGCATTTGTACAGTTGCAATGAAACGTAAAAGCCACACCAGGAGAACTGGAGAACATCTTATTTCAGGTGACCTCTGGCTGGAACTAGGGAACATCTCTAGTAAAAGAAGGGCTTTGGCTCAAATTCCTGTGTGTAGCACAGTCTGGTTTTGCTCTCAGTGAACATCTTTACCTTTGAGTACCAGGTCAGGGAAGAATAGCTGCCATACCTGACTCTTCCACTTTGTGATGCCAGGCTTTTTTCCCTTTACTTTTATACCATGTCCCTCAAATTGTGTCATTTACTGTTCTGAAATTAAATTTTTCAGGATTGCGTTTTGGAAGGTTGATAGTAATCTTTTTTTTCTGGTTCTGCTGCTGAACCAAAAAAAAAAAAAATCAATGATTGTTACAGCTGCCATGGTACGAACCCTTCACTCACTTTTCCGTGAGTGATGCTGGGAGTCTAGGGAAACCTGAAACAAAAGCAGCAACTTAAAAGGGAAAGAAACTAAAAGGGACCTCACCCAACTGCCGTAGAGATAAATATTGAAAATCCTGTTGACTGTAGTGATTCAGCAAAGAGATCTTTGTCCTTAATACCACAGGTGAGTTTACTATATAAGAAGACATACACTTCAGAAGCAAAACCAAACCTTTAGATTGAGGAAATAACTTCAAGAACAGATCTTTTAAAAATCATGCATTGATGATAATAACATAAAGGGATGAAAACTGAAGGTATGATTAAACAGATTAAGTCTAAACTTAGTGCTTCTCTGAGAAGACAGTGGAAATAAGCTTTGGTCAGGAAAATATGTGAGAAGTACAGTTTTTCTTTTCAATAGGGAGTAAATGCTGTATTCTTATAATAACAGGCACAATGTGGTGCTTTTATTCCATAGTTTAAAGGATGTTTAATAGCTTAGGTAATGGAGGTTCCAGCACCCCTGCATTGCATGTCTTAGATACTATCCCTAACATGTTTTGCACACAAAAGAGCTACTTAAAAGAAAGTGTTATTATTATTACTAACACCCAATTCCTACTAAAAACCCAACAATGCTTTTTATGCAGGCAATTATTATTATTACTACTAATTATCCTGTATATGAATAATATTACCGCTACTATTAATAGCTGCCTGCATAAAAAATGTTGTTGAGTTTTCAGGTGTTTCTTTTTTCCAAAGTCTATAGGGAAATGTTTTCTCCAAGTGTTTTTATTTAAAAATGTGGCAGAACTACTAAGATGTGGTACACTTCTCAGCTCAGCCTTGCTATTAGGGTGCCCTGGGATCCAGGCAGGTGCTCGGAGACTCATGCTCCAGTTCCTGCTTTCTCTGATGCAGAAACCAACTCGGTGCTATCTCTGCTTCTCTTACCCATTCCTCTCCCAGTCAGCATGGGAGAAGGAGAAAAATGCCTTCTCCTCCTCCCTGCTGGCTCCAACAATGAAGGTAGATCTGGCTCCAGAGTGCGGGTCTCCATCCAGCAAAGCTTTTAAGCATGCGATTAATCCATCCCCATTTAGAAAAGTCCAGACACAGCTACATTTTGCCAAGCAAGACGTGGGAGTGTACGCCAATTTAGGCACTTTGGTAAGTGCTCTGGTGAGCAAGGATGGGCAGCTGGTATGGGACCACAGGAGGGCAACAGGGAATGGCAGAGGGGGAGGGCAGCTCTGGTGGCATCAGGGCAGCGAGAGTGAGGAGGGCTGAGGGTCAGACCATGACTCAGAAAAGCCCATTTCTGTTTCACTACCTTTGCTGGCTCCAGTGTCACCTTTTTCCAAGTCACTTCACTGTGCCATTAGTTAATAGCAATATCCTTCTGAGATTTACACACACAAAGAGCAAATTATGAAAGCCAAGTGTGAGTGATGACATCTTTGGTGAAATTACCTGTCTTTGGTGGTAATTTCCATTATCTCTCTAGAAGTTGCTTGAAGTCCTTGATTCTGCCCTTGGGGGCACAGCTGGGATCTCACAGGTGTCTTCCACTGCTTCTTCACACATTCACCGTCAGGATCTGCCCCATCAGCTCAGGGACATGGAAGAAGACATGAGTCAGAGTGAAATGTTTGGCTCATGGGCTCAGAGTAACCCTCCAAACACCGTGGGCAGATTTAAGGGCAGCCAAGAGAAAGTAAAGCACAGACCCTCTGCTAGCGGCAGGCTGCACATGTCACAGCCATGGGGTCCAGCATCAACGCCCACAGGGAAAACGGCGGCTTTCAGGCAAGTTATTTTCAAGAATGAAAACAACTGAGTGGATGGGAAGGAGGGTGAGATTTCTGTTACTGGAAGAAAAAATGAACACGATAAATAAAGACCAGATCGGCTGAAGAGCACAGCCTCTTTCAAGAGGCCCTTGGCACTGCCCGGGGCCGAACCCCAACTCAGCAGAAGAGAGCAGAGTGTGAATCCAGATGTTCACGTTGTCCCGAATTACACGCTCAGAGTACTCTTCAACACCCAGGCAGCCTGTCGCCACGACTGCTACTTACCTTTGGTATGTGGGCTGTTAATTCCCTGGCACATTTGAAGCGCCTGATGAAAATGTCTCTGATGATCTCAATTTGGAAGCCCTTCTTCTACAAAAGGCTTCACAGGAAAGTTTCATTTTAGGAGATATACATACCCAAAAAGTGCTAAAGACTGTATTGTTCAAGAAAAATGTATGAATTGCTGTCATCTAAAATAAGCATCTATTGCAGCTTGATGTACAGCAGAAACTTTCTGGATGTTATAAAAATAGCCCCTTGTATTAATCTGACAGGTCTAGCTCCCACAGGGGTGTACAAAGCCTTAGCGCTGGCAAACGCCTTCTGATGATGCCTTGCTGAGTCACTACATCACCAGCTCCTGACAGAAAGTCTTCATCTACATAGTCCGTGCTTCACTAATTGCTGTGATGTGTAAAATAGGGCATGTGAGGATGATACAGGTTACAGGGGCTGGACTGTGATGTTTAATTATAAACTACAAAATCTCAGCATCATAAAGATTGTTTCCATTAGTGATCTGACAAGGTTTCTTACATCTTACTGCAAGACATCTGTGGCTTTAACTCAGCAAGTGCTTTCCTTTTCCCTCAAGAGTAGAATTTCATCTTAAGAAACAAATTAAACAAATACTTTTTATACTAAATATGCTTAACCTAAAGCTTTTCTCCCTATGATTTCATAAATGCCTTGAGATTATAGAGGCTCAGCTAGCTTAGTAAAGATGAATTGCCTGTGATCCTGGGAATACAGCCATTGCATTAGTTATTCTTCCTTTCCATTGCGCTAGGCTTTTTGTAAATAATCTGCATGTTTAATCAATGGAGACTAATTAAGAAGACAGGGCATGTTTTATTGTTGGATTAAAACCTGTTCATTGCCATAGGCAAGATGTCATCAGTATTTCTAGATGAAAATTACTACTTGCTATATACATCATGGAGAATTTTACTGTAATCATTTAAAAAGCTAAAAGAATATTTTGTCACTGGGTACAAACAGTGATACGCAGATTTACAACTATGTACCCAAATGCATTATTCACCCATGTATATGATATTTTGAAAGAAAGAGATTGTAACAAATTTGATTACTTCTTCCTATACCCCTAAATTCAAGGATTCCAAAAGGCAGAAGATTCCCATTAAACTACCTCCATAGCAAGGCTGCTCAACACAGCTAAATAAAACCAGTCAAGTGTTAACATCAGTTATTGCACTGTAAATATGGACTTTCTTCAGTGACTTTAATAGATTTTTTCCTAAATTCATAGTGGTAACAAAACAGGTATCACTGCCCCAAACAGCTGATTTATATGCCAAATAATATGGTGGAGTAGATGCCACTCAGGGCCAGATCTATCAACTTTGCTCGTACAAACATTTAAATCGCATTGATTTAAACAGGATCAATCAAGCCAGCAGGATTCGCTCAGACAACATCCATGTTAGCAGTAGGAGCAGCGCTGCAGGGTGAAACAGGTTGTGCTGGGGGCCCAATGTCCATACCAGCGGCATGGTGGAGAGAGGACATTATTCCAGCCAAGCTCCCGCTGGGCCCCACAGCTGCCTATTATCAGCTGGAACAAGCACACTAGATGGAAAATCCACCTCAGAAATGTTCTCCTGATCCCAGCTGAAACACGGATGTGGGCACATACCCAGATGGCCCCAGGCCTGCCAGTATCTCATGCGCATTGTCATGGTTTACCAAAGAAAAGAGATTGGGGATCAGTCTTCCCAGCTCACCACCAAGTGCTGGGTCATTCTCATGACTGGCTTGTTCAGGAGACAGCCATCAGCTATATATACTTAACCTGCTTAGAAACCTATATTGTATGTGTATTTTGGGGTACGGACTCAGTAAGGCTCAGTGAAAGGTACATCCCTCAAAAGATGCCAAGGAGGAACTCAAGGAAGGACAAGAGTTTTACCTCTGACCAAAGGAAAACATTGTTTATTAACCAGTCAAGGTCCAGAAATGATTCCTACTATGGCTACATGATACTTATGTACATATGGAGGGGATATGGTCCTTGACCTAACTAAGAGGGCAGCAGGAGAGTCTCCTGCAGAGAGGAGAGGTTGTCCAGGGCAATAAACCTGTGCAGATCCCCCAGGAGCCTTGAGTAGTGAGATTGACTCTACTGGTGTATGTTTTATGCTAACTGGGTGATAACTAAGCCTTCATCTCCATGGGGATGGTGAGCCTAAACCAAGACCCATGGGACAGGCAATAAGCACCCGAGATCCCCTGGGTCTTCTCCATGGCATCCCAGGGGTGGGACTGCATGTCCCATGTCCCTTGGCAGCTGCACATCCAATGTGTCGGGGGGCGGGGGGGAGCAGAAGAAGCAGTGACATCCTTGGGCGATCCTGGGGAAAGCTCACGTGTCTGGGGAAAGGCAGAGCACAGGGAGCATGGGAGCCTTCGTCAGTGCTCGAATAGGATCTCGGTTTTCCTAGGATATTTCCCAAGTGTACCCAGCTGGTGTCACGCTGCTGAACTGTAACAACTGCCGCCTAATCTGCACGAAACAGCATCGGTTCCACTTAACCAGGATGTGCCGGAGGGAGGCAGGGAGCCAAGCACAATTACGTCGCTACAGATTCCTGATAGTTAGCTCTTGCAATGCAGAAGGATCAAAATAAAATAGGGAAAAAAGTAAAATGATGTCAATATCACTTGTTTAATAAGCTGCTTTACCTCATTTTTTTTCCAGCGTTATAAATGAGACAGCTGCTTTGCTTTGTATCTCAGTACTCAACCAGTGTGCGCATCCTTCTGCACCTCTGTCTGTTCCATGTTTCGTTGCTGAAATAATGGTAGGAGACAAGCCAATGGAGGCACGGCACTGCCAGTATACAAACAGTCACAGCTTCCAAGACAGACAGAAATCTAGTGAATTCTTTTTAAAAAATATATATATACACACAGAGACTTTTTCTTTTTTTTTTTTTTTTTTTTTCCTTCTTACTGCCTAGTGTGAATCTTTAGAAAAGTTAATATATTATTTTACCAGGGACATGGCAATCATTCAATCAATGTGTTTAGATATTTCCAGCTACTGTGCCTAATTTATCTGTTGTATTTTACAGTTCTTCTCCATTAGACCCAGCTAGAAAATACAACTCTGATATTATTTTGGCTATTTGTGATTTATGTGTCAAATCCACTTTAAAGTTCTTAAATGCTTTTCAAAGCAGTTTTCAAGCTATAGTGCAACCATTGGTCTGTGTTCTTAGTTAAGAAATGGTTGCTTTGAGATAGTATCTCAAATTCTATCTATTTTAGCAACTCCTTTGAGGCTCCTCTCAAATAGCAGAAGTTTAGACCATTTGATTACTCTGCCACTCCCTCAGGAGACACTCTTGTTCCTTCCATGCTTGTTATGGATTTTTAGCTGTTCAACAGTAAAATATATAGATGTGTGAGTACCCATTTTTTCCTGATACAAATCCTTCAGCCTGTAGGTTACTTTAGTGTCTGTCCTCATCAGACATGAAAGGTTTATAGACTTACACAAAGTACTGTAAAGTCACAATAAATTATAGGAGTAGGTGATTGAAGAAACAGTTCTTTGAGGTCCAAAGTGTCTTTAGGTTCCCCTGGGCTTTCTCAGGGCATCGTGGGTGCAAGATCTCACTGGAGCAGGCTTCTGTGGGTGCATAATTAAAAGCACGATGCATGGCTGCCTTTAAAAATCTAAGCCATTAGGACAGTTTGTGTATATAAGGATTTTGTAGGCTAGGGTCTTTCAAATGGTACCGATGATTTTGGAAGTATAATCAGAAATGATAAGCAATGTATCAACAAGATCTAGATGTAGTATTTTTATTTTATGACTGTAATTTCTCATCTAGAAGAAAGACTTCTGTAGATCTGTATGTACTGATATGATAACTGATGCAGTTTTATCTTTGATTTAATTCATTATTCTGATATGTGGTTCTTTGGTTTTTAATTTTGCATTTTAATTCAAATATTTTTGAAGTAGCCAGATTAACGTAGTGTTTGAAATTGACCACTGATCAAAGAGGTTACTGGGAGTTTTGATTCTGTCATGACAGCAAAAAAATGCAGTAAGACAGAAAAATTCTTTGCTTTTTTATGTGTTTATTTATGTTTTGTCACTATTTCTCCTCTCCTAATCCTAGTTTTTTCATCTACCTCCTTAGTAATCCATTGAATAACCCACCTGGCTTTCAGAAAGTTCCCTGTCTGGATAAATGGAGACAGAAGCCTGAACCATTCACACTCTCCACACTACAGCCAATAATGAGATTGTTTACAAATTATATTACTATGTGCAAGATCTCATTTGATTATACCTTAACTATTCTGTTTTTCCCTCCCTACCTCACAGATGATGGAAATGCTTAAAACAAGTTAAGGTAGTATGACACAGACTAATGTAAGTGTGAGCATGGCATCCAGGGGACAAGCTGTGAAATGTTTGCGCGCTTCTGCCAAAATACATTGCATGGCTTTCTGCTGTTGTCTCGTGTTTCTGATGTTAGGCAGCATGTTCAGCAACATGTAAGCGTTTCATTTGGTATTTATATTCCCAGCTTTGGTTTTTTTATAGCCTTAATAATCCACCTTTTTCAGTAGCTTGTGGCAGCTGCTAGTGGCAAATCTGCAAGCTGTGTATGTTATTCTTAAGTAACATTCAGAAGTACCTACAAGGATCAGGGCTTCATTGGATGTGGCTGTTTAGAAATCCGCTGTAGAAATGTTGAAGCGTGCAACTCAAATGGGTCAGAAACAGTATCAACACTTCTTCTGTGCTTGCCAGTGGAAAGCAGCAGCTCCCCGTTTGCCTTTTCCAGAAGTCAAGCCTGGTACTAGTGCAGCTGGCTGCTGCGTACAGCTCTGCTACCCACATCTGTGCCTTTGCAACGGGAATGCTTCGTGACAACTCTTCTGTTGTCAAACTCCTACTTCGCGTGACAGATAACACATTGGAATTAAAAATGTTATGTTTCCACAGTACTCTGTTAAAAAAAGACTACAATGGGCAAATATGATGTTCTCCTGTGTTTATATACTTCTTTTAATCTTAGTGTATGTAATGCTTATGAAGGTGAGACCAATCGCAGCATCTTGAAACATGCTTACCCACACAGGTCTTCTGCTGCTGCCTGGTACTGAGAGGCAGAACTCAGTTATTCCTTGCCTGGGTTTCTGTTCACCTGGGATTGCTGCTTGTATTTTAAGCGCACCATGGTTTTTTGCCACGAGGATGGTCAAATATTGACCAGGTTGCCCAGCAAGGTTGTATCATCTCCATCCTTGGAGATACCAAGACCTTGGGTGGACATGACCTTGAGCAACCTGCTCTAGTTGGACCTGCTTTGAGCAGGGAATTGGAATACGTGACCTCCAGAAATCCCTTCCTACCTCAGTTGTCAATGATTCTACAATTTCATGACTGTACAGGTGGGGAGTAGAGTGAAGCCACCAAAATAACTTTCACTGTGCTGTAAGCTATCATTTGAAACCAGATCACTGGAGATCAGTGCACTGATCACTGTTCTACTTTTCTGGATAATAAAATGGAGATTATCAAATGCTGGTTATTACTCTCAGTATACCCAGTTCAGCCACTTGCAACTGAGCTACACATGTATGTATTTGTTGTATTTTCTTATCATGCGACAAAAATATCACTTCACTCCATTGCACCCAATATGCGTAAAACGTGGTGTTACAGCATGTGTTGTGTGAGAACAGGATGACCTATCAGAAAAGTACCTACTTTTGAATTATTGGAGGTATGCCAGCTGACACTGACAGCTGTCTATGTGATGTTTTTATAGCTCTTCTCAAGTTTCCCATGTACGATCCCTACCTCTGTTCCTAAGACATTAATGATTAGACTGTCACAGCTGAGAAAATCCACCTGACGAGCAAGGTCACCTTTGCTATTCTCAGTCACAAAGGAAAACATCAGGCTAACAAAGCTAAGGAAGTTCTAATTAAGTCAATGGTGAACTCAAAGCTAGGGGAAAATAGGGCTGGCAAAATAAGTCTCTACAGAGGTAAGATTATTTTTTTGAAATCGTTGCAAAAGAAGCCTGGAAGCTGTATTTTCAAATATGGTTAGTGCTGGGGATGGGTTGCAGAAAAGAAAGAGAGTCAATAATGGGTTTGCGATTTCCCTGCCTCCTTCTCCTTGGTGAGTTCCCGCCAGCAGTCAGAGCCTCTGAGACTCAACCAAGGCCCCAAGGCAGGGGCACCGTATACCTCTGTTCCCACCTGCCGAAAAGTCACCATGCTCCTTCTTCAGCTCGGCCCCTTCACTCCCCAAGAAACATGCCTCCTCGGGGAACCTGGAACCATGACACACACGCAGAGCTGGGCCACCCCACAAGCTCCCACCTCCTCCCCTCACTGGCAGGAGACCCACCTTCCCCATCCTGCACAGCAAAACAAAACGATGGCCAACATCTACCCACAGTTGTTGTGCATGGTATATGGATGTCCCACAGGCCATTTTTGATAGGAGCCGACTCACAGATCTGTCTGTAGCACCACTTACAGATCCTGAATTTGTCTTTGAGTCTTGCTGCACTGTGCCACTGTGACAAGAAATAGTCCGTCCTCCCAAAGCACCCATTTAAGCATTTTTGCTCCCATTTTCTTCCCCTAAACTACTCTTAGTCCAAAATTCAGATTTCCTGAATTGGGCTAACTTCCCTGGTTGCCACTTCCCTCCTCTCAACCCTCTGACCCCCATTACAGGATCGCTGCAACCAGCCGTCTCTCAGACACCCGCATCTGGCAGAGAACCTCTGAGCCATGCAACATTTCAGCCTATTCATTTGTGTAACCTGGCCGTTTCACACTGATCTCCTTACTCAGCCACCTCCAGTTTCTGTGTCAGCCCAGTGCCACTGGAAGAAGCCCTGTTTCCCCACTGATTTCGCTTGCATGGCAGGGATGTCTCCAACTCAGTTCTCTTATGTTTAAGTGTGAGAGAGCAGTCCATGAGAGTGAGTGTTTTTGGTTTTCAGTGCCCATATGTGGATAATAGCACATGCAACTATGTTTTAAAGTCCAGAAAGGAATATTCAAATCAGATAGGATGAACAAAAATCCCACAACCTTTTCAGCAGTGGGGAGAATGAAGCAGAGGAAACAGTTCCCTAAGGGTACTGTGAGCTTCCAGTGTTGGAGAGCTTTAAGGACAAATTATTCAAACACATCAGAAGTGACACTGGTGCAATTAGCCTACCTTGGGACAGGAGTGGTCTGCATGACATTCTGAAGTTTTTTTGTGTGATTCTGTTATTTTAAAACGTTGTTAGCCTCAGCCACAATATTTAATTACACTTCTAAATTGCGCACACACATAAGTGGCTAACACCAGGACACAAATTCACCGGTAAGAAAGGACAGACCTGAAGAACCACTGCCGACTGTTGAACATCACCATCTCCCTCTTGCACACATACACACGAGGGTGCACACTGCTTCTGCCTGTTAGCATAAGAACAGACCGATATTACGTACTCAGCCAACTCCAGCAGTGTCCACAGAGCCAGCCATTGCGGGCCACTGGATCATGCTCTCATGTGTTCCTCTGCAAACCCTTTTGTCTTGGCTGGCTTCTTCTTCAAGCCTCAGAGCATCCATCCTTCACCAAATCCTGCAACACAGTTACCTTCTCCAGTTATGTCATTCTGAGCAAATGATGGGAATAGTTTTTCTAATGACCTACAGTGCAGTTTTATCCCTCACATGAAGGTTAAATCCTCAGAAAATTATTCACAGACCGCCATCATTGATCAAAATAGTCTCCTACAATTTCATTCAACCTTCAGCCACACACATCTATGATTGTGTCAGACTAGAAGACTGGTTTCCAACATCTATCCCAGGTGGCTTCTCTCTGCAGTCTTTCAGTAACAGGAACACATGCCTTGGGATTTACCGTGACACCCTCTGTGCTTCCCAGGCAGGGACATAGCTCCTCACAGTGATGTTAGGTGGCCATGAATCTGTCAACACTGCTAGTGCCTGCTGCTTCATCTGCCCAACAGCAGCATTAACAAAAGCCAGTGCTCTCTGAAATGATCACTTGTCTGGCTTACTTGCCTACTGATTGGTTTCCTCTGTGTTTAGATATTCTCTGCTCCACAGAGCTAGGCATGCCCTCATCAGGACATTTCTTGTCTCATGCCCTAATCCATGGCAGTCCTTTGCTGCTAGATACTTATGCTGGTCTCTGTCATCTCCACGAGGTGTTCTATCCTGACATTTCCACTTGACCCATCCTGTCATGCTTGCTCAAGCTGCTGTTGCAGTGACACCTTTGGGACTCTGGGATCCATCCATAACAAAAAGGGTAGCACACCATATCTCCCTCTGTTCCCACCTCCCAGCCATGTGCTGATCCCCTCCAGCATTGCCAACTTTGAGCTCACAGTCTTATTATTCAGGGAGTAAACAAGAGTACATGTGTTTATCACCAGAACAGTGCATAGGCACAGCTCTCCTTTCCCTGATGCTCATATTGCTTGCAACTTAAAAGAATGATGCTCTTTAACTTTAAGCAAAAGCATTCATTTTTGAAAATGTGGTTATGACTCAAACAAGCAGTGCAGTCCTGGGCAGTGTCCATAGCCCATTCAGCATATTAATATGGCTTCAAGGGATGTGAAAGAGCTTTATGAAAATGGGGACATGAGAGAGATGCTGGACCCAGCCCAGCAAAGCACATTGTTTCCTGGAAGTGTGTGAGGAGCCCTTACAAATTCAGCAGGATGATCCATGGACTGAGAGGTGTGTTCCCATCTAAGTGCTTTGCTGGCTGAGGGCCACAGACCAACGTGCTCCTGAAAGCCCATGGGACAGCTGGGAAAATGAAATCTGCCCAGTGGAATACCAATGCCTCCCTTGTCCAAAGACTATCCAGCTTCCCAACATGTGATAATTATAGGGTCTTTATCCAAGTCACTGGAAAGCTCAGCTGACCTCAAGCTTTCCTTCCTTCAACAGAGCACAGTTATAATCCTTCATTAGGGCTGGCCAACCTTTCTGCATCATGAATCCCCAAAATGTCAACCTTTTCCTATGGCCAACAGCCACCAGGCAGACCATGAAGATCTGAAGCAGGACAAAGATCTTGGAGGCTGTTAACAGACAAAAGCAGGGTCCCTCTCTCGTGCTCTCTATGGAAGACAGATTGGCTGGGCTTCTGTCTGAACACCACGTGTTCTGGCTGTGCTGGTGTCTGCAATCCCAAAGCCTGCCCTACCACAGGGACTCTGTGTCGGGTGGATGCTGTCAGTCCCGCAGGAACCACAGTGGTTGGGAACCAGGGCTGAACCACTCATCAAACATAGCCGAAGGATCAGAAGTTATCCGCTGTCTTAAGGGCTGCATTTGCTGCATATTGTTGACTTCCTTTATAATGGCAGCAAGTGATACTCTTTCTCTGCATTCAGACTACCCAAAGAATTTAACAGGCAGAACTAGACAGAGCAGTAGCATCTTACAACCTGGCAACGTATTAACCCAGCAAGTTGTTATACACGAGTCGAGCTAGAACTGGCTGATGCTGTTGCACACACTGGCTGATGCTTTACCTGTCTTCCTGATGAACAGCTATTTTGGTTTTTCCAGTCATTCACCACACTCATCTTTAAGACCATTTTCTTATTTCTTAAGATATATTAATATATCTTAAGATATATTTCCTTTTTGTAGCCCTATTGACAATCATGCTAGCACCACAAGACCTCAAGTGCTCATCTTAATCACAGCATTTTCAGCAGAAAATGATCTTCTGAAAGACAAAAAAGACTATGTTGGTGCCCATGGAACCAGTTCTTTTCCTATTCCAGATTTCTGTTTCATATCAAAATGTGCACTGGAAACCATACCTCATGCTGCAGAGAACCATCTTCAGCAGAGTTGGAGTGGTGTAAAGGGTAGTTAGTGGTTATTCCCACCTCTAACCTCTATGACGCAAAGACGAAAATTGCAAAATGCAAGAATCTTTCCCTGCTGGCAAATGAAATCTGGCATTAATTTTGGTCCTCACTAGAGAGGGAAGGATGAATAAAGGCAAGGAGAGCATGTACCTCTCTAGCTCCCTTTGTCAACCAGCAAGAAAAGGTTTTTTTCATTTTCACATTGGCTCAGGGCACACAGAGCACCACCATCTGGATGCCAAGGAAATGCAGAAAAAAAGCACTTTCACTGAAATGAAGACATACAGCTATCTTCAGCCTGTTATTTATTAAGGGCAGGGCAGTCATTCTCCAGAATGCCTGAAGCCAGCTCTGAAGGCAGA
Organism: Balearica regulorum gibbericeps; assembly: GCF_011004875.1. Taxonomy (NCBI): domain Eukaryota; kingdom Metazoa; phylum Chordata; class Aves; order Gruiformes; family Gruidae; genus Balearica; species Balearica regulorum. The sequence continues at coordinate 14,918,860 of NC_046184.1, forward strand.
GGTCATATATTCTCAGAGGTGCTTGAGCACAGATCAGCTTTGAGGGGGAGAAAATATTGCTTCCATCCAGTTTGTGCCAGAGGAGATCTCAAGAAGTAAATCAAAGGACACTAGGGACAAATCTTTGATAAAAGCATATCAAAACTTTGTTTAATTTGTTTGCACTGCTGTTGTAAAGCAGACTCACCGGAGACAATATGGTCTACAAATGGAATATGTTACTAAATCAGGACATGACTTACTGGAAGGATAAGTAATGATTTCACCTAAGTCATTACATCTCTCTATCAATAGCGTATCTCTGTGGGGAATGTGCTCACCTCTGGCTGAATGTCATATAATCCCTGTAGGAAAGACTTTAGATGCTTGACTGAAGGACATGACAAACCCAGCCACCCAAAAATCAGTGGGTCAGGTGGTCCCTGGTTGAGATCAGATGTGCATAGATATGCACAATCAATGGTACGTGCAATATCCAGCACATAATCCCTTTAGCCTGTAAAATTTGCTTCTACCAAGCTATGTGAGAAAGGGACACTTGTTAAGACAGCAGAGAAAGGAGGTGTTTCTCCTGGATACAGGCATGTTCATGGGCACTGTGACATATCCCAGGCACATACTCATGGGACTGGTGTATGATACACATTGGACCGAGTGAACATACATTGCACAGTGGGTAGATCTGTGCATGTGCACCTCCAGCTGGCTAAACTTTTGGGGCAAATATCCAAAATCCTCAAATGCTGCACAGGCAATATTTCAGAACAGAGCAAGAGTACATGTACATGGGGGGGCTGCACCAGGTTAAAAACCAGGATGTTGGATAGCTTTTCAGACAGCCTTGCCTTCTCCCTGCATCCCTCATCGCTGTCCTTCATACTACCGAAGTCTGTTTTGTGCTCTACTTCCCTTACCTGTTTTGATGCAACTGTTTTCCACGGTTTTCCTAAATCCTTGTGCTTAGCAGTGTCAATTTCTGGAAACTTCCTTCATTCCCCCAGAGTTCCCATCTTTGTCTGTTTTGGTTTTTAAAATATCTCCCTCCCTCTTCTGTAGGAATGTCTCCATGCTCCAGGACAGTAATGCCAGATGGTTTCATTTCATTTTATTAAGGCTCTACGGAGGGATCTGGACAGGCTGGATCAATGGGCCGAGGCCAACTGTATGAGGTTCAACAAGGCCAAGTGCCGGGTCCTGCACTTGGGTCACAACAACCCCAGGCAACGCTACAGGCTTGGGCAAGAGTGGCTGGAAAGCTGCTCAGCAGAAAAGGACCTGGGGGTGCTCATCGACAGCCGGCTGAATATGAGGCAACAGTGTGCCCAGGTGGCCAAGAAGGCCAACAGCATCCTGGCTTGTATCAGCCATAGTGTGGCCAGCAGGACTAGGGCAGTGATCATCCCCCTGTACTTGGCTCTGGTGAGGCCGCACCTCGAGTACTGTGTTCAGTTTTGGGCCCCTCACTACAAGAAAGACATTGAGGTGCTGGAGCGTGTCCAGAGAAGGGCAACGAAGCTGGTGAAGGGTCTGGAGCACAAGTCTGATGAGGAGCAGCTGAGGGATCTGGGGTTGTTTAGCCTGGAGAAAAAGAGGCTGAGGGGAGACCTTATCGCTCTCTACAGCTACCTGAAAGGAGGTTGTAGCCAGGTGGGGGTTGGCCTCTTCTCCCAGGTAACAAGTGATAGGACAAGAGGAAATGGCCTCAAGTTGTGCTAGGGGAGGTTTAGATTGGGTATCATGAAAAATTTCTTCACTGAAAGAGTTACCAATCATTGGAACAGGCTGCCCAGGGAAGTGGTGGAGTCACCATCCCTGGAGGTATTTAAAAGACATGTAGATGTGGTGTTTAGGGACGTGGTTTAGTGGTGGACTTGGCAGTGCTAGATTAATGGTTGGACTGGATGATCTTGAAGGTCTTTTCCAACCTAAACGATTTTATAATTCTATGATTTAACTATACAGCTATAGCTAAAACTGACCCACTTATCTTACTTCGCATGCCTAGCCTGTGTGATTGTAGTTGGGAAACCTATTAGCTTCTGCATCCAGGCAGCGCACACCCTCAGTGCTATTTTCAACATTATCACCATCTTCCCTCTTCTCTCCGGACTGATGCTGTCATTTAATCCTTCTGACATTCCCTTAAGAGCATCTTTCAAAAATATCCATCATTATTTGTTCCCACAGTAAGGCCCTGATAGCTTCATCCTCAGTCTCCACAACCTTCTCTGTTCTGGCCCTCTGATGCTCACTTTGTCTTCCCTCAAAATGTCACAGCTCAAATCAATTCCTTGCTTCAGTTCCCCAGCAAACCACACTAAATCCTTTCACTGCTTCACCTTCATCCTCTTTGCCAAGTTCATGGTCTAACCTTTCAAAATTTTCCTATGGCTTTTCCTGCTTATCTCCTTTCCTCCAGACAACCCATTTCCCTTTCCTTTTCATGGTACCTCCTTCTCCCATCTCAGACCTCCCGCAACACAAAACTTTCTCCCACAGTCCCACCAAAAAGAGACTTTCAAACCATACCAATTTTCAAGTTTTCCATAGATTTGGGCCACTTTCAGGAAATCAGGCTTGTCTGTACTCTTTTCAAGTCATCCTTTGGTCTCCCACCTACTCCTGCCTCTTGCCTTCGATGAGACACATGCAATAACTTTCCTGCTCTGTAGTCCTCCGCAGAGACAAAGTATGTGCAGGGTAGCTGGAGGAGAAATCAATGCCACGTTCCTGCCCAAGTTAGCCTTGCTTGAGTTTACCTCAAAGTAAACCAGAGTCAGTCTTCATCTGCCATTTGGTTTTATAGCAGGTGAACGACAGTTCATCCTGAGTTGAAAACATCCTTTTCTGGGGGAGAAAGAGCTGCTGCATGTTTCCGGTCCCCATTCTAAATTATTAGGAATGGATAGTATTTTAAATGCCTGTAAAAGACCTGGCATTACATTAAAATTATATTGAGGAAAAGACCCCTCTGAAAAGTGAAAAGGAATTTATGAATGAGATTTGGATAGGGAAAGTGTCTCAGGATATCTATGTCTGGAATTTTCTTTTTTCCCAGGGGAAAAAATAAAGGCAAGTGACAGTGTGACCACAAGATTCTGTCTGAGTAGACTCTATTGAGCAGAGTTTAGCATGCTATCCACCATTCAGAGGACATTCATTCACCTCTGCCTTGTATATGGTGCTTCGGCTGGATATAAGGCTTAAAAAATATTTACCATAACCCATACAATTTCCCTGAGCAGCTTTTTTCAGCTCTGTGATTTACAAAAAAATATTTGCCTGATAGCAGCTGCCTCTGAAGTAGTTTGTCATTAATACGCGCATTTTCAGATTCCTTAAAGACAATGTTCATAACAGATTAGAAAGATCAGAGATGCCACAAAGATTTCTAAATAACAACAATTAGTTATGATTAAAAAGATCACTGTAGAGTGGCAAATAAACTTCTCAATTACATATCAAAGTTAATAAACAAAAAAGAGTGTAGCTGTTTTATACTGATGATTTAAGAAAGCATGTGTAAGAGTAATTCATTCAAGTTTGTGACCCAGAGTACTTGTAGGTGGCTGACAATGTGGGGTGCCCTGCACTAGACTTAAAGGGTTAAGTTTTTGGAGCCTGGATATTTGGGTTTGGTGGGTTTTTTTTTTGAAAGATGAAGATGCTACAAAAATTACATCCAAAATTAAAGGATTTGAAACGGTTAATCCCATTTTGCCAATGATGTCAGCCATGATGGACTTTATATCCTGCAGCAAAGATTGTCAAATCATTTGTAATAGGTTTTCAATAACATCGCAAAATATGTGCCAGTCGTAACTTAACTGCATTGCTTGTACATTTTATATCTAATTAATTATAGCTTGTATAAAATATTATGATGCTCCATTGACATGCTTAGAATTTAATTAATTCGTAGTTTACATGCCCCTAATAATAAATGTCTGTCCATGATCTCGGTCCAGAGACTTATAAAAGTGCACAGCTTTTCATCAGCTTTAAAGGCAACTCTGTCACAGACAGTGGTAAAGTTTACTGAGTCCTACAGAAACTGCCTCCTTCACATAACCTTTGATGAGTGTGTTGTCTGAAAGGCAACAGGCAGTATTTATAGACTACCCACGTGAACGAAGGCACGGGTTGCACGCAGACTCCCTTGAAACGCCTATGAACCAGGTAGTAACTGCCAGTGCTGGCCTGGGGATTCGTATCAGTGCCGTAAATAGCCCATGTCACTTCCCCAGGTAGAAAATTTAACACAAAAAATCATCCAAGTTGGCTGAATACACTTCATCCTAGTGATGTGTAGGGTATGACAGTCTCCTCTTACTATCTGTTGGGATAGGAGCTGCTTTTCTAATAAGACCCTCCTGAAGACTTATTCCAGCCTCTTTTCAGGAACAGTAAACTCAATCAGTCAGTCAAATATGTGTTTAAAAATTGCCAGATAGAAACATCTTGGAAAAAACTTGAATATTTTGCTCAGAGGAATAAGAAAACAGGGACCATATATTCCTTTGGCAGGATTTGCTAAACACTATGCCATTATAGAATAATACAGTCATGTTTCTTGCTAAGGATAGCAGCTGTCTGGAGGAACCCAATTAGGTAACTTGGCCATTTACCCAGCTAATCAGAAATCCTCATGTTCCTATTTTTCCTCACCATCACTGATACTACCAGAAGGTGCAGCAAACTGTTTCCATGATCTGCAGAAAGTCTCCCTCTCTGCTTTAGCATGGGGCGCACATAAGATCACTGTCAGCCATGCAGTTGGGATTGAGGGACCAGCCCTTTTTTTCCTTTTAAATCTGAAGCCGCATACATCGCTTGAAAAAGTAATTAGACTGACTGGGTGAATGTTGTCTGCTGGGGAGTTTGAAGTGAGGTCAATGCTGATTCAGCCTTAGGAGAGGAAGGTGGTTTAGTGGTTGACACAGTGCCTTGGGCTGTGCGTTCAGACCAGGCAGGCAGCAACGTCCTGTGTGACCTGGACTTCACTTGCCACCTCTAAGACTGTACATGCTAAAAGGGTTCACAAAACAGTTGGATATATTCATGGAAGAAAGACTTGCAAGGCCCTTACAGACAATGATGCCTGTTGGGCTCCCGAAGTCCCCACGCTGCAAATTGTTGGAGGATGGTACAATATTTTGGGGAAACATCCCTATGGCTTTCCCTGTCCTTCTGCTCCACCCTAGATATCCCCTGCCTACCACTGCCAGAAAAAAGGTATGTACTGAGTGAACCTCTGGTCTGACCTTACACATAAAAGGGGAGAACTGTGTTTTCCCACCTGCCTGTTCCCCGGGGAGCACTGCCACACCGGCTCCTCCGGCTGCCATGGACCTGGCCCTTTGCGTGCCCTCCTGTTCCCACCGACCCTGTATTTACCTCCTTACAGTACTTACACCACTACAATAACACCTCGTCAGGCCACCCCATCACAGAGCAGGAGTTCCCAGGAGTGCTGGCTCAGCAGAATGGTTCAAAAGCTCAGCCCAGGTCACTTTTGTTCCCAGCACTGTGTCACTTCTTTCTCATGCAACAGAGATCTCCAGTTTACTAATGGATATATTTGCCAGAGGTATGAAATATATGAGATGATACAACAACCAGTTTCCACCATGGCTGCAGGAAAAAAGTTTGTAACTTTCTATCAGAGCCACAGCTCCATCAGAAAACAGGAGGTTTCACATGAGGGAAACACAACACGTAACTACTTAATAAAAACAATCTGAGTCCACCGGGAAACCAGCAGAATTTACAGGCGTTGTGCTGGGAATGGCAATCCAACCCTCTGGTCAGCACAGCACTGTTAGCAAACACACATAGTAGTTAATATTTTGAGGTTGTTTCAGCTTCATTTGTGTATCTTGATAGGTGACATTTCCAAGACACTACAAGTCTCTGCTGAGTTGGACCTATTATTAATTGTGAACATGCAGCTGAACTTTGAAAAATCCTTACATGACAGAGAAAGAAAGAAGCTAAGTTCCCAGAGTCATTTATGCAAGGAAGGTTATTCCCTGAGCCTTCCAGTCCCATTCAAGCAGCCATAAATGCCTTGTGCTGCTCTACACAAAGTAGAACTGGAAATCTGCCTCTGCCTTGACCCGGGGATCAGGTCCCTGCCCTTTGCCCAAGTCCATTTTCTCATTCATTTCTGTTATTGCAGCTAAGTGTGGGTGGGAGTTTTCTCCTGGGTGATATTCCTGGCAGGTATAACTTCATGTGGAGTTTCTTCTTCAGTGGCTCCCTGCTGCCCATCTCTCAGCTGTGGGATGTCCATATGGTCTCTTCCCTGATGGCGCTCCAGCAAGAAGAGCCAAAATCCTGCAGGGAGCCAGCCCTGTCCCTGCTCCCAGGCGCCCTGCAGATGGCCATGGGCAAGACGCTAGCCAGGCCTGCAAAGGGATAAACTGAGGACTGCCAGGTAGGAGCAGGACAACAGGTTTCATCAGAGTCACATCTGGAGCTGCTGGCGACTCAGGCAGATGTGCTGACAGCAGCTGGAAGGGGCACCTGAAAGAGCTCTTGAATAATACCTGTAAGTGTCTCTGAGACTCTGCTAATAGGTTAATGTAGGGAACTTCCCAATGGCCACATATGGAAACAACCTGTGCAATTGGAGCTCTCCTGCAAAAGCTGCCAAGGACAAAGTCCCCTCCCCAGCATTGTGCTTGCCCAGCTCTTCACCACGAGGAGCACAGGGAGAGCCCTGAGAGGCTTAAAGCTGTTGTTACCCAGAATGAGACAAATAGGGGGGGAAAAATGTACTAAACAGTTGTTCCAGCAGCTGAGATGACTGTTTTGGTTTCTTAGCAACTGTGGGAAAAGAAGCTGCTTGAGAGCAGAGATGTCTGGTCAAATCCAGCAGGCATCCCTCCATGGAGGACCGCCCTCCTCCTCTCTGCTCATCAGCGCAGGGAAACCTCGCGGCTGGTGGGAAGCCCTCCCTGCGCAAGGGAGGATGGCAAACGAGCCCACCTCTCTCTGCTGAGTACGAGGGGATGAGCTGCCCACCAGAGTCTTCACATGGAAAGGTTGCTTGGGGTTAGACTTCATTTCAAGGAGCATGGAAAGGGCGAGGAAATCTTGCGCTAACAGCTGCAGTCAGTGATGTTCCCAAGTTGTACCCGAAATAGGAACCGTAGCAGAGGAGAAGTCACGCTGCAGCTCCTCTGTGCCTCGGTGGCAGGGCAGGGCCGGAGGGGAGCACGAGGACACTCCTGCGGCTCTGGCCATCAGCCGTGCAAACTCTGCAAACTAAAAATGAGCCTGACGGCTTGGTGCAGCAGGAGCCCAGCGTCCTCCTGCGCAAGGCACTCACCTCCTCTCCTGGCAATGCAGGTGGCTCAGTTACAGCATCCTTCAAAGGTTGCTGTTCTCTGATCACTGCTTTTGAGTGCCTGAAAAGCTGTTTATGGCTGTTTTCTCAGTGATCAGCAGTGTCGGTCTCACGCAAGTCCCTTCAGCAAATCCACAGAGAGAAAGGGCTGATTTTTGCCAAAGGGTTTCAGATCTCAGTGAGTGTCTGTGCTGGAGCAGGTTTCGGTACTGGTGCAGGGTTAGTGTGGGACTCCGTACTGGAGCAGCCATTTCACTGTTTTGCTTTCTCAGGGGTAGTGGTTAAATCATTTAAATTTATGCCTGTTACTGACATACTGGCCGTGCTCAGTGCTAATAGCTTATTTCCATCCATACTAACACGATCTCATTCATTCAGATATAAGTATGAGGATGCTGACCTGTAGTTAATCCTACACATCCCTGACTTTTAATTTAATGACTATTAAATATTAATGGGAGCAGAGAGTGGAAGTCAGATCACCTTTTCAACAGCTTAGGGCCCCCATCACCAGCTACAATGTCATCCTTGATCTTGCTTTTTTATTCCCTTTCTCCCAGTTGCACTTACAGGACAAAGAAAGCTGCATTTTATAGAAGACACTGCAGCCAAGCAGCTAGTGCAAGGATTAGAGCTGAACCAGGATCTCCCACCTTCTGGGTGGACATTCAAACCACCACGCTGCTGGATACAAAGGGGATTGTTTTGTCCAGATCCCAGGAGAAGGCCCTACACCCCAGTCCACAGGCTAGGCTAGAGAAGAGGGAGCACACACACACACAGAGACACCCATGACCTAGATCTCCTTGCTGATGCTGTGCAGAAAATAATTCGGTATTCAAGGAGAGATGTGGGGGGTGTCTAGTGGTTACAGCCCTCCCCTAGGGCATGGGAGTGCTGGTCATGGCTCTGCCAGGGTCTACCTGTGCATAGTTTGTTAAATCAACTGTGGTTGAGGTGGAGGATGAACCCAGAGGGTGGACCCAGAGGCTGCAGCGCAAACCGATGGACCCAGAGACACTGGTGCAAACCTTCGTCGTTGCAGTGCCATGTGCCCTGCCGTGTTCCCAGCCTGGTGGTGGGAAAACCCTCCTGGCTGGCCTGGGGTACAGGAGAGAATCCTCCTTTGTAGAGAAGAGAGCTGAACATCACCCGTTCAGTTTCCTGATGAGTGTTACAACATCTTGATCCTCACAGGAAGTACCATCGCTTCTTCTGGTCATGCTTCAACAAAAGAAAGCCATGTCTCCCACATGACTGTCCAGACAACATTTCATTTTCTAGCCTCTAAGTCTTGGGACGGTGGGGGACAGTAGTAGTGGCGGTGTAGGAATCTGTTTCTCTACATCTTCCCGTGCCTTTTTTTCTCATCTTCTTTTCTTTTGCATCAGGCAGTTGTGACTGCATCCTCACAACAGCCACATCTAACTGCTGTAGGTATTTGTCTGTGCTTAAATCTATGTATCTTCAGATGATTATATTTTTCTGATTATAAAGCTAATGACATAAAGCAGAACTCAATCAAAGCAGCTGGGCTTGAAGTGCATTAATACTTAATACTACCTTTTACTATTGTAATTATGACTTATTTACTTTTTTAATTGCTATCTGGTTTACTTAGCTCTCTGAGAGACATTTCTCAAGAGTATCTTTCTGACTATAGTGTTTTATTTTTGCAGAAAAATACAGGCATTTAGTGAGATGAAAATTGCTTCCTTATTATTTAAAATTAATTCAGCCTGTCAAAATGAGCTCATTGCCATGCACAGTGCTTCCTTTTTAATTCAGTCTCAGCCTTTCTAGCAATTGAAATTCTGTGTTGAGATGATGTACATAGCAGGTTTTTTATACATATTAAACCCTAAATATTAGGAGGATTAAGGCTGCATATACATTTTAGAATAGGGCCAATAATTATGAAACAAGTTTTGCAGCAGGGATAAAAGAATGTCAGTTTTCCATTGGTCTTGTAAACTGCTTTGCTAGTCAGGAATGAAGCTGCGAGGATGCCTGATGGGAATAGAAGGGATTCTGTTGCCTGTTCCTGCAGGACTCCAAATTTTGCTAAAACAGTTGTAGAGAGCAATAAGGTGTGCCCTGAGCCTCCTTTTCTCGAATGACTCCTCATCAGACTTGTGCTCCAGACCCTTCACCAGCTTCGTTGCCCTTCTCTGGACATGCTCCAGCAACTCAATGGCTTTCTTGTAGTGAGGGGCCCAAAACTGAACACAGCTCTTGAGGTGCGGCCTCACCAGGGCCGAGTACAGGGGGACGATCACTGCCCTAGTCCTGCTGGCCACACTATGGCTGATACAAGCCAGGATGCTGTTGGCCATTGGGGTGTGCTGGGTTGACCCAGGCTGGAGGCCAGGTGCCCCCCAAAGCCGCTCCATCACTGCCCTCCTCAGCTGGGCAGGGGAGAGAAAATATTAAAAAAGCCTTGTGGGTCGAGATAAAGACAGGGAGAGATCACTCACCAATTACCATCATGGGCAAAACAGACTCAGGTTAGAAAAAATCATCTGATTTATTACCAAGCAAAACAGACTAATGAGAAATAAAAAGAAAACCTTGCATTTTTCAGATAAACTAGTAGATTTAAATCTTTTTTTAAATAAAGTCTGATAACTTAAAAATATTGTTTACTGAAGGATCCTAAACCCAAGAAGTTATTAAATTTTTTATTTTGAACATTGAATAACGGTTTCTGGCATATTCCAATTTCACATTGTTTTGAATTATATTACAAATAACATTAATTAATTTTCTTAGTAATGCCACTTATTTTGAAATTACCAGTACTGCTGTGAGTGAGCTGGTAACTGTAGGTACAGCACTCCCCTCTAGTGGGTAAAATCAGACCGTCCCGATTTTGCAAGACTTGCTGCATCCTGCTCATGAGCACCGGCTGGAAGGAAAAGCTTTGCTCTTCCCCCAAATATCCTGAAGATTCTGAGCCGATTTTATCTTTTTATGGTTTGTTATTTATTTATGTTCCGTTGGTTTTGTTCTGAATTATAACGGGAAGGAGAGAGGGGCATGAGGCTCGGTTCAGTTCCTACTTGTGACCCTTAGTCCAGGGCAGTAACTCCCTACATGCCCTAGAAATCCTCCTGCTAAAAGTGCCATCAAAACTAGTGAGTTTTGCTTGAAATACTTTATTTCCACAAAACATTTTGAAAGCTAAAATTATGTTTTAAAAAATCAAAAGGAGACTCTATGATTCATAAAGGACAGGTTCACCAGCGATCACCATCCAGCTCCTGGCTCAGCAGCTCATCTAAACCCACTTCAAAATCCTTATGCACTGGCATTTTCTGATTCAAAATTATGCCCTTGTAGTATTTCCCTGTTCTGTGAGCAAGAGGCAGTGATGTTTAGGTTTTAGGAAGCCATTATGGTCAATATAATAAAGAATACCCCCTCCCCAAAACCCATATCGGCCCTTTTGTTACAATTCTGCTATGCTGCAGCTATAAGGGAGAACTGTTTCTAGCACCCTCCCCATCTCCTTTTTATTTTGCTCTTACATAATTGTGGTCATATTTTTAATTAAGTTAAAATAGCATGTTGCATCAAGCTCCTCAACAACTTCCTGAATTTTGTGATGTGTCCCATCAATCGACAGAAATCAGAGCACCACGTGCAAGCCATGGATATTTGCATGAACCAATTTATCTCTTAAAAATATTTCTTCTTGACTGAAGCATAAATTGCCTTTTCCCTAATGCACTATGTAATGAATTGCATTTGAAATATGTTTATTTTTAGCAAACAAATGCTAATGGCAGCTTGCTGTTAAAAATAGACGGTACAGTTGGCACAGAAATAAGGGCTGGGGAATCTTTCTTTCCCTGATGAGTGGAAATGCCCTCTGTGTAAGTCATCTGAGGAGAAAGCATGATGTCCCTGTGGAATTTAGTCCCTCCAATTGCGAGCAGCAAGTCACTGCTTGTCACCTGAGCCCTGGCTTACAAATAGCCTCTGCGGTCCAGCGTCCCCAAGGGGCTGTTGTACCTCCTACGGGGGGGAGGGGTATAATGGAGACAGCGCCTTTTTCTTTTCCTCTCTCCCTGTTGGATGTCTGTGGGTGCAATATGGGTTTTTAACGTGCCTCCAGCTGTGCCGGGCTGCAGGGAGTGAGGACGCTTCAGTGGGGACACCACCGTGGGGCCCCCGGCATCGCCAGCTCCCACTCCTCCTCTGTCAGCAGCTGCTCCGTGGGCCAACAGGCTTCATCCTGGATAGGCTTTTCCTAATGTCTAAGTGAAATTTCCCTGGCTGCACTTTAAGCCCATTACTTGTCACATCCCCAGAGAGAATGATTTATTCCCTTCCCTTTTGCAGCAGCTTTTTTCATAGTTAAGAGTGTTATGTCCGGTAAGTCTCCTTTCCTCTAGACTAAACAGCTCAATTGCCCATGTTTTCTCTTGCATTAGGATTTCCAAGGCTTCTGATTGCTCTTGTTGCTCTGCTCTTGTCATTACCCAGTAGGGCCACTTCTCTCTTACAGTCTAGTGCCAAAAAGCCAACCATGCAGCCGGTGCCTTGCCGACTAGCCTGGCAGAGTCACTTTGCACATCTTGGCAGATAATATTCCTGCTTGCACATCCTGGTAGGGCATTTGTCTTTTTTTTTCACAACAGAAAGGCCTCATGGATACATGTAGTCAGTTGGTCCCTAACTTATACTTTGTTATATAACTTTATATAACTCCTTCTGCCCATGCACATATAAAATACACTTGCAGCCCCTCCTGGATAAATGTGTCCTGCAAATGAGAGGGGAGATCCTGTATTCCATTATCCAAGTGGTTAATGATAATATTTTAACAATATCAGTCCAAAGACAGATTCTCATGAAACTCTAGTAAATGCAGTCCTTCAACCAGACTGTGAACCACTGATCACAACACTACGAGTATGTCTTTCCAACAAGTTTTGTATTTATTGTCATAGCAGTTTATCTAAATACTGTTTTCAGATTGTAGTCCCAACAGCGAATATCAGAGACAAGACTTGCAGGGATGGTTCAAGTCTTTTAGTAGACTGGCTTATATAAGTGGAAAGCAGATTACCTTCCAAGCTGCCCTGGGAAAAGTTTCATGGTGCATCATGGAAGAGCTGCCCCATCCCTTCTAAGCCACACAGGCGATATGTCCTTCAGTTTCCCATAAAATAGCCTAAAGCACAGGCCCCTGAACTTGTACAAGACACAACCCCTGCTCAAAAGAAATTACAGATCTAATTTTGAACATTATTTTCCATCCTTTTGCTTGAAAGGTAGGTTCAAGTAGCATCTCCTTCTTGCTGCCAAAAGATCTTACACACTGAGTTCTAGCCAACAAATGCTGTCTTCATTTGGGAAAAAGGACACAGTTTTCATGGAGGAGCAGACAAGAAAGCCTGGTGTGTGTCTTTGATAGTTGAAAATGACATAAAAAGCCTGAGAACTATAAGCTTAATCAGGGAAATTCCAAAATCCTGAAAAATAATCTAGTAAACATGATGTGTTTATTTTATACATAATCAAGAGAAGGTTCTTATCTTGGGAAAAAAAAAAATCCCAATGGGAAGTCCTTGATAGATCCACAGTGCTTCTCATTATCATATGATCTTAGGAGTTGAGTTGGCTCTACTGAGTCAAAAGGGAACCAGAAAGATCCAAAATGGTTTCCAGCCGACATAGATTGTAACAGAAAACACAGCTGGGAGTCTAGATAAAAAGCACTAGTTTAAGAAAAGTAAAACTGATTCCTTAGTTACAGGCTTTAACATGTCCTAGGAACAAATGCATTCTTTCATAATTCTAGGCTGCAACCTAAACTGGAGTTGTAACAATCAGAAGTCAGGAATCCCAATTAAAGAAGATTTACCCACGGTGGCATGTGTTTCATTAGCAGGTAGCATGAAGAATCAATATTTTATGACCTGTCACATATTTGAGTCATCTGTCATGTTTTATTCTTAGATGTTGAAATTATTTGACAGCTCTAAAGCAGAAGGAAGCAAAACAGAAGTTTTTTTCTGGTGTCACACTTTCAGACAAATTTAACAGGTATAATAGTCTATAAGAAGCAATTAAAACACATTGGTCTCTTATTACAGAACAAATTCTATTCCATGGGGCCTGAGGGAAATGCATCTCATAAAATTCGCTGTTTTTATATAAGAAGGCAATGCAAACTATACAAACTATATTAAAAAAAAAAAAAAGCAGAAATGCTGCTACTTAGCAATGCACAGATGAATACTGATTTTGGCACCTTACATAATAGGGAAGCAGCAAGATCCACCTGCAAAGCCTCAACACTTGTCCTCTGCTGGGGTCCAGCTGCTGAGTCCTCAGATACCAGAGTCAGTGGAACCACAGACCCATACAGGAACATACCCATGTGGAAGCTACTGTATATTTTAGCTGTTGTCCAGCTAAAAAGCACAGCAAAGGAAGATTAGATTCTATAAAGAGGAGGAAAGGATGAAGACAAAATGCTTGTTCAGTTACCTACAAGTTTAGAAATGTCACAACTGCTCATGCTATGTTTTTTCCAACTCTGAATCACATGTTGCACTTGAATCTCAGCTTTCAAAAAAAAAAAAAAAAACCAACCACCAAACTCTTCTGTTTCTCATAATTGCAAAGAAAACCCCTAGCTCTCAGGAAATGTGGGGTAAATAAGAAAGAAATCAGATTTTGCAGAAGCTCATATTTCTACATCTCCCTGGTTTGCAAAGGTTTGTGGCTCATTAAGGCTTTCTGGAAAATAAGGTCCTCATTTCATGAGCGGTGTTGACAGGATGGGTCCTCTTTCTCTTCTGGTGTGGAACAAAAAAGGAGACATTTTCATTTTTATTTGGTTCTATAGGTAATTCATGTAAAAAAGGCAGTTTCCAAAGTAGCCAAGACCTTGTTTATCAGAGCATTTTCTTTCATTTTTCCACATGTCTCTAAAATAACTTCTTTGAAGTGATAAAAACAAGAAGCACTCGAGAAAACTTCAGTCTCGACAAACTGGTATTTTGCACTGAAAATTCCTTCAATATAAAGTTCCTACTGGCAATACCAGGAAAGCCCAGGACAGTGAATAAATCTGAATTACTGCATTTTTTTCCTGTCTCCAAGCAATCACTAATCTGATACTTTGCTAGCAATGGGTTTTGAGAAACACCTCAGAGAAGAAAGAGGGGGTACACGCGGTGCTGCAGGGGCTGTAGGAACGACCACCAAGCTCATCTCCAGGGTTTAGTGACCCACCACTTTGGGAACACCACAAGACAACCACATTTACCTAACTACAACCACGGCTGATGCTTTCCATAGTGTTGCCCACATGGAGTGAGCCACCACGCTGCTGCAGATACTCGGTCCATGGCACTGGGTGCTCAGCAGCATGTCCCAGACACAGCCCAAGATGGGCACTAGGCCACCTGTCCCTGGTCTGCACAACTGCCTTGCCAGGTATGTCAGAAACAAAAAAAGGAGTTTTTTCTTTTTCCTCAAGATTCTGCTTATTCTTAAATTTGCCATGACTGAAACAGCAGCTTGGCTCCCCCCAGCTGCAGGGACTTGGCTGCCGGCGATCCCCTGCCCCACAGTCTCTGAAACCCAGGCAGCCTTTGCTCTTCCCCAGGGCTGGGGTGATCTGAAAGAAGGTGACCACTAGAAAAGGACTCCAAATGAGGCCATGTTTCAGTGTCTGAAGCGATGAAATATTTAATCCCTGCTCTCTCCAGGATATTCATCATCACAGATTTACTTATCTGCCGCTCACTGGCAGCAGCAGTTGACAAGGAGGATGACAGCTGACACACATTAACCCAGCCGCACAACACAAGCTATCACTCCAGAGCAGAAATCCATCATTATTATTTAAGCACCGAGGAGGCATCATGGTTGGTGCTGGCTACCAAACACAGGTGGCACCTGCACTGAAAAGTTGATACCACCGGGGTCTGTGAGAGGCGAGGGGCTCTCGGCATGACCCTGAGCCCTGGTAGCGCCAAGCAGCGTAGCGCCGAGAGCACACGCGGGGTCCCCCATGCTCCCACTGCTGACTGGCCCATGGCGCTCGCTGCGGGGCCATACCCTGACGGAGGAAAATGAGAGGGAAGGATGGACAACAATCACTGGTTTAGGGTGGGAGGGTGGAAGCCTTTGTTAGAGCTTTGCTAGAGCTACACAGCAGGACAGTGCGTTAACCCCCATACTAAAGGCTGTAGGTGGAGTGAAAGGCGTTACTGCACACCTCCTCGGGGAGGGCTGCTGCTGCAGAGGTAACTGTGAGGCCCAGACTCATTCCCTCTTTGTCTAAGCTCCCGCTTTTTTTATTGATGACCTCCATTTCTGAGCCAATGTATATCACTGTCTTCTTTATCTAATGAGTTGTTCTGAACTATTACTGTCTTTGAGAAAGGGGTGACTGAGCTTTGAGGAATCCTGGTGAAACTGGGGTTTGGGTTGAGATGGTAGGCTGGGGTTTTTTTCTCCTCCCTGTTAGTGTTTTCCATCAGGCTGGTTGCTTCTTGAGACCACTCTGCTGTCTCTTGCTGTTACAACGGCATCCTTGCGTAGAAAGGCGGCATTTACACACGAATTGCCTTATGGTTATTGGTGGGAATAGCCAAACTAATGGAAAATTGTCCATGTCTGTGTATGAGTGAATCAGGTGTAGGGAGGAAGCGGGAAAGAAGCCACCAAGGCTCCAAAGCCCTGGAGTCAATCTTACACTGTCTGAGGTGTGATCCTTCCAGAGGAGGCAATAAGGTGGGCTGTTTACAGCACCACAGGGATGCCACATCTGAGAGGTAGAGAAGGCTCTGCTGGAGAGTGGGATCTTGTACAAAGAGCTGCCCTTCAGACCACTGATGGTCGTCTTACTCCTGCCAGAGACACCACAGGTTACAAGTGAAGTTCATACAGTTAAGGGTTCTGTATTCATGCCTTCATGTAGACAGGCCTCAAGGATAGGGCTAGAAAACACTGGATGTATTGAGATGCTTACAGACTGATTACCTGCAGAGTTAATTATTTAGTCCCCGTTGCAAGGACATTGCATACTGGAGCCGTCGCCAGGAGGGACTGTGTGTGGGGAGCACCACAGCGTGTGGAAATGGGACAGCGGGAAGAGCAGAAAACAGTGGTGAGGTGGCACTAGGGAGATGAAGCGATGCTGGGTGCACGGGATGGCATACGGGGAACACCTGTGTCTGTAAGGCCCCTGCGGCAAGTGGAAGGGGTGGGAGCCAACAGCTTCCCTCCAGTGATCGGCTCCCACAGACGGGAGAAAGGCAGCACTAGGAGTGACGCTCTTTTCGTTGCCGCTGCCATTTCCTACGCGCAGCAGTTACTAAGCTTCATGTGCCTGAAACTGCAGGGCTTGCTGGATACACCGGGTTGTCACCATCCTGTTCTGACCCAGAGGAGAAGGAGCACAACCAGGACACTGTACAGCCCCAGTCATTCAGGGCTATTGCAAGCCAGTCTGCTTTCCCGCACGCTTTTCAGCTGGCAATTTCCTGCCACAGCCCACCCCTTGTGAAGGGTTTTTTTCTCTGCTCTGCTAATCTCAGTCTGCCCTCTGTGCTGAAAGCTCTTCAGGGAAGGAAGGAAGGAATCTCCTCTTTTTCTTTTGCAAGACTGCACTTAACACTCTTACAGAAAAATGTTTAAGGGAATAATATAAATCAATAGCAATAATCAATTCTTACATATTGTCCAAAGCCTGCATAAATCAGTTTTGCAGCAATCCTGCAGGACAGCTGGAAAGGAAAGATGACTGAAACGATGCCTTCAGGACCATGAGCATCCAACATGCTCCTTGCTGCACATCAGACATGATGGATGGTGGTCAACAAAAACCTTGCCCTCTCCTTAGACCCTGGCTTTGCCATCTCCCAAATCCAGCCTCTATTCTAGCTGAATATCACCTAACCACATAAAGATTTTTTTCAAAAGTTTGACATGTGATCTCGTGGCTTTGGAAATGATTGTGGGCCTTAGGCACGGCCCCAGATATTTCCTCTTTGCCTAGGGAGTATATAGCCAGTTAATTAATAGCCAGTTAATTAATATTCCTGTGCTCAGGTAAGCTAATCATTAATCCGCAGTTTTGAAACTTCAGACTAAAGCTTCTCCAGACCATTATCTTTCTGTTTCCCATAAACATGTAACTTGGCACGTGTATCTTTCTCGGGGCAGAAATGGGATCAATGTTCGCAGCTCATTAGCAGGTTTTGATTGAGACCCAACATTACAACAGCCATCCACTCCTAGATGAGCTCAGGGTGAAGGACCCACAGCTTTGCTTTGGTGAGCCCCTGCCCCAGAGGTGCTCTGAATGGAGCCCTCCGGCTGCGGGACCCTTCCCCTCTGCGGTGAGACCCAGCAGCCAGAGCCCCGCTCCCAGCCCCAGCCCACCCCACTCATCAAATTTTCTCTTCCCCCCCAGCACAAGTCGCTACAAAGAGAAAGTTTGGAAAACTTTTGGAAAACCTTGGATGTGCCTTTGCTCAGCAGGGAAGCAGGTGGGATTTGTGCCATGCTCCCAGGTCACACGGTTTTGGCGCTGGACAAAGAATGGGGAAATTCATTTCACACAAAGAAAAGAAAATGTAAAAGTTTTTATTATTCTGCAGCATTTAAGATTCACCAGCACTGATCTTTTTTACTATGTTTTCTGAGATGCTTAAACTTAACTTCTTGCAGATGTTCTAATTATTATGTTATAATTAAAAATCAGCAAATTATTTCAGGAAATTTCATTCACAGAAATGTCATTTTAACATGCCAGAATGGCCAGAGAATTGTCATGGCCCTGCTGCTTTCTGTTAGGAGGAAAAACTCATTATATGAATTGGGAAATCATTTGGAGAAATCCAGGCTGTTGAAAAAAGAGCAGGGCTCCGTTTCTTTCACACCACTGAAATAAGCCCTCTCGTAGCAGTTTCCTTTTGCGGCGATCCTGGCTGGCACCTTCAAGAATCTGCAATCTGCTTCACCATCTTGGCTTTCTCCCAGGGCCAAACTCCTACTCTCTCTCTGCTGCACAGAAATGCAGGTTCAAACCGTCGTGAAGCCCGAGCACCACACTTAAATCAGTGGCTGGCTTTTCCCCGGCTCGGGCTTGCTCACGGACCCCTGCAGCCCGTGCTGGCCCTGGGCACTGCCTTCTGCCCTCCCTGACGGTCAAGCCTGGACAAGTAGAGTTTCGTATTGATGTCCATAAGATTTGTTTTCCCAGACCGAAGATACATCAATGTCAACTTCTAACACGACCCAGCATAGCACAAGAAAACTCCTGGAAGATAAAAAGCTAATAAAGCTAGATATAAACTGCTACCAACAGAATGAAAAAACATAAGAATATACAATGGCAATCCAAACATTTTCGGGCCAATCTGCCCAGGACCTTATGGAGGTACCTCTGCTGACATGGCTGGATCCTCAGAGGGGCTCCAAGTAAACAAGCACAGATCAAAGTTCGTAACAATTTTTAAATAAAGACGATGCAGAGCTTTCTGTGCAGTCTGATCACGCAGCTTGAAGGCTGGTGGAACAAAAATACCTATGGATCCTCTGTGTTCCAGGGGAGAAACTGAAAAACAACGCCAGCAAATGTGCAGAATATAAAGGCAGTAAAATATTTTCTCTTTAAACAGTTAAAGAACAGGAAGAGTTTAGGAATCACTGTTCAGGGACTCCTGTTTAGTGACAGCAATTTATTTGACCATCTGGGTAAAGAAAGACTGCAGCAAGCCACACGGAGGAAATAAAAATAGATGAACAACAAGTAACTGATTTTGCTTGACTCGAGCCTACAACTCTGCAGAGCAGGAAGCTACTTCATGTGAAAGACATTATTGATGAAGGCATTTCAGCCTCTCTCCAGTCCTTCCAACAACATACTAGATCTCCCATGCCAGCAAACCTGTCTTGAGACGTGACTCCCATCCCAAACTGGCAGAAACATAATCAAGTACAAAAGACAAATTGATGAGCCTTCTGGAAAGGGACCACCAGAGGAAGGAGCGTCTCTGTGATGCCCCACAGGAAAAGATAACTCTTTAGGAGAAAGAATTGGAGGCTTTTTGCTGTGTTTGGTCATTATGATAAAAATCTTCCTTTTCTCGACAGGCACAGAGCAAATATTGAAACAGAGGAAAACACTGCCCACTGTTGAGTGGGATCTGATCACTACATCTCACTGTTTTGGTACCCACCTCAAGCAGACACACAACCTCCTCCCCTGTTCAGGGCACGCTGCGCTGCGTGTGATGGAAGCAGAGGGGCAGTCGTGCCTGCTCCAGGGTACCGCGGTGCAGCCCCAAGCTGTCCAGCTGAGGGACCCGAAAGCTGTTGGTAGCAAGGCATGGGGAGCAGAGCCATCACCCGAGGGAGCCCTGTTCCCATCAGCCCAGACTGGTGCCAGCAGATGACAGGGGTGACAGCTATGACTTGCTCCGTCTTTGGATAGGTGTCTCTTCCCTCTGCCTGTCGCTCTCCTCCTGTCTTTCTCACCGACACATACGCATATGTTGTATTCTTGGCGCTGCATTCAAACCAGAGAAAATCCACCCGAGCCAGGGATTAGGCAGGGTGGCAGGGAAGCTTGAAGCCTGTCCATATTCAGGGTTTCAGAGCCTGTCACTGCCACCAAGTTATATTTAGGTGTAGTTGAAGGAGGATCCTTTGGAAATAAGAAAATTGCCAAGCTCTCATGCGGTGCCTTCTTTAAGCTGCTCTAACCCTGTTTCTCAGGATTTACAGTCAAAATACACCTGCTCCCCCAGGCATGGTCTCAGTGGCGAGAGCAGCTAAGCTGACTGCCGTTCAGAGCTTGGCTCACGCCTTCCCACCGGGCTGGCATGCTCCTGGCATCCCTCCAGCCGGGCCGGTCAGCCCTTAAGCTGTTGAGCTTATTTTACTGAGGCTTCCTGGACTGGGGGTGGAATCTTAGACCCACCTTCTGCAAAGCCATTTGCTCCCCGTGAAGGCAGTCCTGGTACACAGCTGCACGCCCCAACAGGACTAAAAATACCCATCCTCAAGCTGTGCTCAGGCAAGATCTTTGACAACCTGTTACAAACAACTAATCCACAACTGCCTAATAATTTGATACTTCAGGCTGAAGATTATGTTCTATGCATGGGCAGCAGCTTCTCTCTTCATATCTCCATGCATGCTGTTAATCACTCTGTGCAGGATAATTATAAGTCCAGGATTCACACACCTCACTTTGTCCATCTCAGACTTAGGCCTCCAACCTCATCCAGGTCTATGGTCCCACAGGAGCCACCGGCACTCATCCACCCTGGGAACCATCCCGAGATTAAATGAGTCACCCCAGGATGGTCCTGTCTCTCTCCAAGGACTGCCCTAAACTGCACACCCGATGCCTGACTCAGAGAGCTGATGTTATGTGAGATGCATCTCCAAGACCACCCTCCATCTTCTCTCTCCTCCTAAATATCTCATCACCTTTCTCAAAATTTCCATCTGAAAGAGAATAGGAACTTGAGGAAGTCAAGAGCACAAATGGGTAGACTGTCCTGACACACCATGGGCTCCAGACTTAATTTCCCAATATATCTCTCCTTTCATACTTTGGCACAAGGTGGTCAAACTTAATTGCTCAATCCTTTCTTTTTTTTTAATTATTTTGTCTTGACAACTGCAATTTTCTCTGGAGACTGTTGCTTACTGTCATAACAGCTTCAAAAAACATTCTGTCTGGAGAAACAAAAGAAAACAACTCAGAAAATAATTTTGCCCTGCCATGTCACTCTTCTCCCTCCGTAACACACTGCCTACGACAGAACAGCCTCTGAACTGACAGACATTTCCTCCTGCCATGTGTCAGCCTCCACAAATAGCAACAGAAAAAGGGGAGGAGAAGCAAAGTAAGAATAAATTTGATTTTGAAACTACAAGAAGTGGCCAGAGTCTGGCAGGGAAGTGGAGGACCTGGCCAGCAGTGCAGTCACTGGGAGCGTTAAGTGTGCAAGGAGTGTAGCTTTAGGTCTGCCAACATGCTGGATTTTTTCTTGTGAATAACAGCGCATGAGTTGTTGATGGCAAAGGTCTGTCCAGCTACGTGTCATACACAAATACTCTGTACACAGCAACCTGGCAAAATTGATCTGACTGGATCCTTCAGCCATTTTTCTGTTTGTTCTTGGGAAAGCATGTCTAATAAAACAGCATTCTGTCTGTTCAGTGGTTAACTCTGACCATCATTGCCCCCGTGGCCCTGAAACCATCCTCTCAGATGCTAGAAATGCCCTTGTGCAGCCATGAACTGAGCCTTCTGCATGCAAAACAGCCGGGGCCTCCTTTCGATGGACATTTAGAAAATTCTTGAATGCTCCTGAAACCATTTCCCACAGCCCTGGGAACATTTCCTGCAGCCTTGGAAACGTGTCCTACAGCCCTGGGAACATTTCCTACAGCCCATGCCCTGGAGTTCAGCTGCTCCCACTAATGGTGCAAAACAAAATGCTGCCCAATAGGTTGAATAAGTCCTACCTCTCCACTCAGCTCTGGTTTCACAGGGCTTCTGTGAAAGAGAAAGAGATTGAGCTTCTCCTCTAATGCCATACAGATGAAACCATCACACAATTTCAATCTCAAAGTTTTGTTAAAGTTTTAGTAACTCCTCAAGGTTTGCTATGCACTCTCTTTAACCCCTGCCCTCTCAGGTAGGCAGGCTTCAGTAGGTGTGAGTGACACAGAGCAGGCAGTGGCCAGATCCTGCCTGCTGGTGTGCCAGGAGGAAGAGGAAACACGCTTAGGCAGCTCTGGTGTGGACAGGTCATTTATCACGTTTTGTTGAGAAGATGCTGAACAGTCAAACACTGAAAGAGGGCTGCTAGCAAAATAATTGAGGAATCTCTGTCCACTCTCCTTCCATCTCCACAGGGCAGCCTTGTTCCCTCCTTGCTGTGCCTAAATTGCAGCACTGGTGTGGGTAGGCACCAGCGAGGACAACTCATTCACCTCCTGCCCATGCAGCTGTTTCCAGGGTGATCTGTGGGCAGCACCTCCAAAACACATGGTAGAGTTTCAGCTTGGATCACCAGGACTCTTACAAGTTTGGAGAGGACCTGAGTTGGTGCCTGGCTCTTTCCTGAGAGCACAGTATTAGCCCAGGGTGGCTCTCAGGGCCATGCATAAGCACACACACACCCTCAGTGAGGCTCAGTGCATCAAGGGGGAAAAGGCACCCACAGCAGGTAGCCAAATGGGAAGACACATTTAAAGACCCTCCTATTCCTCTCGCATCACGTGGAAAATAAAATCATTCTCTCATGCCACCCAAATAGTTTTTGTTATGTGCTTTAAAGGGAATATCTTCAAAGAAAGAAGATGGGACACTGGCTGTCCCTTGCAGCTGGGCATCTAGCTGCCTTTCATGCCTTTTAACTACACACATCTGGAGGTTGCCCAGGCCCTGAATGCATGTTCTTATTTTGAATTTTGGGGTGCAGTAGGTACAAGTGGAATTTTAACATGCTTAGCATTGCACCAACCCTGATGTGAAGAACAAAACCATCTACCTGTGGTTATGAGGAGCTGGCCCAGATCATGAGCAGAAACGTGAGAGCTCCAAGCACCTCATTAAAACTGAACTTGTCCAAATTTTTTTGGCCTACTGCCTAGGTAACAGTGTTATCCAAGGTGCCTCAGCATGTTTATTTTCAATTGCAGACCTTCAGCAGCAATGTTTCTCTCCTCCTTCATCTTCTGTACACCAAACACAGCGCCAGCATTCAAGAGAGATAATATCGCTCTCTAGGCTAGAAGAATACTGTGGAGGCGCTGGGAAGAAATCTCTGGTGCTTCATTAGCCCATGGGCTTCTGCCAGCTGATGTGGTTTTGGAATAGCACCAATTTTGGTGTGACCATGAACGC
Organism: Balearica regulorum gibbericeps; assembly: GCF_011004875.1. NCBI lineage: Eukaryota > Metazoa > Chordata > Aves > Gruiformes > Gruidae > Balearica > Balearica regulorum. Next base: position 14,942,124 of record NC_046184.1, read on the forward strand.
CAGTTGCTCTTTAGCTCAGTAATTGTGTGTGTTTGGAGACAGCAATTAAAGATTAGGTCTTGGAAAGGTGTTATTTTCTAGACACCAGTCAAATAAACGGCAAAGAAAAGAGTATAAATGTGGCTGGTGACAATTAACAGTGCAAAGCATTAAGAATGTTGGAGAGAATATGTATCTTCAGACCTAGAAGGTCTGCCTTTGTATATTTACTATCCATCTGAATGTTACTGTAAAGTAACAGCATGAAGGGGCGATCTGAAATTCAGTACATGTTTTATACTTTGGAAGGGAGCAACCTGGAAAACTCCCCATGATTCATCTTCAAAAAACAAAGAAATATTGGTGGCCTCCCTCTGAAAATGTACATAAACACTAAAATGCTGTCAGTCCCTCCCAGGGCGACTGCACCCCAGCTCTGCAGTCATACGAAGTGACTGCCCTAATTGAACAGGTCAAATGTGAATAATAACTGTGTTGTCAGGATGTCAGTCTAACAGGCAGCCTTTCAAGACTCTAAGTAGAGAATTTAACAGCAGAGCACCTGAGTGGTTTGGGTAATATGGCTTTCACGAAGACAGCTTTCATTAACTGATTTCTAGGCAACAGCAGCAGAAAAGGGTTGTAGGTAGCTCTAAGAAAAGAAACTTCACGGAGTCAAAAGCCTATGATATGATACAAAGTGGACTGAGGGATGTTGGATGCGAATGACTTATTTCTGCCTTATCAACTAGGCACTTCTGGCATTTATTAAATTTCATTTCCATGTGTATAACACCTGTGTGCAAAATTTGTCAAAAGCTCTAATAGAGGTTTTAGTAGGTTAGAACTGAAACACTGAGTGCTGCTGGAAATCCAGTAAGCACTGTTAAGGGTTTGAATAACACAGGTACATGAAATTATGATTAAAAATAATTGAAAGAAATGGCTCATTCAGCTCTATTAAGTTTAGACTGTTGTTAGGAGTATCAGAGCATGTAACCCCCCACCATGCAACTTTGGCTTTTCCTGGATTTCAGTTTCACCAACTATGGACTGTTTAAGAGGCTCACAAAAACCCCTATCTCACTTAGCAAATAAACAGATTGGAGGCTCAACCACTTCTTCTTTTCTTTTATTTAGTAGTGCTACTTACCTACATTAATAATTACCATATTAATTACATTAATAAACATATTAATAAAATACACCAAAATTCCTGACTCAGACCATTTTCAACAGATTTTATTTATTCCAAATATGTGCATTCCTCATCCATTCTTTATCTTTCATTTTTGCTACATGTTCTGCAGTGAGAAAGGAAGCTCATGGAGCTATAAATGGCGAGTTTACTTTTACAACTGGAAACAACCATCCCCATTACATACTCGCATCATAAAAATGTTTTTACCACAGTGAACGCTATATTTCATATTCATTTTCTGACAAAAGCAAAACTGATTCATTTGTCTTCTGCAGGGGCTTCCTTAGCTCGCTTTATGTTTCATGCATAGCTTATTTGCTGCTTTCTAGTCTCAGCAACATCAATTAAAAGTGTCATCTTTGTAAAATATATCTGGACTACAGATACATGCTGAACACGTGGGCTATAACAAGTCAGAAATTTTCCTCTAAAACAAACTTTGCTTGAAAAATGTCAATTTTTTTGGATGTTGAAGCGGGGAGCAGGCACCCAGAGTCAGTGGCAGAAGAGTTAGCCACCACCGGGCTCCCCGGTTCGTGGTACCACCATCCTGAGCTCCCAGGTCTGGGCATCCTGCTCCAGGATATCACTCTCCCTGGCGCCTGGGGTGAATTAGCAGCAGTCCAAGGTGACCGTGAGAGTCAAGACATGTGAGGAAGCGGTGCGAATGGGAGAAGGTGGCTGATCCGTGTAACCTGGGGGGGAAATGAAATATTTCAGTCTTCTTACATTTTTAAGAGTTTCTAGTTCTGAAATTTTTTGTTCAATGTAATTTCACAATGAATTTCATAGTTTTTTCTTTTTTTTTCCCAAAAATTGTGATTTACCCCAAAAGTTCTGCATTCCAGCAGTCTCCTGCAGAGGCCCCTGCATCACAATGAGGGGAGTGGGGTTGCGATGAAGGCGGCTGTCCTCTCCCCCAGGCTGCGGGCTGGTAGGACCTCTGACCAGTGACCAGGAGGCAATGGGGAGGCTGCCTGCCAAATGACTTCATGGTTTGATCTGAGTGATCCAGGAGACTTTAGCTAATGCTGAATTTGCAGAGCTCATTTGGTGCAAGAACCTTCTGTTCAATGGCAAACGCTGGAGCAGTCAGGATTTTATATTTGCGTGGATGTGGATATGTGTAAATAGACTTTCTCATCAAGCCGCTGTTCTAATGAGCTGCCCCCTCTGGCACTGACTTTTGGGCTGTCACCTCCAGTGAGGAGCGGGGAGCCTTCGTCACCCTGTTCACAGTGCCACCGCAGCCAGGGTCCGCTCTCCTGCGTATGCAGCTCTGTTCACAGTATACGGAAGCTGGATGGGTGAGAATTAGATTTTAAGAGAGTTTGGGTTGAAAACACCTCTGTCCTCATTGGGGTCTGCTCCTTCGAAATTTAACATGAGGTATTATTTTATCTTGTTTACGAATGTGGATTGTGTGCTCGGGAGAGTGAAAGAAATTATTGATACAGAACAGAAACGTCAGGATTTTAACTCAATTAATGATATTCATCTAGCAAATGTCATTCATGCCCCATACACATTGTATCTTTATTTTCATGTTGTTCATACTTTAAATGAATCAATCTCATTATTTTGACTTTCTGTGTCAATTAGCTGACAAAAACTGATTTTTAAGAATTTGAGATTACAAACCCTTGTCATATCTGAAGATTAAACTTGCCATTTTTCATGATAAATGGAAATGCAGATAATGAAGTGTATTAGAATATTGATCAGAGGCTCGCCCTGAGCCAAGCACAGCGTGAGCATCTTTATGTGTGCTGGCAGTAAACCAGCTTCTCTCTTCTCTCTTGTTTTGCACAGTCCTACTAAGCCAATCCTCACTAGAATGAGCACAAAACAAAACGAATAACAGCTTTTGTACATCAACATTAAAATGGGAAGAAGCTTGGGAAAGGGCCTCCGACAGAGAAGAACGCTGACAAGTGCGAAAATGCCTGATGGGTAAGCGCCACCTTCTAAACATAGATCAGCCAGACGTGGAAGTGATTTTCAGAAGAGAAATGCAATCATGGATTACACACCAGCTCATTAGAAACTGTTGCTGAATACAGCATCCAGAAGACATGCATGAAAAGTTCACATTTGGGGAATAAATTAAAAGGGGTGTAGTTGTTGCTAGATAAACATATGTAATATATATGCATTGAAGAGGTTTGTAAATGTCATTTTTTTTATTCGGACGGAAAGCAAAAAGCTTTAAAACCTTTCACAGTAGAGAGGCAGTTAACTCCAGACTATTCCTATCCCAGTAGCCAAGAAGCTGATAGGACATCTCTCTTAAATTAGCGTTTATAAATAGACTCTCTGAATGTTTCCATCACCTAGTGGAAAAAGCATAACTTTTACTGCTACATTGCTGCACTTCGTTTACTTCACCGTATAATAAGTTGACTAAAACTGCAAAGCTTCTCAATTTTTACTGCATATGTGTTCCAATTAATCTATGTCTGTAACAAACTTAAGACTGAAAAATTATTTCTGACCTATATTCTAGTTCTATGAAGCATATATACTATAAGGTATGTCTGACTGAATATCATACTACTATTAATTTCCCAAGACACAGAGAACTGTTTGTATTTGAAGTAACAAAATCAAAGCACTTGATGTCTTTTTTAATAGGAGAAAGTAATTTACCCCTTAAACGTACCATACAGGTGCTCACTGCAAGGGCATTTCTGTTCTTTTCCTTGTTCTGCCATATAACCGCTGAGTGACACTCTGGCCCCTGCTAATGCCAATCAGGCGAGGTGATCTAACGATCCCTTCTGGCCTTAAACTCAATACATAAATTAAGAGACTAGTAAGCAAATACACATTGCAAATAGCTACGTGAAGGCTGGGTGCGCGGAGCCCCAGGGCACTGCTGGGGCTGGTGCTTCCCTCCGCAGGGGCTCAGCGGATCGCTCCCCAAAGGGCACCCTCATTTCCAGAAGCCACTGAACAGTAAAACAGGGAGAGGCACAGGGTATCAAGGAAGACCTCCTAGCAAAAGGCCTGGACGCCCAGCAGCAGGCACAGAGCAACGGAGGGAAGCAGGGACCCCCTCTCCTCCATTCCTCTCCGATACCTCCCAGCACGGTGCAGGACCGGGCGGGAACATGCTGATCCCTACATTTCTTCCACCCTCTTCTGTGTTTCACAACTGAATCCAGCCCAAAATGAACACTGCAATGCTAATTTCTTCAGATTTTTTAAGCCAGTTCCTTCATTTTCTGGCTTTCGGGGGAAATGGCTAAAATAATTCACTGCTAATGTTGATCTCAAATACACTGAATACATGAGTAAAACATGAGATAAAACTCTTTTTAACTATTGGCTGCACAACACAAATTATTCCAGAATTTAGTGCATGAATCTCAGAAAATTTATTTTTATTTTTGAACAAAAAAAATTTATCTTTAAGCAACCTTTCAATAAATAAACACAGGGAATTAGATAACTCTTCTATCTAACTACCAAGGTACTGGTGTGGCACTGCTTGTCTTAAAGACTGAATGCTGATGTGGTTGCCTGCCAAGTAAATTTATGTGTGAATCTGGCCAGCATTTAAAAAAAAATACCACCACATTTGTTTTTTTAAATCCAAATCTGCTCTTGTAACTGCATGTAGGAGACTCCCCTGACTTCTACCAGTGTTAGAGCTGGTCAAAAACCCCACCTAAATCAATCAACCACCATAAACATATTCCCAGTACCTGCTACTGACCTGGAGGGGATGGAAGGCAAAAATCATGTAGTTTACACATCAGGCTGCATAAACTCATTAAGGTCCCACTTCAGACAGGTTTTTAAATCTGTGATTAGTCCAACCAGTGTCAGCTGGAAAACGCACATCCTTAAGGACCGGGTGCATTCAGGAGTCCCTCTTAAATGGCGTCTCGGTGAAGCCCGTCCTCGTTCACTGCTCTCGTTGGCTCGCAGCCACACTCTCACCTCAAGAGCCTGTGGAAGGGTTTGCTGTCTGGATGTGCTGTCGTATCACCGTCTTTATTTGCTCCTTAGGTTTACCTCTACCCCACGTTATTGCAGTCATGGCGCTTTTGCTGCGACTGAAATCACCGAAACAGGGTTTCTCTGTATTATATTATTTTGTTATGGACTACTAAGTTTTGCGTCATGGTGACTGTGTAATGTTAAAGCCCTTTCTAAATACACGCAACCATTGCAAAAAAAGTGTCATCACAAGACCTCACAACCCTGCCAGGGCAGCTCAGTGAATATGTACCATTTGTACGCAGTCAGAAGGAGAGACGTACCAGGATGTACAGCACTAAATGTTGACTCAGTATGAATAGTATGTTTTATCTTTCTAAATGTTACCGCTTTCCCATCTCACTCCATTGTAACTTGTCAACTGTAATTTTTTTTTTAAGTCAACAAACTGTAAAGAAAACTGTTGAAATACCTGATTTTCTGTAAAAAGTAATAACAACAATAATTTTTGTTACTTTAAAGTATGCTTGGTATTAAAGTACCTAATAAAGTTCAACAATGAATTTTGTAGCATACTAAAATAAAGTGTGATAGTGCTTTTCTCCAGCTCATCTGTGGTAACGGCTGCTGTTGTTGGGATTATTGTCCTCCTCCTAGCACAAGCCTGGCCACCTCCTACACACCTGTGCCTACACAAATCCCTAAGGTATGTAAAGTCCAAGCAAAATCTGATGCCTTAATGAGTGCAGGGATTTGTATGCATGGGTCAAATTCACAGTGTAAGAACCTTGTTGGTAAGTCATCTCCCCCCTCTGATACCTGACTACATGGGCAACAATATAAAGTTCCTGATTACTTTGTGTGGTATGTTTGTAGTAAGAGAAAAGACAGTGTAAATTGTTTAGGAGTTACTTATAGTTAAATAGAGAACTGCCAGGTTTGTAGGATGCTGAAGTCCTGCTCATTTTTATCAGCAACACATTTCAATTATTCCTAAGTAGACTGGAAATCTCGAACAAGTGATTTGGAGGACACAGTAAAGCTCAGAATTTGATTCCCCCTAATTTCACTACATGAAGTGACACTGGAGCCGTCAGGGGCTGTCTCAGATGTACATCATCCCAGAGCTTGCACCAACAAAAGGTAAGTGCTTCCTTGTCAAATAGATGCTGCATTTGCCTCCATGATGCTGATGCAGTGGTATCTGCATTTGGAGATGATCTAGAAATTATTGTGACTGGGGTCTAATTATTCCCAGGCTCCCGACAGTTGGATCAGAGTAACGGATCAGCTTCCCTGATACCATCCAGCATCCTCTGTTCTAGGTAGGAAAATGCAATGCTGGGCCCAGCAGCTTTCTGTCCATCTTCGCTCTGATAGTCTGATGTCCTTCAAACATTCAAAAGTTTTAGTAGTTTCAGCTGATTCTCTGAGGATTTGAAATGGAATAAGAACTAGAGAATTTAAAATAAATTAAAAAAAACAAACAACCAAACAACAAAGCCCCAACCAGATTTGTCCTGACTAGTTTATACATTGAAAAGCCAGCCATATGCTGAGGAGCTTCTGAGGTAGTGCCAGAAAGCAACATAATTTTTTTTCCCCATGTGCTAAAGTCTAGAGGTTTACACATTTCTCCTTTCCAAGGAGCTCTGCGCAGAAGCGAACCGCTTTGCCTGCTGTTGGAGTAGCTGGCAGCACCTGCAGGCATTAGCCACACGTGCAGCCATTCCATCTTGATCTGTGGTCCTCATTGGCTTACATTAATATTTAGAGAGGAGACTCACGGAAGACTCAAAATTCTGCAGAAAGTGGAATATGCAGTTTGAAAATTCACGTTCTTCCCTTTATATCAAACAACGTTAGTCCCATGCTGCCGAATACACAAAGCCACGGCTTGCAGTGATCAGATACTGCCGTGACGTGTTCTACTGCCCATCTGTCTCTTTTAAATTTTTGCTTAGTGTTACTTCATACTGCCTTCTGAAATGCCTTTTGCATTTTAAAAAGTAAACCGATATATCCTTCCCTTCCTCCAGATAGCCTCGTAACGCCGCTGTGGGCAGTTACACACCTTTTCAACTTCACAAGGTGATGAGGGAAGTATTGCCTGTGCAAGAGACAAATTTCTGAGGAATCAAGTACAAGCAGGCACATTGTGCTCACCAACTCCCAAGAGGAGTTGTGGCACCTAATTGCCTACGAGACACTAAAAAGCTCCTCTCCTTTTGGAGCAGTTCCAAAAGTTGCTGTAAAACACTTCCCGAGACCACTGGTGTGAGACCGGCCTCCAAGTTGGAACATCAGCTCAGTCACCTGGGAAAAGAGTCTGGAAGGAAAGATGCTCCAAAACACTAGAAGCTGGGGCTGAATTTACCTCCACAAACTGTTTTTAAATTAGCATAGCAATATGGATTATTACTCCTGATTTTGTCAGTGCAAGTTAGCTTTATATTAGCTGTAAGAATTATTAATAAGGTACATTATTTATGTATTAATAATTGTTAATAATAATTAGTAGTCTATTACCTTGCTATTTCTTAGGGAAAAAACTTAAATAAAGATTCTTGAAATCCTATATGCTAGACTGATGTCTCTTTGATATAATTATTTCCACAGTTTAGCAGCAGAAGATGCTCTAGAATATCAGTTACATTACCAGTTACACAGACTCAGGATTTCCCCGTTGGGTCTCAGCACAGAAAGGTAGGAGTTTTCCTCTGCCATAGAGAAGACCAGGCACCTCATCACTTTGACGATTCTCAAACACGGCCTTCTTGCAAGATACCAGACGAAGCACTGGGATGACAGCACAAATGTCAGGCTTATGGGTATGCAATTTGCATCTTGATTCTCCTCTATCTGACATGATGCCAACACAATGCAAAATTAGTAATGAGCTAGGTGGGAGACAATTAAGGTTGAAAAGGAAAACTAGCTCCTCTCCATTTTCTTCAGTTTTTCATAATTTTTTATAATAAAATGAAATGGGTTTGAGTGCCATTGGAATATTCTGAGGCTCAATTAAGTGCCTGCTGTATTTGTTGAGTTTCTCAAATGGCAATTGAAAATAACGTAAAATATTGTACCCCTCAGGCAATGAGCTGAGATGGTTGGTGGCATCAAAATGAGGGAGTTTTCTGGAACAGCTTTTAGGCTATAAGCTGCTGTATGTGTCATCAAGAAAGGAGCTGGTTTAGTAAGTATAGCTGAATTCCAGGTATGCTTCAGAAGGATAAGCAATAAGAGAATTCAGAAATTCTGAAAGAGCTTCCAGTTTAAATACATGCTACCACTGTTGTGGTTTGGGTTTTGTTATTTATTTTTTTTATCTGCTGTAATATAATATGAAATTCCTCATTTACAGGTTTTAATTAATTTTGCATTAAGTATTGTGAAAACAAGATACCTTGGGGATGCTGAAAGCAACGGAGGGGCCTTCCTAGAGCAGCAGCTGGCAGTAATGGCTATAGAGTATATCTGTGCTGCCATCTAATGGCCAGCCTCTTCGGGGGGTTATAGCCTGGGAGTTACTTAAAGGCAGCTTTGCATTTGTATTCATGGAAATCAAGGTAACAAAACCAGTGCATTCATAACCTCCTGGGCCTCCCAGAAACAGGGCAAAAATCAAAGGGTGAAACCGTCCGTGTATTAGCTCGCACTGGACAGCTAGCACGTTTGAGAACTTCCACATTTTTATTTGAATTTCTGAAGACTGAAGAGAACAAGCTTCGTCTCTGTAAATTGCCTAACATTTTAAAAGCATTTTTCAGAGCTATGCAGCCCAGCGCTTCCCAGGGATGGGTTTCTGCAATTCCCAGATGGGACATTTACACTCTCAAGGAACAAGTGGGTGATGATGACAATTGTCTTCCTTCTCGGCATATGACTTCAGTTCAGGCTTTCAGTGATAGTATATATAGCTTCTCAGTTCACTGTAATCTCATCACTTTATTAGAGAATATTTAGCAACCTTCAACTTTTTCCAGTTTGTGGATCCCTAAAATTTTTCCAGATCCCTTTCTAGATTTCATATACACACATGACTGTATAGAATATAAGGTCTTGTTTTCAACAAGTGATCTTTTATCTATCTCCCAAAAGCCATCTGTGCATCCTCAGACTGAAATCATTGTTCCAGAAACATGCCTTGTGGAACTCAGTGCATTCCTATGCCCTCTTTCTCAAGAGTTGTTAATTCCCACTGTTTTCTTCCCTATCACTCCCCTTCTCTCAGTTTTTCCCTACTCAGATGTTCTGTCCAATCCATTGAATCCCTTATCCAGCAAACATGATGCTTAAAGCTGCTTTGGGGGAAAGGGATGGTCTACATTGATCATACAGATTAACATGAAGTAACTGGTAGGAGGACTCTCCATCACCTGAAAAGGCTGAGGGATGCTTTCATCATGGCTAATCTGTCAATCATATCTGAAAATCTAAATCCTGCAGAGCAGAATAATTTGGCCACAGGGCCCCACTCCTCAAGGAACATGATGACTCAACGGGGTGAAGACCACCTCTGAGAAACAGGCAGGACACCAAAGCTACAGAAATAGCTCAGGGGTTGAGCCCACCCACAGGGTAATGTGAATTATAGACAGACATAGCAGAAAAGAGGAATCATGACCAGAAGAGCCAAAGGGGAGACCTGAAGAAGAGAGTCCCCTATTGCCATGCTAGAGAGTCCTTTCTAAATCCCATAGCGTTTCAGGCCCACTCTCAGCTCCAGCATAAACTGGGCAGGAGGCTTGTTATCAAGGCTCTGAGTGGTGTTTGGGAGCATCAAAAGGAGGAATGGAAGAGCAGAAGTAACAGGCATCAGAAAGAATGGAAAAGTTAGGTAGCTTAAGTCAAACCCCAGCACCAGAAGATAACCATAACCATTCAGCATTCCTCCAAATTTCACTTGTTGAAAGACCAGAGGTTAACGAGGCTACTGAAATAATGACTCTGTGACGATACTAAGCATAGAACCGATGAGCTATAGTCATGCAAGAGGAGACTCATGAACATCTTAAAAGGTGACAGAACAAGGAAAATTGATGGTCCCTAAAGGAGCAGGACATCGGATTTAGGCCATCCTAGATAGCATACTAAAATCTGATTAGATTATGGATTACCAGGCTGAAGGCTGGGAGTGGCTAAAACCTCTAATCCCAGAGGAAGAAAACAGGGCCTCCAGAAGCCATTAATACATTAACCATGAGCAAAAGGGTGCTGTGAGGGTGCAGCGAGACCCCCCAGACTGTGGAAGCATACCAGTAGCAATGAGCCCTTCCTCTCTGGTGAGGCTGTGCAGCCTCCCATAATCCCAAAGGGATGTCCCCAGGCCCCTGCCACTCCCTGGTAACTTCAAGGGAGTGTCTGGAGAACAGGAACTGGTGGCAGAGTCATCCTGCTCAGGCACCGCCTGAGGAAGGAAAAGGCTGGGGAGGTGGCAAAGCCCAAAGTGAACTGGAAAAAGTCCAAAGCCAACACTGGAGTTTGGACAGGGTTTCTAGCAGCAAAGCTCCCAAAACAATAAGGAGAGTATCACCACACACGTATGTCCCATGCATTTCAAACCAAGGCACCTCATAGTCTTCTCAGAGGCCTTAGACAACGGGCCTCTGAAATAAGTCTGTAAAATAAAATGACATTGCATGTATTTAAGCCAACTGCATGACTCTGCCGGCTGCTTTTGCAGGACAGGAGTCACTGCTTCGTGTTGGGCTCTGAGGAACTTCCACGCCAGGCAATATTCTGTTTTGCCACTCAATTGACGTTGGACTATGCTTTTGTTCAGACAGGAAGACCACACCTCCAGCTGTCAACTTACCAAATAAAATAGGCGCTTATATTTCTTCCCCTTTTTGCTGCTTCTCTACTCTTACAGGCTCCTCCAAAGTAGAAGAGCAAAATATTAATAATATCTATACTTGGCACCCATGAAAAACTCACAAACTGAGCACATTTTACTGCTTTTCAGTGGCATGGGTTTTTGGGGGTTTTTTTCCAAGAATTACGGAGGGATGAAGAGCTGGGCTAAACTTTTACCCAAGATCCATACCTGAGAGGCCTGGAGTCACAGCATCACAGGAACGCTCGTGTTGGAGGGACCTTGGGAGGTCTCTAGTCCAACCTCCTCCTCCTTGGGGTCAGGGGTCTATCTAGTCTGGTCTTATAAACATCAGTAGTGAAAAGTATATGGTGTTTCTGGGAAACTTGCTCCAATGCTTAATTAGCCTCATAAATGAGTCCATAATTAAGTACATATCAACCAGGAGACACTGATACGTGATATCACAGCAGCTGCTCTGTGTGTGGCTCCACTCTCAAGGGAAACCATTCCAATCTTCTTACAGTACGTTTTTAACTCTTAGGCATGTGCACAGAGGTCAGATTTTGATATATCTATAGTGCTAACTTGTCATTGGCACTGAGTTATATTCTTGCTATAGTTGGAAGGGATGATTTCACCTAAGCTTGTCCATCTTACCTGTAAGAGCTAAAACCAGATATCTTTATTACTGTGTTGAGAAGTAATAAATGTATATAGACCAAAAGAGAAATTATTGGTCTGTAGAGCTCACACTTGTAGCTGTGCTTTCTGCAGAATTCCCCAGCCAAGAAAAGTCAAGTTGGACCAACATGTGTCTGCAGCCTGGGCAGTAAATGAAATGACTCTGCCAGCACGCAGTACCTCAGCTGCACGTTGTGTAAAAATATCAGGTTTTGTGAAAAATGGTCTGTTTTCCAGGGGTAGATTGGAAGATTTGCAACAGGTTATCAGTGAAAACTGAAATACATTATGCAAAGCTGCTGTTGAAATCCAGAATGATGTGAAAGAAGCCAAGCACAAGTTCCTTGTGCTTTGATGCAACTTGGTGGACGTAAAAGCACACATGCTGGTTTGTTGGTGTAGAAGATCTGTGTAACAGTCAGTGATGTCTGTTTCCAGACCATGAATTCTGTTCATCTAGGACCTCTTCTCTGCTGGTGGAGGAAGTCTTCCCACGCATAGGGAAAGTACGCAAAATCTGGAGGCAACTGTGTGGGTGTTACACCATCACAGCCCTTGTTTCTTCCTGGACTTAAACAATCTCTTGAAGGTAATAAGTCGTCTTTCCTGTTTCTCCAATTTTCTTGTCTCACTATCTCCCTTCTACTTTCCTAGCAAGAATATTGCCAATTACCCATTTTTTTAATTGAGACTTTCTGATAAGTGGTGTTATTCTGAAAGCTCATTTAATTTGTTCTGGATGTTTGTTTGGTTGCTTTTGTTGTTTTGTTGGGGGTGGTTTTTTCCCAGTTTAAAGCTCTCACAGTCATGATGAAAAGCAGAAAAATATGCACATCGCATCTTCTAAAAGTTTCTAAGCCAGAAGGCAAATAAAACCCCCTCAAAGCTCAACTCTACTTTAGCCTTATTATTTTTAAGCCAATCTCATGCTACTTTGTAGTCTGATTTACTCTCTTTTAATGCCAAGTAGTGCAGTAACCAGCTAAAGAACTGGGGTGTGGAAAAGAGCACGCCAGGCAGATGTCGTCTCAGGACAGAAAATAAAGTAGCACGCAGCAGTGAAAACAAGCTCGGGTCTGAGCTGCCTGATGCAGTGCCTGCTGGGCACTGTGCCAGGAAACAACAGCCTGAAGCAGAAGTTTTCCCAGTTCTTATTCCTGTTCCCTCCTTTTTCAGTATGTTTCTACATTATGATTTTACAGATAAGACTTTTGACCTGCAATCCAGCACTCAACTTGTTGTCTTTCCTTTGTCTTCTCTCCCCCAGATGCCAGATTGTTAGTATCAACAAGAGACTTTTTAAGCAAAGGAATTTATTGAATACAACAGGAAGTGAAGGGAAACTTTACAGACTGAACAATCATTCCAAAAGGTCAAGGGAGGAGAAGCATTTATGAAGACAGAGTAGACCAGAGGCCCTGTACAGTCCAGACCAAGATTAATTGTTTGCAGATTGTGGTAGCTAGATGAGAAGCCAAAACATATCTTCAAGTCACTAAAGCCAGTCAATGTCAAGTGAAGGCCCAAAGACACTGATATGCTGCAGTTTTGTAAAGATTTGGGGATCATCACAGAAAGAAGGGACAGAGAATCAATAGAGCTTAGCACCACAACCCAGGACTTCACCGCCTGAGTAAAGGAGCAGCCATGTCAGTAGAAAAAAATATTTACTTAGAATGTTACAGCTGTGAAAGATCAATATGATCCTTTCTTGGGACTGGTCAGTAATTTTAACTAGGAGAAGATAAGCAGATGCATTACTCAAACCAGGTGCAATTTCTGTCTCCACATATGCCCAGCCATGTGGAGTTGGTGGTCCTGGTTCTTCCTTGTGGTATGCAGGGATTAGTCCACCCTATGGCCAGGCCAGCTCCATCAGAACTACCAGTTGTCCCAGTATCCCAGTTATGTCCTCTTTACCAGACAGAAGCAGAGGAATTTGTCCACTGGTCTCAGGACTTCAGCAGCTTCGCCAAAGCCTGAGCCCCAGCCATAATTTTGCCTAGGCTCTCCAACATGCTAAAATCCCAGACAAATCACTACAAGTGCAGTGTGATGGTTGGTTTATGTCAATCTAAGCATGTGTTACTGTCAAGAGGAGCAGTCCTGGCCTCCCCTGCCTGCTCCCATCACCTCTCCTGTGTCAGTACTAGTGCTTGTGTATCTGCACAGGCAGCTGCACCGCTGAGCTGGGTCAGCCCACTCTATGGCCACATGATTATCAGTGCCAAAATGCATTGGGGAGCACAAACATGGGGACTGAAAGGGAAGCCCACAGTAGATAGACATATTTTGTTCAAGGAACCTACACCATGACAGTGTGCAGAGTAAATCTGGTGCATCCTGATCCCATGATGACACTTACTGTGCATAGCCCGAACAACCCACCCAGCATTTGCACAGGGGGTCCAAAGCACCCCAGGTATATCAGACTTGCAGGACACATGCTGTGAAGTCCATCTCTGTGTGACCAAGAAGACTACTTAATATGCACAGACTGCACTGGACAACTCTAGGCACTTACATGGGACATGCTGGATGTGCCTAAGCTCGCTAGACACAGCAGGATCACTCATTTATCTATGGGAAGGGAAGTTCCATTTAGGACAACACCATTTGCATCCATATTTCTAACTGCAAGTTCCCAAATTTCCTACCTTTACCTACTCTATACTCAGGACTGTCCTGAAAACAATGTGCTGTGCATGTGAGTTAGTTGCAGATGAGTCAGCTGCAAATGCTACCCATGGAAGGGAAGAGAGATGACTTTGACTACAGAGGTTTTTAATCTGACAACAAAGCCTTCCATACACTTGGAAGTTTGAAGCTATTCAGATAGAGAAATATGACAAAAATGTGTAAGTAGGAGGGTCATCCATTGTTAGTACATGGCAAGTTGCCTCCATTTCAAGTTTCGAATCAAGATCTGCATGTCTTCAGCAAAGCAATGTTTGGCCTTGATTGAGGCATTTCTGAGTAAAATGGGATGTGTACGGAGACTGTATCACTGCACATCTGACAGACAGGCTTTAGCAAACCTGCCTGCTGTTGTTCAAGGAAGGCTTGCCCCTTCACTGTTCCCTACACCTCACTGCCAGGAGTTGCCGAGCCCATCCTGGGGCTTGCAGAAAAAGTCCAGTGATTGTCAGAAACCAGCAATTAAGATGAGTATACACCCAGGACTTGGCATCAGCAGAGGAGTTAGGAGGGAGGAGAGGAGTCACAGCTGGGGAAAAGTAACATTAACTGAAGGATGGGGACTAATGGCGGTTCACTTACCAGTGCCCTCCAAACAGCTCACAAAGCAGTCTGGCTTTCAGCCAACATAAAACATGTTATGTGAACGTAGGATAATTATAGAATCATAGAACAGTTTGGGTTGGAAGGGACCTTAAAGCCCATCTAGTTCCAACCCCCCCCTGCCATGGGCAGGGACACCCTCCACTAGACCAGGTTGCCCAAAGCCCCATCCAACCTGGCCTTCAGCACTCCCAGGGGAGGGGCATCCACAACCTCTCTGGGCAACCTGTTCCAGTGCCTCACCACCCTCACAGGGAACAATTTCTTCCTAATACCTAATCTAAACCTACCCTCCTTCAGCTTAAGGCCATTACCCCTTGTCCTGTCACTCCATGCCCTTGTAAGCAGTCCCTCTCCAGCTTTCCTTGTAGGCTCCTTCAGGTACTGGAAGGCTGCTCTAAGGTCTCCCCGGAGCCTTCTCTTCTCCAGGCTGAACAACCCCAGCGCTCTCAGTCTGTCTTCATAGGAGAGGTGCTCCAGCCCTCTGATCATCTTCAAGGTCCTCCTCTGGACTTGCTCCAATAGCTCCATGTCCTTCTTATGTTGGGGCCCCCAGAGCTGGACGCAGTACTCCAGGTCGGGTCTCACAAGAGCGGAGTAGAGGGGCAGAATCACCTTCCTCAACCTGTTGGTCACACTTCTTTTAATGCAGCCCAGGACACGGTTGGCTTTCTGGGGTGCAAGCGCACACTGCCGGCTCATGTTGAGCTTGATAAATCCATGCCTCTCCAATTTAGAGACAAGGATGTCATATGGGATAGTGTGAAATGCTTTGCACAAGTCCAGATAGATGACATCAGTTGCTCTTCCCTTATCCACCAACACCGTAATCCCGTCACAGAAGGCCACCAAATTTGTTAGGCACGATTTGCCCTTAGTGAAGCCATGTTGGCTGTCACCAATCACCTTCTTTTTTTCTATGTGCCTGAGCATAGTTTCCAGGAGGATCCGCTCCACGATCTTGCTGGGCACAGAGGTGAGACTGACCAGTCTATATTTCCCTGGGTCTTCTTTTTTTCCCTTTTTAAAAATGAGGGTTACGTTTCCCCTTTTCCAGTCAGTGGGAACTTCACTGGACTACCATGACTTCTCAAATATGATGGAGAGTGGCTTAGCCACTTCATCCACCAGTTCCCTCAGGACCCTGCAGGGTTCATTGACAGAGCTTGAACTAGGCTTGAAGGGGAAGAGGGGATAATATCAGGCTTGCCTGCGACAAGCTGTGGGATGACACGACAAGATTAGAGAGATGGGGTGCTAGCGAGGGCTACCTCACTACCTCGTCCAGCTACCCTGGACTAATTAGCATTATATAACTGAAAAAAAGTATTTCCAAGTTTAATTAGGTTTATATGAAAAGAAATCTAGTTTTAGCTGAATCTTCCTGAGCAAAGAAAGAGTTGAAGATTCAACATTGATACTGTTTGCCATGGAAAGTTATTTATGTATAGATGCTAGCAAGATTACTTAAATGCTGTTGAGTCAGGAGGAGCAAACAAACTTTGGCCAAGCGTGAAACATGTGCATTGCACCAAGGACCGTCTTTCCCTCAATGCGGTCTGCGCTCCCTCAGTTTCCATTTTACCAATACTTGATTGAATTCCAGATTCATGAGAACCGTGGGAGTTTAGTCCCAGCAAAAGGATATTTTCCCCTTGTTTTTCTGCATCGTAAAAGCGTAGGAGCAGTGAAAACAATGAAAAGCCAAGCTGCACCCTTTTGCTTTGCCCGACTTCCTGAAATTTCTCCCGAGTGAGATAAACTGGGCTGCAGCAAAACACAGATCATGCTTAAAAAGGCATCTGTTAGTTGTGCTGTGGAATTTGGAAACAGCCACATTTTCAACCCATCTGCTTCTCTAGGAAAAATCACTTTGTTACCCAGATGTATAATTAGATATAAAGGGGAAGTTTAAGATTAATATCCTCCTAGCTTTTACTAGTCTCACCAGGGAAACAACAGAAGTCCTGTTTGAAACTAAGGAAGGACAAAAAGCACTAAAACCGGCCCAGAACTGCACAGGATTTGGCCGAAAGGCTTTCAGGGCTACAGGCGGAGGTCTGGCTGGGGAGCGGCAGAACCAGCCACTCTTCGTCACTGCCCTGGAGCGACGGACGACCTTCACCCACAGCAGCACATGTGTCAGCGCGCTGCCGGCCCTGCCAGACAGACCGACCCGCTCGGATTAACCGGTTTAAACTGGGTATTTGAAATAAGCCACAGGAACTTTCCTGGAGGGGAGTAGCGAGTCCCCACAGCACCTGCCCTGACTTGACAGCAGATCTGAGGGCATCCCTGGCATTGCAGCCGTGACGAACAGCTGAGAAGGGGTCACATCTTCACGGGGCACTGACAGAAAATGCAGCAGACAGGACGGCACTCCACAGGGAGCGGTGCCAGCCGGAGGTTTCCATTCCCACCCCAGCTGTCACTGTCCTGCCGGAGGTCACCACGATCCAACCCAGCTCCTGCCGCTCGCTCTTCCCTGGCTGGCCACTGAATGAACAAAAATGGGGAGCTGCACCATGGGATGGGAGGAAGTGGCACACTCCGGCGAGGCAGCGAGGACGACCCACCAACAGAGCCCCAGAGGAGCTGCGACAGCCCAGAGCTGATGTCTGCCTGCAGCCCGAGAAGTGCCCAAATCTGTTTTCACTTTAAGCCAGTGTTACAGTCTGGACTGGATTGGGATTTATATGTATTTTATGTGGCCTACACCACCCACCGTGCCTCATAGGAGATGACAGTTCCTGCCACAAGTGGTTTACAGCCTCAGAGCGACTGCAGCTGCCCAAAGACCAGGGCGAAGCTTGCTTGCCTCTTTTTTTTGTGACTCTTCCCATGGCTGGCCAGATCCCTTGGTGGTTTCTACATCCCTTCCCTGCCTTGGGGCAATGTCAGCTTCTCCATACAGGCTGAATAGGCTTCACACACTTTCTCTGGAGTCTGGAGCAGCTTTACAAATCTCAGAGCTATGCAAAGGTACAGGAAACATCCTGCTGGCTGCTGCCACCACCCAGGATGAGGGGTGACCGTCTGTGAAGCCAACCAAGCCAGAGGCGGTGGCAGCAACATCCAGAAGGAAGCCTGGAGGAGGGGGGAACCTACTGGCCACCAAATCTGGCAACATCTCTGCTGAGGACACCTTGTTTTCTCAGGTTTCCTGCTTGTGTCCTGCTGTCACTGGTCTGTAAAATTCCACAAATTAAAAGTCGGCATTTTTTTCAGGTGAATCTAAGGGAGTTAGGAACACCGCTCCTGAGAGCATCACTTCCCAACCAGGACTGTACCTGCAGATAATGATCACTCGGTGTGTACACGGAGGCGCGCTGCAGCCTGCTGACACGTTCATCTGTAGCTGCTGTAGGACAGGAGTACATTAGTGTATACCAGAAAAAAACAGCATTGAAGAAAAGACATGTGATAGATGGATGTGGCACACAAAATAAAGTTTGGGGTCATCCAAAGAAGATGGACAGGATGGAGGGCAGGTAGAGCATGTACAGCATATTCCTTACTACCTTCTTGTGATGTTCAGCAAATTACAAAGGTACCAAACCAACGCTGGGTTCAGACTACATCTCACCAGGAACTGACACATTACAAACCACAAGGTAAAAAATCAAACACAACAGCCTCACCTTCTTGATAAAAAGAGTGACAGTGGTTTCCTTATATCTAATCCACTGATAAGGGAGGAGATACATGGACTGGGACAGCAGAGCTGGAAACTGTTTCAGAGGAAGTAATATAATCCAAAGCCCTCTATATTTTTAACCTTCTCAGCCCTGCCCCCTCATAAAGCAGGCACTTCAGCACACGGTGCTTCTGTTAATTGAAAGCCCTCTTAAATGCAAACGAGGAAAGCCACGCTAAAGTCTCTCAAGACTCCAGGTAAGATTTGCAGCTGGTATAAATAAGTGAAATGTCACTACAGCCAGAGTAATTCCTCCCTCTCCTGCCGCTGCAATCTCTGAACTTGACCCTACATTTCCATACTCCTACGAGGAGTGGAGCACAGCGTGGAGGTGTTGCTGCAGTCCCTCCTCCCTGCCTCCCCCCTCAGCCTGCCCTGGCTGTGCCGCAGCTCCAGCCCTGGCCCTTCCCCTGGGACACCGGCATGTTGAGCTGGCTGGGGGGAAAAAGAGCCGGGGAGCGCCTCGGATGGGCGGGGAGGCCTGAGTTCCTGTCATTTCCTCTGTGATTACTTCAGCATTTTTCAGTAAAAGTCTTTACAGGATGGGTTGGGCTGTTTTATCAGAGCCAGATTTTGGCAGACCAGTTTTCAGTCCAGTCCTTTTCACCCTGCGGCCCCTGGCCAGAGCTTGCAGGCCTTACCTCCCCAAGACCAAACCAGCCTTGCCCGACCGGCGGGCGGATTTAGCCCTGCTGCCTGAGGCAGGAGGGACTGCCGACCCTCCCTGCAGGACAGGCTTTTGCTTTCATTTAAGAAATAACACTTAGACCTTGCCTGCTGACCTGCGGTTCTGATGGTGCTAACATAAGTCTCCAGGTCTCTTGCTTGACAAGGGTAGGTTTATTCCTTCATAAGCAACGAGAACAAGAAGGCACTTGAAACTTTCCAACCAGACCTTTGCTTTCCCAATCTTTCTCTTTTTGGACTCACATTTTAAAC
Organism: Balearica regulorum gibbericeps; assembly: GCF_011004875.1. NCBI lineage: Eukaryota > Metazoa > Chordata > Aves > Gruiformes > Gruidae > Balearica > Balearica regulorum. The sequence continues at coordinate 14,961,693 of NC_046184.1, forward strand.
TGAAGAACAGCTTGCAAAGTGAGCAGGAAACAACAGCTCCTTCCTGCTGCACAGCCCTGGCCCCAGCGCAGGGAGCAGGCCTGCTCCAGGGCTGGGTTTGGGTATCAGCCAGCGCTGACCAGCATCCCCCTCTGAGCTGCTGTCGCTCTCCAGTTCCCACTAAAGTTAGTAAAGGACTGGGAGACAGGTTATCCCAGCTGAATCCCACTACACAGAAGCAGACCAGCAGCTCTGTGGCAGCTGAGATAAATCATGCTTTTTTGTTCAATCTTTTCTAGATCCTCTACATTTCAAATACCTGTTCAGATTTTCTGGACATTTTATGTGACACACGACAGCACAGAGTAGAAATAATGATCTCAATTTGGGATGGTTTCAGATACAATCTTTTGGGGAAGAACCCTAGCTTTTAAGGATGACGTTACTATTAGCTTGTGCGGTGGGTTGACCCTGGCTGGAGGCTGCTCCATCACTGCCCTCCTCAGCTGGACAGGGGAGAGAAAATACAAGGAAAGGCTCGTGGGTCGAGATAAGGACAGAAAGAGATCACTAACCAGTTACCATCATGGGCAAAACAGACTCGACTTGGGGAAAAAAATAGTTTTATTTATTACCAATCAAAATCAGAGTAGGATAATGAGAAATAAAGCCAAATCTTAAAACACCTTCCCCCCCCACCCCTCCCTTCTTCCTGGGCTCAACTTCACTCCCCATTTCTCTCCCTCCTCCCCGCCAGCAGCACAGGGGGACGGGAAATGGGGGTTGTGGTCACTTCATCACACCTTGTCTCTGCCGCTCCTTCCTCCTCAGGAGGAGGACTCCTCGCACTCTGCCCCTGCTCCAGCCTGGGGTCCCCCTCACGGAAGACAGTCCTCCACCAACTTCTCCAACGTGAGTCCTTCCCACGAGCTGCAGTTCTTCACGAACTGCTCCAGCATGGGTCCCTTCCATGGGGTGCAGTCCTTCAGGAACAGACTGCTCCAGTGTGGGTCTCCCACGGGGTCACAAGTCCTGCCAGCAAACCTGCTCCAGCCTGGGCTCCTCTCTCCATGGGGCCACAGGTCCTGCCAGGAGCTTGCTCCAGTGTGGGCTTCCCATGGGGTCACAGCCTCCTTCAGGTGCATCCACCTGCTCCGGCGTGGGGTCCTCCATGGGCTGCAGGTGGATATCTGCTCCACCATCAACCCCCATGGGCTGCAGGGGGACAGCCTGCCTCACCATGGTCTTCTCCAGGGGCTGCAGGGGAATCTCTGCTTGGGCGCCTGGAGTACATCCTGCCTCTCCTTCTTCATTGGCCTTGGTGTCTGCAGAGTTGTTCCTCTCACATATTCTCACTCCTCTCTCTGGCTGCTGTTGCTCTTGTGCAGCAACATTTTCCCCTTCTTAACTCTTATCCCAGAGGCGCTACCACCGTGGCTGATTGGCTTGGCCTTGGCCAGCAGTGGGTCTGTCTTGGAGCCGGCTGGCATTGGTTCTTTTGGACATGGGGGAAGCTTCTAGCAGCTTCTCACAGAAGCCACCCCTGTAGCCCCGCGCTACCAAAACCTTGCCACACAAACCCAATACAGCTTGTTATTTTCACTTGAAAGCACCAGACATCAAATATTCTGAATTCATCCTATCTGACTGATGGAGCCCTCTACACATTTGGGAAACAAAACTGAAGATGACATTTAGAAAAAAAGTAATTCCGTTAGATATAGACATTGTGCTGATGAACAAAGATAATTTCTTGATGTGCAGGCATGAATGAGATGGATGAGAAGTTTTCAGCTGTGTGAGATTTTAGGTGAGCTCTGGCACCCAAGCAAATGTGCAGACGTAGAGGGTCTATCCCATAGGGAGACAGAATCTGTTAGGGCAAGGGAAGGTGCTGTGCCAAAGACTGACTCTATCAAAGAGCATTTGTTTGAGGAGAAATATAATAATAAAGAAATCAGAAGGGTTCCAAACTGTTTTCAAACAGAAAAAATAAAATTACCCAGAGGAGAACTCAAACAGCAGAGGATTAGAGGATTAGTCAGCATGAGGGAGGGAGGATGGAGGGATGATGTAGAATGGCAGGACTGTGGGGCAAAAGAGATTTTTAATTTCTACACTAATTTTATTGTGCATGTACATCAAAGGTCCCTACTTTCTGCTCCTATGTAAGATACATAAAACCATGTGTCCTGCGTGAAGACAGTGGAGTTGAGCCACATCCCCACTCCCTCCCTGGCTCTTGCAGCCCCATTGCTATTTTCTACCACCTTGCTGGATGCTCCTTATCTTGGCTTTTACAGAGCCCACGTGGGAGAGCAGTGTTTAGCACTTTGATATTTTCTGGGCTTTCCCCTGCTCAAGGGTGTCCTGTTTGTGAGGATGCCAGAACTCCTTCTGCTGTTCTGCCCATAACCCGCCACCTGAAGGGTCTGGCTTTCTGCCTGGACAGCTGCAAAGAATTAGCCCAGCTGAGGTTCAGTCACACAAGGGAGGAGTGCAGAAAAGCCTTTTTTTTTTTGCCATTCAGTCCATTTGAGCTTCAAGAAACTCTGGAATTAAACCCCTAAGTGTTGAAATTGACTGTAGGGTCAGTGCTGCCTGTGGCAATCTTGGTTTCACTGGTGCAGATCTGCATCAGTGTCCTGAGAAGCCCTAATTTTTATTTTTTCCTTGCACCCCATTCTTGGGATGTCTTTGGTGGTTCCTATTAATGTAAATAATTTGCCCAAGACCTAAAGTGTCTTTTTTCCGTTATAAAAGACTTTAGGTATTCTTTCCAAGGAATAACTTGTTTGTTTCAGATGGTTTTGCACGAGTTTTTCCCAACGTCAAGCTGAGCAGTATTTTGTGTGTAAAATTTTCCTTTCTACTTCATTTTCTGGCTGTACTGGTAGTCACAGATTTTAAGTGTTTGTTTAGACTAAAGCATTTTAGAAAGTACATTTCCCATTCATCCTCTGATCGATGGTCTTTGTCTTTCACAATGCTCCCAAGAGTTGTAATAATTCAATGCTGGCCTTGAAGACTTCTGACATGTTCAAACATTCAGGAGTTCCAGAAAAAAGTCAAATTATCAATCATTCCCCACTGAAACAAGAGGCTTCTTAAATAATTTCTATAGCATTATGCTTAATACCATACCTGGAAAGGGCCTCAAAAAGTATCCCAGCCCAACATTTTCTCCAAGACAGGGTCAGCCATGGATTCCAGGTATGTTAACCTCTTAGCCAGTTCCAGCAAGGTTAATTACTTGCTCATGACCAAGTCAGAAAGTATCTCTCCCTGGACAAAGTGGTGGAATATTTATTTCTTGCCCTGTTACTGATTATTTTTAGTAGTTCTCATGTTTCATTTTCAGAGCGGACGGGAATTGGTTTGAGGTGGACTGAATTATTCCTGCATACAAAGGGGTTCGATTTCACGTCCGGCAGGAAGCGATGTAAACTGGAAAAAGAAACCTACTTGCAAGCAGAGGAAAACACAACCTTTGCTACTTCTTTCGATGTCTTCTTCAATATTGATCAACGTGGACACCTCCACCCTCCCATGGTCTGTCCCTTTGCCTACCCAGCACGGCACTAACCCGGGCACTCTTGTCCCCCTCCTGGGGTCTTCCTAGGCCAGGACTAAAACCAATACAAACCTAGCTCTGAGGATCATCGCTGTTATTAGTACCACAGGATAAAAGCAAGGGAAGATGTACCAGACAGTGGAGAGGATGGGGAGAAGTGCATATCCTTATGCTGTCACAGGGAAAGTCTTTGTAGTGTTCCCACTCCTACTTTGCCATCCTCCCGGTGACTGCATCCACCCTGACTCAAATAATCCACAAACAGAAAACATAAACCCCTTTGTAGTAGTCTGTCGCTTTACAGGAAATAAATAATGGCACAATTGCTCAGTAATACCTCGTAGAAGTCATGCTAATTGCTTCCACTGAAGTTCAAGGTTCCCTTATCAAACCTGCCAGACTGAAGTAACTGAAAGTCTATAAACCAGTAAATAATTAGCTTTGAAAATCTCCTTCTTGCACCTCCTGGTGCCCCTTTTGCCCACAGCGGGGAATGGTTAGAAATGCACAGTTGAGCAGGAACTCACAGGATTTCTGCCAAGAACTTGTTTGCTCTTTGTGCCTCCTTGATGCCCGCTTTAAATCAATTTAACACTTAAAAATTAAGTTCATAAAAAACACTTGTCAGAGAGCGGGAGCTGGAGCATGGACACCCCCCCCCAACCAGGCTGGGCTCCTGCTACAGCAGGAACAGGGGCTGCCATGGCAAGGGGGCAGCAACCAGCCCCCCAACCCCATTCTGGGTAGGTTTTTTTTGTAACACCTTTGCATATTTATTCTTCTTTGCAAGAAGGTGCCAAAGGGCTGGTACTCAGGTGAGAGTTCCCGTCTGAAGGAACCACCACCACCCTCTGATGTGCTGCGGTCAGGTCCTGCGAGGACCCGCCACAAGATGCTCTCCTGCCCAAGAAACATCTGCCTTCTCCTGCTCCCCTCTGTGGTTTAATTAAAGCATTTTACCAATTTCTACTTGGCAGCTCCACACCGTAGGAGGTCTGTCAGCTCCAAGATCTTGCCTTAGGAGTGCAGCCACTTCAGGTGTTTGCCTGGGCATCAGGGCCCACCCCTCGTTTACTTTTACCAGCTCTAACATGCTTTAACCCACAAAACCTCCTTAACGAAGCTGTGCATTCTCAGCAAACCCAGCTCTTTCAAGACCATGCTTTCCAATCACCTTGTTCTCTGACAGCCCCGGTGCCTGCCTGCAAGCATGTTTATTTACACAACAGATGCTGGTCCTCAGCAGATTTCTTAGTCCCACCTCAAAACAGCTGCTGCAAAGGTGCAGCTGAGGGAGGCAGATGGGGTTTTGCCGCTGGCGAGCAGTGCATGTGTTAACGTAGGCCGTGCAGCCACAGGTACCCCGACCTCTCACACCCTGTCAGCCTGTGCGGGTCAGCCACGACAGGTTTATCAATAGAGAGTGAAAGCTGAAATGCAACCACCCCATTGCCTGTCAGTAATGCAGAAATATGCTTAATGAGTGGCTTTCATCAGCCATCCACGTCTGTCTTACAGCTTGTCCCCCCCCAGCAGACAGGACAGCAGTCTCTATGTGGGGCCCTCCTCCTTCCCGAAAGCTTTCCCTTCCCTCCCAGGAGCCGTTCAGTAGCAGGGGCCTCCTGCAGCAACCCAGCACCGCGGGGTAACGCTGGTGTGTCTGGGTGCTGATGTGACTCCTGCAATGGTCACCCTGCTTCCTCACACCTCCTCTGTTGCTACTACACTACGCCGAAGCACCTGGGACCCAGAGAGGCGTCTGGGGACAGGAGACACTCTGCTCCCACATGGCAGCAGAGCATCCATGAACCCCAAGATCTGGGAAGGGGGGCATGGCACATGCTAATTCCCAAATCTTACCCCAGTCTTGACTGGCAGACAATCTTTGCTACGAACTACTGTGCTGGTATAGATGGCTTGGCTCCACTCCCCATGAAAGCCCCCTGATGCTGTTTAGTTTGACACAGGATGTTTGTCCACCCAAATTTACCTCCCTACCAGACTGTGAAGCCTACAGAGATGAGGTTTGACCCTGAATTCAGTGGGAGCTGACCCTGTTAGTTCACTGTCCTTAACACACAGAAAACATTCCCATGGAGATATGGTATTTCTGGATTACTAGGTCTTAAAAAAATCCGATTTAATCAATCAGTGTGACCAAACTTGCCTTCCCATAAGATATTTTTTAATATATAAAGCAGCCCACCTGGTTTTCTCCACATTTGGAACAAAAGAGGTTTTTTTCCTCAGCTGACCTATAAACTTACACCTTGCTTTGTTTCCCCAGAAACGCAGAGCTGCCACAGGAGACCAGAGAGTGGCCCACGGTGCCCTGCATTCCCTCTGGGCACTGCTCCATCCCTTGGGTAGCTCCCCACACGCCTGACTTCGCTTTCAGGAGTATCACCCTGCAGAAAGCAGTTACCCTTTAGGAAAGTCTGGTTTTAATTGAGGCATGATTAATCCTTTGAAATAAGGCACAAGTGTTAGTCAATGGGTCTTCTAGAAAAATCCTCTACGCAAGCTATTTCTATTTTACTTCGAATGGTAGCACAATACGTTCAAAGCACTGAATCCTGAACGACTGCAATGCTTAACAATGGGTTGAATTATTAAATACATTAATAGTTATTTAATCACTTCCTATAAATTTTAAAAGAAGTGCTTTAAAAGACTGAAATTTAAAAAATAGTCGAAGACTGTAAGAAGGGGTGAGTCTTCACTGTCTTGCATACTGCATACTTTTAATACTAAAAGATGCTGCCATATCAGTATCAAACACCCTAGCTGTATACTAGTGATAGCACAGGTATAAAGATGCAGGGAATTAAGGTCACTGAAACAGCACAAGTTCTCCCTTGTCTCCACGCAGCTTTTCATCCCATGTGCTAACTGCACTTTGCATAGGGCTGATATGTTCTTTCTGAAAAACTTCTGAGGGAAGTTATTTTAATAAACAGGTTTAATTTTTAATAAGGATGCTAAGAAGTTTGTTAAATGCTGTGGGCAGGCAAACTGATGGCATGAAATCTGAGAAATCACATATATAAACCAAATATCCCCTGGTATTACAGAAGGGGGAGAGGAGTGATTTCAGTAGGATTTGGGCAAAACCCTCAATTATTAAAAAAGCACCAAATGACTAACGCTGACTCACTGCCTTGGCGTGATGTAGGTAGGTTTCCTACTGTTATTTATAGTTGTGTTCTGGTCTGGTTATGACATGCTGACAGTTGATGAATAGTTTGAAATGTGTTAGCCTGGGGTGCAATAGTTCTTTTGTGCCATTCAGTGTCCTATAAAACAGAGATCTTTTTTATTTTTTAATTTCCCCCCCTGTAACTCAAAATTCAGCCACTCATTTTCCTCCTGCAGCCCCACGTAACCCCCATAGTCCCTATAATTTGACTTGCCAGCACTAGTTCAACGTATAGATCTCTTTCCCTGTTAGCTGATGTGTCCGGCCTCCTCCTGGCTACGTGCCGCAGGGAGGGCCTCTCCCTTACCCCTGCCAGGAGCAGGAACCCTGGTGAAGCACAGAGAGTGTCCTCTCCTGTCTTCCAAATCCACAACCAAGTTTCAGGACACTTCGTTTGGAAAGGAGACGCTTTGGCTTGCGTTTATAAAAGTGGTGAAATACTTTAGGAGCTACTTTTATGCCTAAATCCCACTGATTTTCTAAAGGAATTAGGTGCTTGCATAGTTTTTTGGATCTATGGCCCTCATCCAACATAAAAAAGCGGCTATTTTAGCACTACAGGATATCCAGTTTGCATAAGAAGACTTAGTAAGAGCAATGGTATGTTTTGCTTCATCTTAAAGAGCATAGTAAGGTATTTATATGAGAATGAATCAGTTGGTTAAAATGGAGACAAAAAAAGGGAATTGTGTATTAAAGTACAATATTATACAAAGACTTTCATCTAAACAGGATGCAGAGAAAGGGCACCAGAGCTGTGCCTAGACTTGGTGGAAATGGATGCTCAGCCCTGCATGGTACGTGGCCAAAGTGTCCCCCTCTGGGCCAGCGTGCCTGGGCTTCCTCCCCTCCAGAGCCAGGAGCGACGGAGGGCGACAGTTAGCACAAGCGCAGCTCATTTACTGCAGGCAGTCAAAAGCTGCAACTGGAAGCTGGGAAATGCTTAGGAGTTGCAGCACCTATCTTGGTATGACAGAATACGGGAAAAATCAGTGAAACTGAAGACAAGCCTATTGCAAATGGCAGGTTTGGAAGAGCAGAGGAGGCTGACACCTTTAGCTAACCTACAAACTCCTTGTCGATAGCTACCCTTGAGATTTAGGATCTAAAACATTACTGGATAGGTAAGTGGGTAATGAGGATGTCTGACGTTTTTTAGATAGGATGAAGAATTGCTAGAGATATAAACCACCATGCTTCAGAGCCCAGTCCCTCACTAAATGCTTGGAGGCAGAATTCAAGATTATTTCATATTTGTCCTCTGAGAAGCTTCTTAAACCTTCTCCTGAAACAGCTGGTACTGGCTGCTCAATCCCATGTGTTGGGTTGGATTTTAATCTCCACTTGAGATTACAGGAACTCCTGTGAATTGATTGAACAAATTCTGACCCAATAGTTAAGGCAAACAATAAGCTAGATAAAAAGGCAGAAAGAACAGCCCATTTTCTGCAAAAAAGAGTGGTGGACTACAGCTTCAGGGGATATCATCCTGCCAGATACAGATGCCAGATACAGATGTGGAAACCTTGTGCTTTTATCTGCACAAAACACATTCAGCCCTAATCCATCTTTGAATGAAAAAAGGTCCACTTGCTCTGCCACAGCAGGGACAAACAGGATTCACTGATTGATTGATTGAATTAAGCATCATTGCTTAAATAGTTGCTTTTCTGTGTTTGGGAATCGGTTTCAAGGTCATTTAGCAACTGGCAGTGTCACATATAGAAGATAAAGAGCTCAGCCCAATAGCAGGGAAGGCAGTATCTTTCTCTTGGCAGTAGATTAACCAAGAAAATGCTGATACAAGGCGATGACACACTGCCCTCCTGAATATGCAGATGAGCCTACATCACGTTTGGATATGGAAAGTGCAGTGCTGTTATCAGAACCACTTGACCCCACCATTTTATTAATTTAGGTGAATTAAGGTCATGTAGCCATGGAGAGGAAAGGCCAGGGCAAAATGTATTGACAATAAAATATGTCTAGTATATTGTGGGCAATTTCAGCTGAGTCACTTGGACAATAATGGAGTAAATCCCAGCATTGTGAAGAGTAATCCCACCTACATATTTTGGAACTATTCCAGTTTGCTTAGCACTTTCCATGAGGCATTTAGCAGGAATGCCCTTTCACCATTTTGCTACATCAATCTTCTGCTTGTGTGGTTTCTGTCAGTTCCCAGACCATAAATTTTAAGCCTCAAATGTTACATTTGTGATATAGTTTGTTTCCCCAAGTTTTTCATTCAAGATTTCATAATTATGGTGGTATTTAACACTGTAAAAATCTCTTAAGTCTTGGGGGGAAATTCAAGTCTTTGTAACTTGCTGCAGAAAGTAGTATTACTTCTATGGTTTATAAACTTACTTCCTCCAACTCCTAATTCCACTACCCAGAGCGTAAGATACAAGGGTTAATCTAAACCTTTAGTTTTACTGCATGCTAACTTGCACCATGTGAGAAGGTCTAGCTATACACATTGCTGGCTGATGGACCCTGCCATAATTTAGCTCCTTATTGCGTCTGACCTTATTGAACGATGTGTCTTGTTTACATTCTGCTGGAGCACAGTTCTCCTGTGAAGCCTTTATAACTCAATTGTCTGTCAGATGAGATTCATTTGCTCCTCATCTTGGAAACAGACTCCCCACGTAAATTAGATCTACCTGGATCCTAATGAAATTATAACAAAAGTTGGCATGCAGTTTCTCTCATTTTCTTTTCAATGATAAATGTCATAGAAAAATAAGCTTTTAGATAATTGCTTTTACTCACAGTTGACTTGTGAAAATAAGAGAAAAAGCTTTTTTTAACAAACTGTTAAAAATCCAGACTTGTGTTACAAAACTTGAGATAATTTTATCTCACCTAGTCTTATGGTATCTGAAATTCATTGTCTCCTCTCTTGTCCAGTATGACAAGAGAAATTTAGAGCTGTTTAGTTTAAATTCAACAAAGATGGAATATATTCTACTCTTCTCAAAGTCCTGTTACTGACCTCAGTGTTGTGACAGTGATACTCCAATAGAAGAGGTTCCATAGTGCATCCACTGAGCAGCTTCAGTGGAGTTCACACAAGTTATTAACTACATCTAAAATTCCCTTAGTCACCCTCAGTTGTTCTGAATCAGAGAGACACTAAATTTTCTTATACTACATTTCACCTTGGTCTTGACAGCACCGAATGCAGCTAAGGCCCAACACACTTCATAGCTAGGTGCTCCTCTCCTGATCATGCCCATGGGCCCTGCAGTTTTCAGTAATCACTCAGAGCAAACAACATGCCGGAGGTCATCTCGTTCAGTCTCAAGCGTTGTGTTTTGATGAAGCTGAAGCCAGAGCAGAGCCTTCCACAGCATGTCTGCAGGCTCGGACTGAGAACCTTCTTCAGCACACTGGGCACTTATGGGTGAGTCACCTGTGTGCAACCGCTTGTGGGGTTCAGCCGTAAATCAGGTCAGCGTTGGGCTTCTCTGGCTTTAAAAGACAACCCCACCCTGCCTCCCAAGTGTTCTGGTCTTCAGTGTGGTTTGTAGGGAATTGCATTCATCTGGCCACAAGTATGGTGCCCCATGGCATGGAAACAGGCAAGAAGGGACTGAGAAGTCTGTGAGCTGGTATTGCCACCAAAGTCCCCCACATCATCACATTGCAAGATGACTTCTGCTCTGCCAGATGGTTCCCTGCAGCGCCCAAGGCATGAGACACTCTCTGATCCACCCCTCCACAAACAGCATGGATATCGTGCTACTCGTACTTTCTCTGTACCCAAAGCTCTGAGGCTGGAGCATCTAAAACATTCCAGTGTGGGAATGCTTCTGGGGCTAGTTCAGCTTTCCTTTTGCTCCATCTGATATTTTAGATTGAAAGGGTTTGGAAGAGATTTTCCTTCTAACCATATGGAACAGTCTAGGGTGAGGGAAGGGTGGAAAAAATGAAAGAAACAGAGCCTTTTCTCATAGGATTTCTTACTTTAATCCTACTTTAAAGTCTCCCTAATAAATAATTCTTGCATCCAAACAGCACCAGGGTATTTCAAAAGGACAAGCTGATTTTTTTTTCTTATACAATAGCAATTGAAAACCCTTTTTTGAATATATTTAATCAATGCAGGCTGATATCTTACCATATGCATAAATCAGATACTCCCCGAGTTCTATGTGTCAGAGCCATGAAGGAAGGATGTGCCTTTGCAGCCACACAACTAGCAAATCCCACTGGGTTTGTGCCACACTCTGAAGCTGTTGACATGTTTAAAGTATTGCTGTAAGACACCAAATCCTGGGAAGTAAATCAGCATCCTAAGGATACATGGGATCAGACCTATTTTTTCTGCACCAACACAAGAGTTTGAAAGAATCCAGGCAGATGAGTTCAAAGGTTTGCTAGATCGGAGTAGTCCTTCAAGTGAACATGGCTACAATACTGCCATTTCTGCAGTTAACCCCAGCCTGGAGGGAAGAGGTTAATATACTACCTGGCTTCCTTGGACTTACCTCATCCCAAAATACCTCTTCCACCTGGGTTGGTCAGGGACTAACCATTAAGACATATACATACACATCTGGCTGCACAGATGCTTTAATTACTCTGCTCCTCCACCCTCTCCTATGCAGAACAGTGTTCACAATGCCAGTGCAGGGACACAACAAACTCCATGTCTCACTGTATTTTTTTAATCTTGCTCAGGAGATTGAAAAGCTGACAACAAAGAAAACAGCTGCTCCAGACATTCAACAATTTCCCATTCCACACAGAAAGTCAGCTTCCAGGTGCTGACTCCAGACTGCTTCTCCTGCAGGAACACCAGCCATTTCAAACCAGTCTTAAAATCGGTTTGTGCTGCCAGAATCAGGCAAAACTTGTTTAGAGGAGTTAAGGATTTGGCTCCAGTACCTACATAACTGAGGCACTCCCCACAATGATTGATTTCTCCAGCCAACTTACCCTTCAATAAGAAGGTGAGAGATAACATCTATAGACAGTAAGTAGACCTTAGCGTCAGTGCTATTGATAAGGTTGATGTCTTGGAAAGAAAAAAGCAGCTTATAAAACTATTCTGTCAGAAATACATCTGTCTTTTCTCTTCCCAGAAGGGTGACTTTCAGTACAAACCCATACAGTTCAGAAGATTCAGATACTGGGGGTCTCACTTGTGATAGTACCTCAAGTTCCAGCTAAGCTCACGGGAATTACCAGGCTGTGAGTTCTGCTACGCTCTGCTTCTTTTTCCTGATGATTCCCTCAATCTTAAAATCACAGGTCAGTTGACTGCTGCCTGACCCGTCTTGGGCTATTTCTGAAAGCTTTCATTTGTAACACATCACCAGTGAATAGCAACCGCTGCCTCCTTTAATACGCCTCATGCATTTCATTCCCGATAAGATAGCATGATTACAAACTTGTGCAACTCTCAGGACTGAGAGAACTAACCTTTATTTACTTCATAGATCCTGACAATTACTGGTGTAGTTACACTGGAAAATTCGTCAGAGGTCTTAATTAGGCTTGCTTATAGCTGTACATCCTCATCCTCGTGAGTGCAATCTTCCTGCAGCTGGGCCACCCCAGGCTCTGTGAACTGCTGAGTTTTCACAAGCAAATTAATTCCTGAATGAGAAACCTCCAGGTGAAGGCGCTTCCAGGAAAGCAGCACTGGGGACATTCTTCTCCACTGCAGAGCCGAGTCATTTGTCCCAACGCATCAGTGGAAGAGCTGTCTGACTGGACACTCCCCCTCATCAGTGAGATATATGGATAATTCTCCACCTACCTGTGGTGTGACATTTCTCCCTAGCTCTGCATGGTTCTATTTCTAAACCTCCTCTATTGTAGCCAACACCCTTCTGTTCAAAGTTCCTAGGTCTACCACAATGCACAGAGTGCATTGGGTTGACCTGATTTGCACAGCAACCCCAGCTAAGGTCTTTTCACATCCTGTCCTAGGGTAAGTTACTGCTGCTCTTGCCCAGGATGAAGATCTGTAGTGACAGCTATCTGCATACCAGAAGTTCCTATGTTTAGTTTCCCAAAGGCCTAATCCTGAAAATGCTGTGTCCCAGTTCTCTTTCCACAGGATAAGGAAAGAAGACATATGCAAGAAGCACGCTTATATCCAAATGCTTACGAGCTTCAGAGCTATCCCCCAAAACCTTGTAGAACACGTGTTCCTTTCCTCGGTCTTGCTCCACATACTAAGCTAGAGTAATTTATCATGGATGGAGAAGGCTGGAAAAATGAAAGCAATGACCATTTAATAGGCATGGTAATCATATCAACTCTTATGCGTTTCCTGTGCTGTGATAGTAGACTGCCTAACAGATCTCCCATACAGCTGAGAAGATGTATATGAATGGACAGTATTCTACAACCAGTCATGCAAACATACCAAAACCCCTGTCTCCTTCCTCTGCTGTTTTTATAAACCAAAGGCTGTGGGAAGCACAAGACATGACATGTGCCTGTGATCAGTCACAGGCTGATGAAGCACAGGGCACTGAGCCTGACAGCCACCCTTCACGTAGGCTAAATAGAAAAGCAATGAAGTTCCCTCAGGGAGGAAGATGGCTGGGCACAGCAGAAGTCACTGCCCAAGTACACCAGGTGGGACATGGATTTACAATGGTAGCAGGAGCTTGGAGACAACCAGTTGAGCTACATAAGTCTTTGAGAAAAAATCAGCAGGCTAGCAGACAGAAAACAAGCAGCAATAATTTCAACCAAGAAAGAAACAAAAGCTCTTTGAAACATCAGCTTAGCTAGAAATGCAAGGTTGGGCATGGTCACTGAGAAAAGTACTAATTTTTGTGTGTTCCTGCAACGTTCAGAGATACAGCACTGCGATAAAGATGTATAAATTTATCAATGAGTTTATTCTCCTAGAACTCACCTAACTGTTCAGGTCAGGAAGCTCTGCGTGAGCACAAGACATGTACACTGAAATGCTGCAAATGCTACTACAGAAACCCCATCCCTCCCTGATATATTATTAGACCTCAAAATGATAGCATAAACTCTTCGACAGATACTAAATGGGGTGTAAAATCAAGACTAGGTATTCTCCCAAAATACAGACTGCAAGTTGAAAGGGAAATTACTGACTTAAGAAGCTAGTAGAGAAGCTTCTACACATTGTATTATTTGTGAAGTGAGAATAAAATCACTTGTACCTTCTGATCTTAACATTTATGATCAAAGTAGGCATCTTGTCAGAACAACTATTTTGTTTACTACTTTAGTTTTTTCTTACAGAATATATGCATAAAAGCCAGCTGATCTTCGCTGTGCCTCAGGGACTGTTTTGCAAAGGACATGAATGGGAGGAGACGCATCCTCTCCTAAGCATGGCATGGGGGAATAGCACTTAGAAGCAGAGGAGTTACTTAGCCTGACAGTTATTGGGAGTATGGGCCTAATTTAGAAATTCAGTAAATAACAATTAAATCATTAGATAATAGTTCACACTTCAAAGTTATTAACACAGGGGGTGGGGTGGGGGGGGTGTTTGGTTGGGTTTTTTTTAACCCCTATCCATAATCTTGCTTGTATCTGCTCTTGGATGGTTTTCTGCTGGGCTAATTGCCTTGGAGGGTGATACTCTCATTACCTCACCAGTGCTGCATTCACATAGTCATGATTTAAAACAGCCGGGGATGCTGAAAGGGGTACCTACACCTATTCCATTCATCCCCAGCCACACATACTTACCTGCTTCCCCCATCTGCACTAGTACTTGTATGACCACAGATCTAGCTGTAAAATAACAGCACTTTGTAAATAAAACAGTCCTTTCCAACCAGAACAGAGCAAGCACCACGTGAGCACTACAGTCAGTGCAATGAAGAAAGTCATGTACGTCAGTATGGTGGGAAATGATGGGCAGTAGAGACGTTAGATGCTGCAGACTGTGCATATAAAAAGCAATATCCAGGATGAGGAAACAGTGCATAGAGGAGAGCAGCTTTCCAGAGACTGCATGGCAGCTACGCTAACTGTAGAATATACAAAATACATTCTTTTGCACAGCTGCTTTATTTCTGAGATTTCATATAATCAACTAACACACTCCACATTCCCTACATCAAGACAAACTCAGTAAGAGATTTTATTTTTTCAACTTTTCTCTAGGCACTAGAAAATAAATGACCAGCTTGCAGTGTCAAAAGTCAGGTTTCTTTTTATTGTGAATGTACAAGAGATTACTTGCATGGTAGGGTGAGAGACTGTCTTACTCATCACAGCTCTGCTCCTACAACACTTGGAGTTAGTCCTGGACTTCTGTATGTGTACAGCTTGTGTATATTGCCTGGTTGAGCTGTAGGAGCTCTAATTTGTTCACGAATCTTCAATGAATAGTCCAACTTGCCAGGGTACTTTCACAGTAGCAGGCCAAATACATCTAGGTTTTTGTTTCATTCTACTTAAACATTTTTGGAGTCACCAGAGGACACCACTATAGCTAGCTTTCTAAGTTTCATATAACTGATACTGTAAGAAAGTAGCAATTAAGTACTTAAAAATGTGTTTCTTCTTCAGCCATCTCTTCCTTTTGCCACCTCCTAGTTCGTGTATCTTCTCTTAGCTGTATTTATTGTGTTGAATCTAAGAGATTATGACAAACTAAATCACAAATCTTGCATGACACTGTATTCCATTTGACTTTAAAGATCTTATTTCCAGTAAATGCTTTTTTTTCTTCTCAAATGTGGCTTTGCCACACAATGTGTTTCATCAGCAAAGAAAAAGCATTTACCTTCCTTTACCCAAAGGGATTTAAAAATGGTCAGTCTCGTATTGGTAGCACGCAGTCTCCTAGCTCTCCTTGCCAGCAGGGAGTCTATTCAGCTAATTCTCACACCTCCTCACGAGCTGTTGCTGCCAGACCTGCAGCTATGTTAAGAATAAAGCAGTTCCTTTCCAAACACGTGTTTTCAAGGACTTGTATATTTTTTTTACAGTATCAGACTTCACATTATGACATCCTTTCCACTGATTATTGATACATTCATTTGAACTCTATTCATGCTTATCTGGAAAGATAATCTCGCACGCAAGAGCAGAATGCGGCAACAGTAAGAGTTCAGAGTTGGCCCCTAGACACGTCTAGGAAGGTATTTTATATAGATTTAAACGACTCATTTTTTTTAAAAGGCAGGAGTTAACTGCTGCAATGCTGAGTAAGGACGGATGCACAAGCTAATAACCACAAGCTAGGAGCTCCGCAGAGAGTATCTACGTACAGACTCTTACCCGCCCCCTCCCTTCTTCCTGTAAAGGCAAGATACTTTACTTTTTTATGTCCTGCTTACTGTTGTGTATTTTAGGGAAAAGCATACACACACAGCAGATGAAGGGGACGCAAAGCATCAATTTAGATTCAGCCTTCTGCAAAACACATGTTGCCCTTGTACCTCAGCAATGTCAGTTCTTGTACACACCCAGCACACACATTTCAATCCACAGACCTAATAGGCCTATGCTAATATAAGCATTTCTTTGTTTTATCAAAACATTACAATTTAACCAGCAGTCTTCTGGAAACTGTTATTGCATTATTCATTGAGCAGTAATTCAGATGCTTAGTAGAATGAAGAGGATAATTTACTCCCAAGTTCCTGGATTTAAGGATTCCCCCCCTTCTTGTATTTTGCTTTCATTGGATAATTTAGGAGTAAATCTGCAAATGATCTTTTACCAGCAGCTGCATCAGACCTGGCACTTTCAGATTTTCAAACACTGAGGTTAAGCTGTGCACCCACAAGGAGCCTTTTGTTGCTATTTTAAAGTAGGCAGGTTTAATGAAAGAAAAACAACGACCACACACCTTGCTCAAATTATTAATGACGACATTCTGTGCTTGGGAATAGCTGATTTTGCTAAGGAGATTTGTCTCTGAATTCATTTACATTAGCTATTTCAGCTATGCAAACCATGCAAGTGAAGTTATGCTGCTTCCCAAAGAGTTTCGCCCAGTACTTTGCTGAAGACCCAACTACTCAGAAAAACTTATTTTCTTCATCTCTGCCTGGCATCTTTCCCCATCCTCCTCATGAAAGGAAAAAGGATATGTAAATGATGCACAGGCAGAAAAGCAATTCTAACTTCACATATATGTGCTCATATACATGGTCAGAGCTGACCATTAGCACTCAGAAGCGAGTTACTGGGGTTATGATAGAAGTCCCATATAGTGTGAGTTCAGTACTCAATAGAGATCATAACAAGGATGCTGTGAATGCTCGTTTAATATTAGCTCAGTGGAAGACCAGACAACCTTGGAAATGAAATCTGTCAAGGTCAGCTAAATGCAAACCCCCATATTCAGCTCAGGATGTGAAGATGGTCAGAGGCTGGGAGAGCAGTAAAGGAAGCAGCATTTATAGCTGCCCTGTTCTCAGGGTTTTTATCAAGGCATCCACTTATGGTGTCTGCTGGAGACAGGACCGGTATCAGCTAGATGGATCTCAGCCAGGCCCAGCACAACTATTCTTCTCTTATATTCTAGCTACTGCTCTATGAAATGATCATAATCCTCAGGGGCTTTCAGGCTAAGAGGTACATTGATAGAAACTATTTTGCTAGAAATGCCATCACAGAATGGCAGGTAGCCCAGCCTAAAGCTGCTCTGGTCAGTAAGCCTGAAATAAGCAACACCTTTAATTTCCAAACAGCCCTAAGGCAGACAAATGCTAGCAAGGGAAGAGCTCACTGCACATGTTATGCACAGTTGTGCTGACATCTTAGAGGTATCAGTAAGTTTGGGACTTTGCATCAGGCCAGAAAATAATATATTTGTGTCCTTTGAACAACTTTTGAGTTCCACATCTAAAAATCAGTTACATTTCTTTACACAGCAAGCCACCAAAGGCCCATGTTTTCAGGTGTCATAGCTATTTAGTTAACTTTGTAAATGAATTTACCTCTTTTACTCTGGAATTTGCACTTTTACTTATAGTCTGGTATCTGGAGAAATGAGGTATTTTCTGACATTCATAGTGAGCAATCTAAAAAAAGTATTTATTAACTAGAGTTAATAAAACTAATCCTAGAGTTTGAATTCCAGGGAAATGCAGCACATTTTCCTGATGTTATGCAGTACAAGAAGGTGAATGATTACATATAAACACACAGCATAGTCTAAACAAAAAAAAATATCTAAACTTGCACCATATTATTAACAGTCAGTAAAATCTGAAATTCAACTTTAAATCTGGCCCATCAGAGAAGTTTAATACTTGCTGAACCACTGATACTTTTGAGTGAATCTAAAAATCTTACTTTTGCCTTTTGGAAAATGGGCCACTTTTTTCTGTTCAAAGCTTCATTTTGAATAATTACATTGTATAGCCAGAGTGAAGTTTGTGGACCCATCAACAATAACTCCCACACCCCAGAACCGCATGGGATCATGACATACGTGCCCAAGCACACACCAGCTTCCTTGCAAGCTACAACTGAGGCTGAAGTTCCACTCAGTCTCTGCTCCTGGGAAGCCGCTTGCCTTGTGATGCTCCTAAAGAAACAGCACAAGAGGGCGCCTGATCCCTCCAATATCCGAAGGCTGACATTCATGTACCATCTTTTCTGCAATACGTCATATTCCCCAATGTCAAATTCAGATCAAAAACTACTTACAGCAAGGTGGGATTGGAAAGGGCACGACCAAGCCCCAAGCAACACTGTAGCTGCATATGGTTTAGCCCCAGTTTTGCTAACCTGAGAGCATTTGAGAATATTTTCATCATCTGTTAGACTGATTCTCTGTTAACAATTCTGAGTCTTCTAAATAAAAACCTGTATTAATTTTTGTGGGGGTAAAAAACCCCCTGCCATATGTGAGATTTAAATGGTAGGAAGCAGGAGAAACATCTCCAGAAAACAGTAAGACAAAAGCCAAAAAGGTTAAATAATTTTATGTCAAATTTAGCCTGGCAGCCACCCAAACTGTGGACTTTGGCAGATTAATTGTTGGTTAGAACAGAAGCCACTTCCCTCTGCAGCAACAGGCATATCAACACTGTTGTCCGCTTCCTGGGGACAGGCTTGGGGTGTCCGAGTCCTGTGGGTGGGAGCTCCAAGCTACACAATGTTGCTTACGTGGAGCTGAGTGAGTAAAAGAACACAAAGCCACAAACCCCCACTGGTGGCCCTGTGGGGAATTCTCCCATGCATATCTCGTTAGGCAATGAATCGGGGTATTTTTCTCCCTGCCCTGGCTCCAGGCACTCTGACAGCTCCATTCAGCAGAGGGGAGGACGGCTCTGCCCAGGGCTCCTCTACAGCTGCAGATGACTCATGCTGGAAGAGCCCCTTTCAGCCAGATTTAAGGGTACAACATCTTCCTGAAGTTTTTCCAGGTTCATTTGACATGCTGATTTCTATCACTTTAAAGCTTTCTGCATAATTGCTGCTTGCACAGCAGAGCCTGGCCACGCATACAGGAGCAACCTGATGAGGCAGGAAGAGGAGCAGGCCCAGGCTGCTTCCCAGAGGTGCCAGCAGCCACACTCCTCCCTCTCCTGCAGCAATATTCCCAAGGAGAAACCGCTCCGTCCTTGCTGCCTTCTTGGGACACCCAGTAGAACCAGAGAAACCAACCCTGCACCACCTGCTCAGTGCGGGCTGCTCTCCTGGCCCATGAAAGAAGCAGATGGGACTTTCTCAGTACTTTTCTCCCATGACCAGTGCTGCCTGGTCAGAGGAGCAGGAAGATGTTTGAAGCTCCTGGTCCCACTTTTCATTGCTTGCTTTGCTGTAAGGGTAAGCAGCTTCCCTATCCTTTCCTTCCCTTCTGCAGCTCTGTACCGAGTGATGGAGGCACAGACGGAGTTATGCAGGCTCCAGCTGCTCACCCACACTAGGTGAAGATAGACAGACCTGTACGTAGCTTCCTACAGAAGATAGCGTGAGGAAAGTACTTCTCCCGCTGCCTCTTCTTCCCACTCTGTCTCCCACTTCATACAGGGGAGACTCAAAAAAGGGAGCCTCTGGATTTCAGCCGTCGGAGCAGAAGCAAAGTCATCTTGTAGGACAGCAAGAAAGCCTTTCTTGCAGAGATTCAGGCAGAGCACACCACCACACTCCCCCACAGTGGTGTGAGAGAATGACATCATTATGCTAATATATGAGACAGGAAGTGCAACCAAGCATAAAACCACTGAAAGTGAGTATCCATGAAGTGCTGCCAAGCACACCAATGACAGCACTGAACAGAAAATGAGAAAAGATGTTTGGTTCATCTAACTTCTTCCAATTTTAGTAATCTCTAGTACCACTTGTAACAGTAGGTAGTAAAAGCAGGTCCTTGGACCAACACTGCTCATGGGCTTTAAACTTTTACAAGGAAAAATGAAGATGATTTTTTTCCCCAAGGTGATGGTGACGACCTTATATCTTACCCCAGTCCACAAACTGAAGTCGGTACTTTGGCAGCAGTCTAAGGATCCAGATAAAATGGCTGGGATTTGTAAACCTTCTCCTGCCCCACCTTTTTTTGAGTTACACTAGTTCATTACCAATGATCTTAGTTAGCCCTTCTTGCATTGTGTCTCTTTACTACGTGGATTCCTTCATTTTCCAGAAAACTGCACTGAGGTCTTCAGTATCCTTCAGCATGGCTCCCCTGCCTAATTGCAGCTGCCCAAGTCTGAGCCCAGACTTCTTTATAGTCACCCAAAAGTCAACTATTTCATCTCACAGATACAGTTTCATGAAACCGTAAAGCCAATCTGATCACTGACTGTTGCCAAAACGGGAGGTTCCCCCTCCTGCTTCCCTTGCACTGGCACTCATTTGACCCCACGACAAGCCATTCAGAACTACACCGGCATCAATCAGGTTTTTTCCTGCTGATCCAGCTCACAGCCAAGTTCACCTGCCTGCCAGTGCTGGTATGCAGGTGGACTGGGGAGGAAGGGAAACTCACACGGACCACAGTATGTGACCTGCTTGGTTGAATCACTGAATGATACACTACCTTACTGAACAGGTTGAAGTAAGTTGATAAAGACCCCTGTACCGACACCTGCTTGGGGTTTACAACTCTCTCAGAGCAATTACATTGATTCCACTGAGTGTGCCCTGGTTTGCAGGTTTCAATTTTAATACTGTGGGACTGATGACCCGGTAAGGCAGATGGGGCAGCTCATGGCAATCAGAGCTGGTGTTTCAGCACTGTGCAGTGTCTGAGAAGTCCTTCATTGAGCACACCTCCAATTTTCCAAGGTTTCTAAAAGCTGTTTCCCATACAAATCATGTTAATTTAAATCATTACTAATTGCAGAATTTTTTTTGAGCTGAGGTCATGGATATATGGCTCTGCTTCTTTGATTTACAATACAGAATCCAAACAGCATAATACGAAGTATTGCAGCCTTAGCAACATATCATTCCCCTCAAAAGCTTGTTCATAGAACACTTTTCTACAACATAAACGACCCCACACAGAAAATATTAAATACAAGCAGGTGTTGCTGTTATTCACAAGACATTTTCAGTTCCCTGCTGTCATATCTATATAATCTACCTAATGTTTCGAAAATACAGTAATTGTGTTGTTACTTCCCCTCATAATTCAGCATCAGATCCTATAAACTTGGAGGTATTAAAAATATAATTAAACTCCTTAAACTTTGGAAAATTTGATTTTATAATACTGGGGTTTAACTCTAATACAGTTGAAATACGATGAAAATATCACTGATTTATGTAGCAAATGACAGATTAATTCAGCCCCAGCTTTTAAGTGAGCTTCTGTACAAAATATGCCTAGAAATCAGAAACCTTCCAAAAAAGTCCCAACCTTAAACAGGATTAAGCAGTCTTAGAATAACCACTAGTCTTAACAGCAGACTGCCATCAAATTAAGGTGGCCTGCTTTCTCTCATTTATACCCCCCTGCAGACCAGAGCAGAGAATCAGAGCTTCTAGAAGCAAAAGCTGCACACAGCTGTGACAGTGACATTACTCCTAAGTGTAGTCACTTGTGGTATGAGCTACAGGCTCTGAATTTACCTCCCTTAATTTTATAAATGTGCTTCCCATTGTAAACACTTTGAAAAGCAACCGACAAGAGAAAGAGAATAGTGACTGCTGATTTAGAACCCATAGCAAACAATCTTTGCTTTGGCTATGATAGGGGATGCACAAAATGAATTAGTTCACTGCTTTTGACAGCAGCAGGAACTGGGTTGGCATCCCTGTTCCCAGGGCTGTTCTATTTCTTTGTACCAGGTGCAGAGACAAAAAAGGTGAGTTTCTGGCCTATGTTTCTTCAGGTAATTGAGAATTCTCAGTGCTGCTATTTGATCTTGGTGTGAAGCTTTGAACAATTGCAAGAAGTTTAACAGTTTCTGTTCAGTCACCTCTAAAGAAAGGTAACAGCAGTAAGTGTAAGGCTGTGCTGTCTCAAAGGTACCAGGCAGTCTTCCATCCCATAAGGATGTCTTATCACACTCCTCACTAACACCCAGTAGCACATCAACAATGTGACTAACACCAGCCAGGTATGGAACAGTCTCACAGGAATTTATGAATTCCTGTTGTTTTAAAGAGAATATTTACAATTGTAGCTTTCCCTGTGGATGAAAGCGTCCATTCTGTGATACATAGCAGCACCTCTAGGAAGCCAAGACAAGGCCATCAGCACCTGAAGCCTCACTAGTGGCATAAGGGGATCACTACTGACTCAACCATTCCCCTGGTGACAAGCATCCACTGCAAAGGCTGAAGGACAAAAGCCATTGGCAACGAGTTTTCAGAAATACGAAAAAGACACAGTGAAAGGAACCCAAGCCTGAAGGCTTTGTGCCCCAATATCCCGACACAGCACAATCCTGCGGAGCAGCAATGGCAGCCTGAATTACTGAGGCCAGGACTGGATGTGTTCCTCACTGAAGCCAATAAATCTAATTTAGTCTCAATGAAGAGCTCGCGAGTGCTCTAACTGCGGAATGAGCCCATCCCAAGTTGCGTACTTTCAACAGAACAGGCTGGACGGGATCATACAATCATAGAAATACACTATTATCCACCCAGCAATACTGTAAACAATACAGCCAGCTGTACATTCACTGCAGATTTTTGGCAGTGATAACCACATCACAGGATTGGTCATGTACTGCTACACATGGACACTGAAGAGATTATTTTCCTTTAATTTGTAATTGAATGTGTCCTTCCAAAAACACTGCAAAGGGGACTCTACTGTACCAGCCAGCCCAAGAGGAGACTCTCCCCAAAACACAGGGATGGCCTAGGTGCTCTCACACCCTTGGGGTCACCAAGACAAGAAGTCATCCCTGGCTAGGAAACAATGCTGCACGCAGCGCCAGGCTAAAGCACACAGGAGCTCCACGTGAAAAGCAAATCTCGTCCTGAGGGAACTTCTGTTTACTTGAATGCTCTCCCTATAATCCCATTTTATGGGCCACATGTTTTGGAAATGCTGCACAGTAAGGAGACTGGCAGAGACTAAAGGGAGGACTGCAGAAAAGCAGAATACAGCCTCAAACGCTCTCATGGCAGCCTTCTGCTTTATCATAACAAATGTTTTGGTCTTAAACAGATACTGAACTCTAGCATGAAATATAAATTGTTGCTTTTTTGAAGAAAACTGTAATACGAGGGTTTTAAAATTCACATTGAAACACGCTCTTCCTCTTTGAAAACAGAACGTGAAAAAATAGCACCTCAGCTTTTTAAAAACTAAGCTCCAAGATGATAACATAGGTAAACATTAAAAAAAGAAGAGTGAACAAGTTTTACCATTTTTGGCTTGATAGCTCCCTTCTTCATAGATAGGTCCATTAACTTGAAGATGGAATAGCACACAACTCGGCAATAAGCATGAGCAGAGATTCAGAAACACTAACCACTCTACACCCTCATGGGGTATTAGATCCCAATAACCCATTCTGTCTTTTGGCAGTAAAGACTGAGCAGGGGTGAAGCAATGCCAAGGAAAATTCACCATGCTTGAAGTAAACTGCATACCCTGTAACTTCCCCCCACTAAAGACAGTAAATACTGGCATGGCTGCATACAAACAACTTTCAGGCTTAAAGTATGTCAATTATCAGTTGATTCATATAACTAATAAAACACTCTCAGCTACTTTTATCAACACCTTTGTTCTCTAGCCAAGGAGCCTAATGTTTTAATCCTCCCCCAACCCCCTCGATTTCAGTAAGAGCAGATCACTCAGCACCTGGCAGGACCAAGCACTTGTTAAGCTGCTATGGTTCCTTTGCATTAGTATTTTCTATATAGTACTCTGAAAAAGAAGGTAGGCAGAAAATACAGTGACTTATAATCCTGAAGAACAATGGGCATTTCTGTGAGCTGGTTTTCTTACACAGGATGTGGGGTGGGCCTTCTTGAGCTTGTGTAATCTGTCTGGAAGCCCAAAAACCACACTCTGAAAATACGCTTTTCCTTTAACAAATAGTCACACACACAATCCAACATTCATTTACATAGCTGTCATTCACCATTAAGGAAAATTTTCATTAAAAAATGCTTGGAAAAAATGTTATCATCTCAAATAAGGTACATGGACATTACCTAATTAAAATACATATCCTTTTTTATCCCAGCAAGAACTATATCTAGGGATGGAAGCTTCGCTTATTTACAACTGAGAGAGGAGTTGCATCTCTGGTAGTGTTTTAGGTGCTAGTTTGTGTCCTAGGATTGCTACAGCCCAGGGATGAAAACTCTAAAGCACTGGAAACATTTTCATGGAATGCACTGGGAAGGACTTACAAAGTGGTACACATTCAGATTATCCTATGAAGCAGGCTTTTCTAAATGCTCTGATTGTAAGACACTACATTTAACAAATTCAGGCAGGCCTCTGAAGTCCCTTATTCCAGACACTCCACTAAGATCAACTCTTTCCCCTTCTTTCAAGCAGCACCAGAGTCTCCACCAAAAGAAACTGCTCTGCAAGGACTGGACAAAGTATAGCAGAGGTTAAAACATGGGAGAGAAATGGGCTCCTCCAGAGCTCTCCTCTGGCACTGCAGGGTAAAAAGACAACAGATCTGAAGTAGCATATGAAAAAAGTGCACACAGGAGCAGTGCACTGTTTCACAGTACTCCACATTCAGAAAGTTTAAGCAAGGGGGTTTGTATTTATTTCAAAAGCATTCCCATTTATCTAATAGATTGCCCGAAAAAAAGGAAGAACTTCCACTGCAGAAATACTTCCATCACAAATGCCTATGCTGTATGATGGCCCAATAAAGGCACTAGAGTCTTTAGATGAGTCCTTGAACTTAGGTCTCAGAGGAATATACTTCCCAGTAAACAGCAGGCTAAAACTTCTAAGCATTGGAAAGCATGTCACTGCATTACAGACATGCAAGACTTAACTGAAGTGATCATCAAGAAAATTAACAAGTAATGGTTATGTTCTTCCTTTTAAAGGTTTAAATTACTAGAGTTATCTGCCTGGAAATTTGACTACTCCCTCTTTCCTGTTTGCCTCTTGAAGCTGTAAGACCTTGTTTATCAAGAACAATTACTGAAGTAGAGTTCATGTGAATTCTCTTAAAGTTTGTGTTCATAGTAAAAACAAATCTGATATTTGACACAAATTCAGTACTGTAAAAACCTATTAGGAATACTTCTAGGAAGCAAACAGCTGCACGAAGCAGGTATGTATTTCAAAATACTCTGTATGAATTTACTACTGTAACTTCCAGGATTACATATTTGTAATTCCTAGTGAAACTAGATAGTAATTTGAAGCTTTCTGGTATTTCCAGTGCTCACAGTTTTCCAATTAATCTTTTTGAAGCTACAGCTTCTTCTTCTGCAAGTAGCTTTTCTTTCTTTCTGTGGGAAATCAGAAAGAATGGAAGTTAAGCTTAAGAATCTGGGGAAAAAAAAAACAACACTGCAGCATACTGAAAATCTTTTTTGCACACTATCAGGTTTCAAATGGCTAGAAGACATCAAGAAATCTTTCCCCCACTTTCATATGTTAATTAAGATTAGCATATGATTTTAGGCAAATTATGAAGGGATAATTCCTCAGCAACATTAGACATAGCAGTTCCTACCACACCCTATGATATTTTGACAATTACCACACAATTTGAGTCAGAAACTATTACATTCTGCGCAGAACTGTTTGGCTTCTGTCTTCATCTCCAGCAAGTTCCTGCCTGAGCACACGCACTCCGCAAAACCAGCTCCTGCAGCTACAGAGGGGAGGGCTGCAAGGAAATCCCAAACCCCAGCAGGAAGCAACATTCCTGTGATTCAACATGTTGAGTCTTTTCCTCTGAGATGGCACCAACCAGCGTAAAAAGCACAGCATTAACTGCATGAAAAAGTGTGTTTATCCTGTCTGCATTACCGATCCTAGGGCAACTTAAGTTTCGGGTGACTGAGCCTGTCTCCCATGTCAAATTCCAGAGTGTTGTTTTAGTGTTTCATGTACTTTCAGCTAGGACAGTTTAAGGGAGAAAAGACAAAGATTTGTTACATGTTGCAAAACAACTGCATTTCACCTCCATCAGTTGTGCCAGAAGAGCAGAGAAACAAAAATGAACAAACTTTTCCTGGATGGATTTACTAGTTTTTGATCCTTTTACTTGGAAAAAAATAAATAATATCAGTGCAATATACCTGTACCACAGCCTATCCCTGTAGAAGTAGTAAAGCAACGTATCTCAGTGAAGGCTTACAGCAGTTACCCCAACACACTGGAAGAAGACTACACACTACAGTGACTTGACAGGACAAAGATACAAGCCATTTTCTAAGCAAAATAACAATGAAAATACCCAAAGAGTTTTGTTAACATCACAAGCCACAAAACAGAATTAAATTCCATTCTGCTCCCTGCAGTTCCCATCTGGTTTTAATTTGCTAGAGAAGACTGAAGTCTGTATTCAAAAAACAGACTGAGTTGTAAACATTACTCTCTGCCAACATTACTCGTAACTCGTGAGGTACTGGAGTTACCATGGAAAGGCAAGGAGGAGGGTGGGAGGAAAAGGTCTATGAAAATAAGACTCGCTCTGTCATTAAGCTCATTCTTTTAATTGCATTGTTTTAATCCATGAAATTAAAGTGAAAAATGTTTGATGCTCAGAAGAAACACACTTGCAGAAAATCCAGTTCTACTAATCTCTATTACATTTTGTAACATTATGAAATCAAGCAGGGGAAAGTTGAGAAATGTCAGAACAGACTGTCTGTGCCACTAGACCCCCTTATTTTATAAAGCTTGTAATTACAGGCCACATACTGTTGCCTAATTTATTTCTTGTCACATTATCAGTAAAAGATCCCTGCTTCATTTCCTGCAGAAATAGTTTTGTTAAATTGTGTCAAACTAATGAGACTACAGCAAAGAGCATCTCATGGTAATATTTAATAATACGTCTCTAATGAGACTTTACCCCCATCTCTGCCTTAGACTTCCTATGTAACAAAATTCTTCAAGCCAAGTTTTTCCATTGATCACCAGTTATTAGTTTCTAATTATCTATGTCCCTGGCATGAGGCACTCCTATGTAAATGGATTTTCAAAGCACATTTTAAATAGAAGTGAAAAAGGAGGAAGAGGCATTTCTGCAGCAACATGGTCCTGAAGGGATTCTGTTTCACATCATCCAATAGCTCCCCTTCCATTTTGATGAATCTCAGCTCCACCCTGAGCTCAAAAAATAAAATTCAGGGGTAAGAGAAAGCAATCTCTTTATTAAACAGACCAATCCCTTGTTCACAGCATACTGTGATAAATGATCAACAAAAGTGAGGTGATGAAGCTCTACGCTCTGGTGTCATAACAATAACCCATGGAGTGGTGAGCAGCAACCAGAGATAACACCTTAAGCCACTGTTGGCTCTCACACCCACAACAGGCCCTGACACACCAGTTACTAGTAAGAGTTCATTAAGAAGCTGGCAGTATTCCAACACCAAGTTGAACTCCTTCAGTCACCATCAACATGGTCCTACTACTATCACTTTTTTGTTGAACTACCAATAACTAGTTATTCTTTCCTCCAACTGCTCATGACACCTCCATCCCCTAGGCCAAGCTAACAACCCCACCAGCTGCCCCAGTACTGTTTTTGTCAATCCTGTGCTTCCAGTCAATCCGGCAGACTTCTGCATTGACTTCTTGATAGCAGTTGTCATGAGCTGACAGCCAGTTTCAGCAGGTCCTCATGCAAGGCTCCCTTCACCATAGGTCCTTCTCTTACTATTGGATTTGGTCAACACTCTTGTACTTGATAGCCTCATCTCATCAATTCCCACCCCATCCTTTCTCTAGCTCTCAGTGCTGCCTTCATTCCTCAAAGTCCTTCATTTCATCTAAATACACTCCTTTAGCCTGGTTATGTATGTATGTCCATTTAACACTGCTTCCTGTTCTTTCAACAAAAAAAATGCTTTGAACCAAGCAGTTTCTTCTTCCCTTCTGCTCAGATGTTAGTTGTAATTACAGGGGATTAAGAGCAACACATGCTCATACACTCAGTTTAGAACAGTCCACAGTGACCATTATCATGAAGAATACATCTAGTTAGTGGTACTTTCAGCCTCTAAGAGATTTGTGAACAGGCTACATTATACATGGCTAAGTCACATCTACTTCACATGTCTGAGGTATGTATAATCTGACCAGCATCAGGAATTGTGAAAGGCTCATTTTGAAACATAAGCTTCTTAAACCCCACCCACTACTTAGATACACTCTTTTTCCCATGAAAGGATCACAACTTGGACAAGCTTTTTGGCAAGTTCCCAAACAAGCAGCAAGAGGCTTTATTCTAAAGCCTAAAAACCAAGAACTGGAGCATGATTTGCCCTCCACCACCCCCAGTTTTACTACCTACAACTTCATCATTGGGAGTCATGGAAACTAAAAACATACCAAGAACAACAGGTGGTGCTACCAGCCCTGCTTATGTTCAGACCTTTCAAGACCCACAAAGGACTTGTGTGCAGTTAGTAGACCCTGTTGTTTGAAGGGAACATACAGTGACTTAAGCCCATCCTTCACGTGATTCACTGCTTAAGCTTATGTTTATATACTGTTTAATAACAAATGCTTCCTTTTTATCTTTTGATAGGGGTGATTCTACCAGCGTTCAACTAAGCATTCACACAGTTGTTAGTTTATTACTAATTTCATATTAAGTTACCATCAGAAAATGAGAATTCCTTGGATGGATCTGCAAAGTGAACTGCACAAGCCCACAGAATTAATGATTAAGAAGTTTAACTAGCAGCAAAAGTCTTGATTTTTCAGCTGCAAATTAAAAACATATTTAAGGGCAAATGGGATTGCTCAACTTTCTCACTAGTCAAGTGACCATACTGCTATGCCTTTTTAACTGAATTAGCATGATTCAGACATCAGGGGATTAAGGTTTATACTGTCTATGCTTAAGTAGTGATGCAAGAGGTTGCAAGTCTTTCTGTAAGCAGACTCAATTTTTTCCAGAGTTCGAGATTTTGAAAATTATATTCTCAATCAGTATCCTCTCATACATAGCTAGTGTTCTATGGCAGCTAATACCAGCATGAAATTTTTGCTTCAGCAGGAATAACAGTTAAGCAGCTGAGTTCCGTTCAGTTTTCTAAAATCCTAACTTTAAATGGAACAAAAACCCAGACCAAACTGCAAACCAACATGCCCAAATGGGGCACAACCACCACTGCTAAGTAAGTAGAAAATACACAGAAGACTAGAGGGAAAGCAGTTCTACACAGTAGTGACATGTCTGTGTAGCTCCTGGAGCAGCATGCTAGGACAAGCCTGCTATTTCTATCTTTGCTCCACACACAGGGACACTTCTGCATGCCAAAGCTAGTATTTATCTGCTTCTTGCCTGAGTGATTCCAAGCTTGTTCTGCACATGCTTTGCAGTGCCAAGAGGCTTTATACTTTTAGGTGGATTGTTGCAGACTGATTTGTCATGAAGAGAGATAATTTATACTAAAGGTATGTGAGTGTTGATTGCAAATATGAGATCCACACAATAGCCCCAGACACCTTGCCTCAGAAATTTAACACCTGTGTACTGCTGCCAATAACCTCATGCAACAAAAAAACTGTTGTCTTACACTATTTTTACAGTACTAGTAACCAGGACCATACACATATTTTGCATTTCTCCCTTAGGAGAAAATCCAAGGCTATGGATTTCTTTATGCCTCTATAGATCAATGTAATAATTTAGGGGTTTAATTTTGTTAAGTGGAAGCAGTTTGACATAGCTCAAACTAGACAGGTACTGTTACTAAGTTATCGTATTTCTTTGGTTTATAGCATGGCTATGTACCAAAATCTACAAGTAGGAGTAATTTGCAGCTATGGGTAAGAAGAGAAATAGCACCTGATGTGAAGTCATTAATGGTTATTACCTAAATATATTCATGTTATAATGACTAAGAGGCACTAGAGTATTCAGTTTCACTGATTTCTCCTGTTAGTCATGCCTGTGCATAGCATCAAAGTTCCCATGACAGCAACTGGAGAAGGAGTAATTCTAGTTATGAGCTTTAATAGCCATGTTTTGGGGGACTATCCGTATACAAATAGCAAGTAAGCTGCAGTCTTCAGTTGAGAGGGTTGGTGCCTTTGCATTGTTTGAAAAGAACACTACAGCACTCTGACTGTATAACTGTAGCAGCTGTACTATCCCTTCCACAAAGGAGGTCAGGAAATTGATATACTGGCACTGTTTAATTAGACCTGATAAACCAGCTCAGGGTTGCTACTTTTCTTCCCCTTGTCTAAGGTACCCAAGGTTTTGGGGGGGAGGGGAAGACAGGAAACAAGCACTCTTCCTGCTCCCCAAACCTAAAAATAACTGAGGCAGCATTGCTGCAACATTTAAGCCACACAAGTACTCAATAAAGCCTGAAATATTTACACTCTGGGCAAACAGTCACAGAACTCTTGGTTTTTGCCCAGTATCTTTTTATCATTATCCAAACAGATCAGAAGATCGTGGCAGGAAAGTTTACTTTTCTGAGGGCAGAGATGAGCCTGTTGCCAGCTGTGTTTTTCAACTATAGCTTTTTTTCCTGCCAGTATCTTAGAGGTCAGTTAAGCAAAAACTACAAACTATAAGACTATTCTGGCTTGTAAACTCAAGCACTAGCTTCCACCCTTTTAAGCAACTCTTGCTCTGTCGTGAAAAATCAGCAGGCTTAGAGTTTTTCACATTAGAAAACAAAGGAAACACACACCTTTATATTTAAGTTGGGTACAACATTCTAGAAAAAACCTGAAGTTAATACAAACAGTGTAAGTAAACAGCTAGAAAAGTCACATACATAATACAAAAGTTAAAATAAATTACATATAACCAGCTGCCACTAGACAGATTTTCCATGACAGTATGAAATCAGACTGCACTAAATCATATTCTGTTTCCATCTATGAACATAGAAGTTAAATTCCTACTAATTCAGAGTTGTAAAAACCAAGATGCCATGCAGACAAACTTAAATCATACAGATAATTCACAGAGCTTTGGAGGCATGCTTACAGGCTCCATCTTTCCATCCCTCCTGCATTTAGCAAGGCTACTGATTTGGTGGTTAGAGCTTCTCTTTCAGAAAACTACAAAATACGATTGGGCGTGAACATCTAGTTCCAAAAGAGGATTCAAAATAAAAGGCAGACCTAATTAAAGATAAGCACCCTTGCTCAAGAATGAGCAGCACAGAAATCTTCCTCATTCTTCAGCCAGTTTCCATGGCTTCTTTATGTACTTCACACTATCCATTTAATGCACAGGAAACATACAAGCTGATTTCAGAGAAATCTGGTAGGAAGGAGGAAATTTAGGCATAAAATTGCCATTCTTTGAGCTAACCTCCAGCCCAGTTAACATCATAGAATGGTTTGGGTTGGAAGGGACCTCAAAGACCATCTACTTCCAAGCCCCCTGTCATGGGCAGGGACGCCCTCCACTAGAGGAGTTTCTTTTGATGTTCAGAAATAAAACAGGGCATGACTCAGATATAGCAAAACTATCTTAAGTTTTGAAAGTAAGAACGCTTAAATTTGAGAATAAAAAAGCTTAAGTAGGTCTTAGGTGCTATATTGTTAGCTTATACATACCACAGCTGACTGTAATATACCATAGTAGACCTAGTTGTACCCATCCAGAAAGCTGGGGAGGGAGACAATCATGGAATGACTTTCTAATCCCACAGAAAGATTACTCCCAGTCACCCTCTCCACCCCTCAAGACTCTAAAGCTTACTCAAATTTCACATATGGGCAGGAAACCAAAGTATTTCACATGGCAGATTAAGTGCCAGAAATCCGTAACAGTTCAGACACGAGTTCCCAACAGGAAGGAAGTTATAGTTAAATACAAGTCCAATCTGTGTTTCCCTCCACGAGCTCCATAAGATGAATGGAAAAAAAGCCAGGCTTTCCTGTTACACAACAGCTAGCAATCATGTGATGCAGGATGCAGCACAACTGCTTGAAATAGGGATGTTATTCACATGCAGAAGATCCCCCCCTAAACTCTTCTTTCAGAATTCTGCAGTTGCATACAATACCTCTGTTTTCATAATTTCCATGATCTACTCTAGACATAGCCTTGAGCCACTTAAAATCTGTATGCTTTTCAAGAACTACAGGTTAGGCCTGCTTATTTTACAACCAAGACAGCTAGATTTCAGTCAAGTTTCCTTCTCACAGTCCACACTCTTACTGCAGTTAAAGGCAAGACCACTAATGATGTACTTGATTCAGGCTTTTTTTTTTTTTTTTTAGTGAAAAACAGCTTGGAAAACCCACAAGCACTGATGAGAATAGTTTTCCAGTAACTATTCTCTGGTTAACATCAGGAATACACTCTTTGCTTCAACCCATCTGTTCTTTCATTCCTCCCCCTGAAGAGCTGCAATTACCTCTAGAGGCCTCATTCTCCCTTTGGTCACCTGTAATAAGCATGGTCATTCATATATATTGATATTTTGTGTTTTGCCTGTTTTATCTCACATGTACTGAAGAACATTAAACAGACTAAATGGATCTCTGGTACATGTTACAGAAGAATTTTTTTTCTCCCTGCAACAGTCAAGAAGGCCAGGAATCCCCTTTGAGCATTTCCAGTTGAGCACTGAGTATTTGATTGTAAGGGAGTTTCAAAAAGGTATCACAAGTCAGACATGCTCTTGCTTAATGGGACTCAAAAATATATTAAAAAAATAATCAATGCTCACATGTTAAGACTTGTATAAGGGAAAAGCAAATGAGTTTCATTAAACATCTCATCTTTATGTATCACATGACAAGTAGAGCTAGATTTCAGCTTATGAGCTACAGCAAAAGTGTTTCTAAGCAGTAAAGAAACCTGTCCTTCACTCCAGTGCCAACTGGGCATATCCAAAATTCAGATTCAACCAAGAATCTAAGAGGTACATACAGAAAAATGAAGTCTACTGGACTTACCTTCCTGGACAGCCAGTTCAGTTGTTTTTTGCTCTTTGATGTTTTATTACTATAGTGGGGAGTGTCACCAAAAGGACTGATGATGCAGAAGGGTAAAGAGTACCAACTCCAAAATGATACTCATTCCTGCATCATATAATAAAAACCCACTACCTATTTTAAACTCTTACTTCAGACATCCCTTTAAAGGCTTTGGATTTTAAATATGGAATGGCTTCTGAACAGCTGTGAAATTGAAATATCCAAGACTGCAACATGCTATTTCTAGGAAGATGCAACAGATGTTTTACACTTGTTAATATGTACATCCTATTCTAAACAGGATGTAGAGTTTACTTGTACTGAGTGCAATCAGTACATAATTGTTGCTCAACACTATTCTAGCAAAAAGAGGCACCCAGAGCAAGCCGCTTCCTGTTAAATACATAGGCTGTGTAGAGGAAAAAAAAGAATCCAAGCTTTACACAGCATCTGCAGACATGCACAACTACATTCCAGCAAGTCCCTTCTAGATAGAAGCAGCATCTGTAGACAGTTCAATCCCTGCTTACTTGTGATATGCTATTTACAAAAGATATTCAAAGGATATAAGTAGTCACATGAGAAATTTCTGAGACATAAGCCTATAGTTCTGATCAAACTATGTAAGGCAGAGCCATTAAACAGAACAGAAAAGGATGCAAGTGCATGAATATTTTTGCCAGTTTACAAAAGCGTGTGGAGTTGAGAGCTTTTTATTTTAAATGAGGAAACAGTTTTAGAACACACTGCAGAATCATTGCATTATTGAAATTAAAGGGCACATTTAAGCAAACAGACTTAATAAAAGGTCAAGTGTGCAAGGTAATCTGTTTGAGGGGTATAACTGTACGATGAGGTTACAACAAGTCCAATGACAAGTTTTCCCCTTTATATAAGCACTAACACTTAACCTATAAGGCAAAATTTAGGTAACATACCAAGGAGACAAGCAGATAACTACTCCAATTTACCTAAATGGGAACAAGATTATTAAGTAGTCATACCACTGAAACAGAAGACAAGACAAGCCAATTTAGCAAACAGCTGCACTTCCAAGGCCAGTCATACTTGTAGCACACAATGTAGAAAGTGTGGAGGAGCAGCTTGCCTGTTCTACAAAAAAAAAAGTTAGAAGACCCTGCACTGCCAACTCTTAGAAGTAGTGCAGGCTTAGCTACAGCCTTCAGGGTACAGTCCTAATAATGTTTTGAAACGATGATTGCCTCCCACCAATTAGGTTTACACTAGCAACTGCAGTGTTTGAGGAGTCTCTTGATGAAAAAGTTTTAAAACACGTAGAACTCAGTATGCTGCACTGTATAATTCATCTTACAGCAGCATGATTTTTTCTTCCTGTTCATAGTACTTAACCCAGTTTGAAATATCCGTGCCTGCCAATTTTAAAAGACAAACAAAAGCAAGTCTACATGCCTCATCAGTATTCTTTACTTTTGCCCAAAACTACCTAATATGTATTTTCTGAAGTGGCCCTTCAATTTTTGAATTCTCTCCCTAGGATAGCAAGAGTATGTTAACACCCATATTGAGTGCTTGTATTTCAAGCCTAGTGTGAAGTAGATGTCCTTGGATGAAAAACCCTAAAGTACAAACCTACCTGCATACAGAACCCAGTTGCATTTTTATGCCACTTTCCAATGTTAGGGGAAATTTAAAGGTGGTGTACAGTAGTATAACACAATTGTAGTAAATTGGTAACTGCAAATCAGTAGCAGATTATTAAGCAAAGTCATCACATTTAAGATTCACCAGGAGAGAAAGACTGTCCCAGCTCTCTACTTTTCCTGTACTCTATTAAGTATAGCAAAGCAGGTGCTTTGGCACTAGCCATCAGGATTCCTATTAAAGTTTCGTTAGTCTGTCAAGCACCCAAGATCTGTATCTTCTATTATAGGTAGTTATAGCCAAGGACTCAATAACCAGGAAATAGCGGCAGTGGGCTATCACCATTTCCCCTCCCCAAGAGAAGTCAGTGCGGACTCAACTTTACTATCTCTGAAGAGGAGACGCTCAAGTTCAAAAATCACTGTTAGCTGAGCCCAGACACTGTGGCTCCTGCATGAAGTATAGCCTTTCCTATGCTTGTACAAAGATGGGAGACAGAAGCGGTTCTCAGAAACGGTTTAAAAATAGGATCTGACAACTGCCCAGCATGCCTTTATAAGCTTATGAACTTGTTCCAACATACAAATGCTGGGGTAACGGAGCATAGCTTTGGAGATGAACTCAAAGTATAGCACCCCTCTGATAAAAGTTTCATTTTGCAAAGAGTAGTCTTCTAAATCAGCTAACTGTGACAATGACATTTTAAGTAACATGCTCTTATAATGTTTTTAATTAGAAGGCCCACAGTTCTTCCAGATGCAATTTGAGACAACTTACTCTGTTGTCTGATAGACTGCTTGATGTAGTCCTATCTGCTGAGACACTGGGCCACAAACATCATGACCCAAAATGAAGCAGCACATTCATAGCAGAGTTTAGCACTCACTGGGGAATGAAGTTGGCAAAAGACCTCTTAGGCTAGAGACTAAATTACTATCTCACGACCAGCTATAGTCTCACAGTCTCTTCAATAGATTGCTTTGCCTGCACTAATAAAGCAGCACAACTTTGCACCTCCAGTTATTTTTTTTTCCACTTAAATTTGAGAAATCACATGACAGTCATCTAACCTGATAATGAGACAGGAACATAGGAGGAAAGGAAAAGAGGGAGTTTAGCACAACAATTAGATGATAATGCTTGTTTTCCAGATGGCTCTTCAGCTTAAGTTCCTTTTGTGCCCTCCCCACTAGTTTTGACACACCCCAGATCTGTCACACAAGGTAGTTTTGGACTTCTATTTGGTTGGTTTATAGCAGTTGTACTAACACTGGATCGAACAGCTATCAGAGATGTGTACACATGACAACCAGCTAGACAAAAAGACACATACTACTAATTCCTGTAGATCAGATACTAAGGACTGAACTCCACCAATACAAAATTTTGTTAGTTGCACACCTACTGAAGTTGGCAGGAAACAAATCATTACAGCAAATGGTAGTCAATGTCAGAAAGCTACCCATTCTGAGTATACCATTCTGCCGTCAGAGTTCTGTATTTCTGAAAGTGTTCTGAGTCCTAATAGGCCACATTGAGCAGGACTACAGCAGTCTTCAAAAGCTAAAACTTTTGAAGAGACATTAAATACTGCTGCACTCAAGCTGCATTTCTGCTTTTTAATAAGAAAAACTGCATAACTGTGCATCATTAACATGCTAGCAGACAGTGCTTCCATATTCAACCACAGGAGTGTGGGAAATATATTTGTTGAGCTTGTAGTTGTTGCCTACCCCCATTAAAAAGCTCCCTTTAGGTAAGTCACAAGAAGTTTCAGCAGAGATAAGGAACCTCTTTTGTCCAACAGTTAGTAACCACACAAATACAGAAGTTTTGTTTGGTTTCCAAGTGTACAAGCAACACAAACAACTGCTTTCTCTGTGACAGGACTACTCTCAGCTGCAGTTCTAGGTTGCTGGAGCCCACAGTTCAGTTAGTTCCTGACTCTAGCACAGCCCAACTCTTGAAGTGTGTATTTTCCCCCATTTTCTTCCTAACGATCCTCAAGAACCACCATTCTGCTTACACTGCCTGCATCTTAACAATGACTGAGGAAAGAGCTTAATACTGCTCTCCAAAGCAACCAGAAGTTCATCAGAAAGAGTACTTCAAATAACAAGGTCATGGTAGAAGGAGAAAACAAACCACTGCCCCACTTCACTACCCAAAGGTCATACCACAAGCTGGACTTGGTGCAAATCCCCACTAATCCTGGGATTAAAAGGCCACACAACAGCTTTAAACTTGCTCCTTTAAGTGAGGAACTCAACTGTTAAGAATTGTAGAACCAGTCAATAACTTGTTTTCCTTCTAGAAAAACACCTTATTAGTCTCAAGTTTTTCAGAAGAGCTCATCATAACACAAAGCCTGAAGTGGTGTGCAAAGGAAGTTCCTGCCCAGTCCTGCTGCTGTTCAAGCCTTGAACAGTCTTTCCACATCCAGGTAGATAAAGTGATCAGTTGGCAGTCACTGGACCTGCTCTACTACATGCAAATAACACATACTCATTTGACTAGTGACCACTATAACCCACAGGTATTTTTTAAGATTAGCTCAGAACTCATCCAGTGAGAGTAACTCTTCACTGAATACCCCAGTTATTAGATTATCAACCACTTCTGGAAGAAACAAGCCTATTCCAAGTTTTACCCTCTTCCAACCAAACGAGCTCCTTAAGTCCAAAATCCCACAAACACTTAACCAGGCTACAGCTGAGAAGAAATAGCATTTCACTTGTTTTTGTAGGCTATAATTTCAGGGAATCCAAAATGATCTTGCCACCTACAAATGCAGGTGAATCTAGCAGTACCTTACATAACCTTAAAAAGTTCTGAATTTTTTTTTTTTTTAGTGTGCTTGACTCCTTAAGCCATAATTCTGGCTGCACTAGCCAAGTGCCTTTAAGAGGTGCCTCTCAAAATTCCTTAAGAACTGCATCTTTGCTAAGAAAAAATATCTAATTTCACTAACAGTTAAAACCTGCACATCTCCATTCTCCTTGCAGCTGCTTCTTCCTACTCCTGTTCACACAGGAATGTTTGTGAAGGCACACAATGAACAGTCACACTAGAAAACCAATCATTACAATTACACTTATGCTAGATCCATTCTTCTATTTCCCCACATGATCACTTGCACCATCAAAAAAGAGTGGTGCAGGAGCAAGAATGAACAGCTGTGAAAAGGTGCAGGATCATCTTTCAGCATGAGCACCACTTCAACTATGGCACTAATGCATACTCAGATCCATTACACTGTTAGTATCTCTCTCTTTTCTCCCCTACATACCCTTGAACTCCTCAGTCCCTTTGTAAGGCTGAAGATAAACAACAGTGTTTAAATAAAAGGTCTTAGCAAAAGCACAGACAACACATACAGGCACAGACAGGCTAGCCTGGCAAGTCAGAACCACAAATATAACTGCTGGAGGACATCCAGCCAATTGAAGTATCCTTATAAAAAGAATTGTAGTTTGGTGGAAACTTTCTCTCCCTAGTAGCTACCATAAATGCAAGCTACGTGCTTGTTTTTACCCAGTTGCCCTTCTCCTACAGCTCCCTTCCTTCCCCTCACCTTCTAGATTAAGATCACACCTTGCATCAGACTGGCCTTTGGGGAAATCCCCTCCCCTGAGGTTTCAGTCTCAAATTAGCATGCACATTTGTTTTTTTTAAACTCATCTCCTACAGCAGAAGTAATTCAGAATGCATCAGACATTGTTTTGAGACTACACTGCAACACTGCTGGAGTCACTGCTTCTTTGAAAATAACTAATACTGCTTCCCTGAGACCAGCTAATAAAGTCACCTTGAAAGAAACAAATATTATGAGCTCATTAAAACTTGCCTTCATTTCTAGAGCTTCATAAAAGCAAAGAGACACCTCAATTCAAGTACCGCTGCAATAAGTTACCACTTCGCGAACTTTTAAAGTAGTTCACTTCTTGGTTTTCGAAGTAAAATCTGGTATTAGTGTGAGCTACCTAAAAGGGTGCTCTAAAAATTAAAGCTCTAGCTGTCACAGTTAAGCTTTTGATTTCCAGGTATTCTATATAAACTACTTTAACATAAGCATTCAAACTGCTCCCTTACAGTGAGGTAGGCAACTACTCCCTATTTCATAATTATGGAATACCTGCCTAAGTATAGGTACTACTAAAACAGAAATATGTTTTTTCCTCATCTTCAGTTCAGATTAATGTTCTTCATTTAACACATCTGCAACAAAATATTCACAATGTCAGGTCCCAAATAAACAT
The DNA here is from genome assembly GCF_011004875.1 of Balearica regulorum gibbericeps. Classification (NCBI taxonomy): domain Eukaryota; kingdom Metazoa; phylum Chordata; class Aves; order Gruiformes; family Gruidae; genus Balearica; species Balearica regulorum. The sequence goes on from NC_046184.1 coordinate 15,000,809, forward strand.
GTTCTGTATCAAAAGAATCACTGTATACTGAAAGCCTGTCTGGAAGTTTCTATTTACCTTGTGTCATACTATGCCTACACAAGAAGAATCAGTAATCCAGTCACTTAAATGTTTGGTCAACAAACCAACTGCTTCCTCATAACACCATTTCCAGTAAGCTTTTTTTTTTTTTTAAAAAAAAAGGCTTACAATGTCTAGGACTCAAGAGCCCTGCTCTTTATAGTAGTCTGCACAGAACAAAATCCATCAGTGCAGTGCTCAGCTGACAGCCACCATCTGACTCCCAAAAAAAGCGGGAGTGGCTGTTCTTTCAGGAAGCAGAGCTTATATCTTAAGAGCTAGGCTCAAATGAGACTCCAAATTTTTGAGAGCTTCACACTGTGTCATCCTTAATTACTGTCTCCTCCATTTCTTTCCTGGTATCCTTTATATAACCTACAAAGGAAAAATGTGGCACTATTAGATGCTTTCAATCCTGTTGTTCTACCCCTCCCCCTCAAGACACAGATGCCCTGCAGGCTATATCTGCAACTAATATGGACTACTTACAGCAGCTCCCAAGTCCCCAGTCAGTTCTTATGTAACTAGACTCCACCTCACCATATTACTTATGTAACACGCATTAAGTAGCATCTATTATACAGAAGTCTTCTATATTCGTCATATACCCAGTAACTTTCATTCCACCAGTTCTCTCAACACACTGACCAAGTGGTGAAGCTTTAGCCTCCATTAGGTTATTACTGTAGAGGGAAAAAAAAGAAAAAGAAAAATACTCCTATCTACCTGGGGACAGACTAAGAACAGGAAGAATGCTATGAAACATTTCTAAACGGAACAAACCATCACCCTTAAAGCATCAGCAATTTTAAGAGTTAATTTGTTCGTTGGGTTAGATGCAGAGGCTAAACTTACATCCTGCCACACACGAACAAGACACAGGAACTAGCACTGAAATGCTATGAAAACATGAGAACCCCACCCAAACAGTTGCATTCCCTAAAGAAAAAAAAGAAGTGTTAGGATTGGAAAACACAAATTTTTCACTTCTCCCCATCAGAATACTAAAATAAAAACCCAGAAAATGTTTGCACCAAGCTTCCAAGCCTACCCAGACCTGTGTTACAAGTTCATTTTCTTATAAATTTCAGAAAGACATAGGGCATCTTCACGATATTTGCATACCATCGTTTTCATTTTCACAAAGTATACACTTAAATCCCTGTGTTATAGATGCAGGCCATCCACAGCCTAACTTTGTAATACAACGCCACATTACCCCACAGAAAAGCTGCTCAACTCCTACAACAGGATTCAACAACACACAAATAAAAGAATATCGATCCGTTTTTCCATAACGAAGTTCTGTTCAAATAGAATAAAGTCATTAATAGCTTGCAGGTTTCTCCTTCGGCTCCCACCCCACACCCCCGGCAAAGCAACAGTGGAAGTGCGACGACCTCCTCCTCAGGACAACTCCGCACAGCCTATACATTTTCCTTAGCTGTTTTTTATAAGGTTATTTAAACATCGCTTAAACTGACTCTTTCAGCAACTTATTCCGGGGAACCTAATTTAGGTATTAAAGCGCTCCCACAGACGAGAAGGGGAAGCCGAGCGAGAGCGGGCGGCATTCACGTTCGTACACCCGGCCGCTGAAGGCCCGGCACAGGAGCCGCGCACGGCCCGCTCCCACACTCGGGCGGAGCTAGTAGGCGCCGAAGGGGAAACTTTCCCTTGCGGTGGGTAAAGCCGTACGCAGAGGGGGCGGAATGGAAAGCTTCCCCCGAGAGCAGCTACACCCTGGAGATGGGTGGAGAATAAGGAGAAGCGAGAACCTTCCTCAGCAGCAGCTACACCCTCGTGCATAAGGTTAATGGGGGAAGGGAAATGGGAACCAACGCGGCACCGACGGCACAGTGCGGGGAGGGGGGAGGGAAGCGCGGACTCTCCCGGGCAGCCGCCGCCGCCGCCTCAGCCAGCTTGGTTTGCAGCCAAACCCCACAAGAATGCAACGCGGTCACATGACCTCCGGCGGACGTGCAACTCCCTTCCCTCTCCAGGGAGACCCTGCGCCATCTTGTATTGACGCAGTTACAAAAGCAGGCACAAGATGCTCCTCTCTCGCTCTTCCCCCGCTCCTCTCCTCACAGCCCCGGCACTGTTTGAGAAAGAGAAGCCAAGGCCTGTTCCCGTTTTCCTTTTCACCAGCTCTTCGGGGATCCCCCGCCCGTCAAGTCCTCCCTCGCGCTGAAATCATGGCGCCCGTTTTCTCCCTTTGCACCAACCTCCCCCGGCAGCTCCCCAACCCTGCCCAGCTGCGGCTGCCCCTGCTGCAGGATGATGTCAGCGCCAGCCAATCAGAACGCGCCGGGCTAGCGCGGCCGGCCTGGCTATTGGCGCCCGCGCAGCTCCCTCCCCCCTCCTGACTCAGTCTCCGCCGCGGTTCGCTACGGAGCGGCAGCCAAGGCACAAGTGGGGGGAGGGGAATAGGAGGGGAAGCAGCAAAAGAAAAAAAAAAAAAGAAAAAACCTACACAAAAAACCGACAACCAAACCCACCAAGACGCCAGCCGCCATTTCGCGCAACAACAGGCAGAACCCGAGCGAGCAGCCCCAGCCAAGCGCCCTGAGGAGAGAGAGAAAGAGAGAAACAGAGACACACGCACAGAAGAGTTAGACAGGAAAAAATACCCATAGACTCCGCCATGATCACAAGACGTTTAATCGCCCCCCCTCCTCCCTCAGACTCAATGCCCCATTACAGCCGCCTCCTCTGCGTCCAACCAGCTAGCAGATCCCTTCACCTCGGCTCCCTCCTGCCGCAGCAGCAGCTGTTTAGAGCCCCAAACTCTCTGCCCAAGGTGTGGGGGGACGCTAGTCTATGGCGCTGCTGCTAACTGCTTCTCCAGTCACCCGATTGTGGCGGCTCCATCGAGGCACGGTAAGAGCTGCCAGCCCAGCTTTTATCTGGTGCCCCGAGTTTGCGCACTGAAGGAGGCTCGCTCAGCCCCTGGTGGGCGTCGAATGAAACCCCAGCCGCCGCCTCCCCTCCCTCAATCAGCCATATCGCTGGAGGGGCTGAAGCCGGGCAGGGAGAGCAGGGCGGTGTGCGGGCAGCACGGGAGCTGGGAAGGGATATGGCGGAAGGAAGAGGAGCTCGGTACAAACGGCAGAGGCTGCGTGTGCCCCGAAACGTTAAGCGAGCCTCTCAGTTTGCCGGCTGCCACTGGTCCGAATAAAAGCAGACCGTACCTGCTCCCCAAGTGCCGTTCCCTAAAGGGGAAGCCAGGCTCATTCACTGCTCGTCTCGCCTGCAGAAAAGAAGCGCCTTCAGCTAGTGCTGTCCCACTCGCTTTACGAAAAGAAGTTCTCTCCCACTTGCCTTCTATATGAGCCTTAAACGCTTCGGAGAAGGTTCTCAGCCTTGAGTCTCTTACTGACAGGAAAGATTCAGCCAAAACCCCTCCATCGCCCCGAACGGGTCTCAGCCAAAGCTCCCGCTTCCCTCCCCTTTCTCGCCCCCTCTCCTCCCCGCTCCTCAAGTAAGTTCCTCTGCGTGTGCGAGAGCCGGCCGGTCTGCCCGGCTTTTCGCGTATTTTGTGGCGAAAAATTTACTCCTCAGGTTGCGATTCGTACGGACTAGGTTTGCCGAGAGTAACGATGGTCGTGAGGAGGAAGCCGGAGGTGGGGGAGGGGGGAGAGCAGCTGAGGAGGGAGTTTTGGCGTTTCTGCCTCAGAGGATGCAGTTCTGAGTCAGACATCCTCCCGCCCGCGTTCGGTCCCAGAACGGCCCGGGTCGGAGCCCCTGCCCCTCCCCCGCGGTGTGCGCCTCCGGGGCTGCGGATCGCCCCCGGCACCAGCCCCAGCTGCAGCCGCCCCTCCTCCGCTGCCCTACTTCCCTCCACACCTCCTCACAGCCCCCCTGCCCAGTCCCTGCCGCAGTCTGGTGTCTCGGCCGCGCCCAGACCCGACCCGTTCAGCGTAACGTACGAAGCGCTGTTGCAAAATGGACACTAAGGGCTCGGCGGGAGCAAATTGCGTTCCCAGCCCATAAGCAAAATGGCGGGTATTTGGCTTCGCCTTGGTAACCCTGCCCCTGCCAGGCGGGGCGGGTGAGCCCCGTGCAGTGGGAGGGAGGGGAGAGCGGACGCCATTTTCCCAGAGAGAGGCAGTGACATAGAGGGAGCGTAGGAGGCTGAAAGGAGGGAGACACGGGAGCAGCGGCGGCAGCGGGGTTTGTACACAGGTCCCAAGGCAAAGGCGCTTCCGAGCTGGTCCTTGTAGGGTTCTTCGCACTGAGCTAGGTTTGGGGGGAGGGGGGGTCTCCTCTTTCCTTTCTTTCCCTTTTCTTTCTTTTACCAGAGTCTACTGAGGGTTGAGTCCTGCCTAGGGTAGGGATATCCGCAGTGGGGCTGTTGCATTGTTTTGGTTGGGATAGAGAAGGGGCTCAGCTGAGGGGTCCTACTGCCTGGCCTGTGACCATTACAGGTGAGTCTTTGGTTATTACCAGCGTATTCTGCTGTGGGTGCTTTCGGGAGGGGGTTGGCAAAAAGGGAGCGAAATGCGACGGGAGCGTCTCCTTACCCTCGGTGCGAGTATAACTCCTTCCTACCCTGAAATGTGTTTAAATTATGTTTAAGTTGCCTTGAATTTGGTTTTCCTTTTGTGGGGTTTGGTTAAAAAATGGCAGGCTGTCGCTATATCTTGTGAATATGGCGGGTTACTGTAACTGGAGGAGCTGAGGAGAATTTTTTGGCAGTTATGCCAGATATATGCATTATACTTGGAAAAAGAGCCAAAAGGGGCTATTATGTGACAACATACACTTCCTTAGACCGGTGGTTTTAAGAACGGGTTTGTATGTTACTGGGACTGCGTATCGAGTTTTATGAAGCTTAGGGAAACCTATTCTCTTCCTCCATCCTGTATATTTTTGCTTTGTGGTACTAAAATGGCTCGTTATAGGCCTAATCTCTCAGCCTTCCACACCCCCGCCTCCTTTCCTCCCTCTCTGCTAATATCTCCGCTTCGTGGTGTAACCTGGACAAACGGAAAGCAGTCCTCAAGAGTTTCTGTGCCAATTTAAAAGGGGATCATTCTCTCCACCCCCTTTCTTCAGGGTGTAAGTAGTTATATTGGTGCATCCCTTTCTCACTTTAGTTTCTGCAGCCGGTGTTCGTGTTCCCTGGGTGGCATATTTCAATCTCTTTCTTAAAGAAATAAATATTGGTGGGGTAAACCCTATTGCTGCAGACATAGGGGAGGAGAAACAAACGGTTCACTGTGTAGTACTAAATAGGGTAGAGAAACATAATATAGCCTGATTATAAAGGTCCTGTATTCCCCCATACTCAGCCATTAGGGAATGTGCGGTGGCTAAAAGCCCTGAGGTCCCTGGAATGGTACATACTACGTGTCGTTAAAAGCAGAAGTTCAGTGCTGCATCTAGATTTAGGAATGTTTTAGTCTGTTTATTTACAGTACCTTAAAGGAATAATAATGAAACGTTTTGTTATTCAGGGCTCAGATCAGAGAAGAGAGATAGATATCCATGGCTGTACTTCTAATGCATGATTAGTTGATTATAATCACTATACTTTTAAAGTTACTTTTCAAAAAATGTGGAGCAAATTTTTTAATTTCCCTCTTTTGTCCTTTAGAGATTCTAAAAATGGCGGCCTCAGGCTGATGTTGTGGTAATCTAATCAGCTCGGGTCCTCCACACCCCATGCAGTGCGTTTGTCTGCAGCACATTAGAGTCTTATTATGTTTAAATGAAAAGACTGTTCCCTTCAAATAACGTACAAAACATCTCTTGACTTTACTGCGATTTAAAAATGCTGTGTTCCAGCTGATTAATTTTATTGGTTATGTGTGTGAAAGGCAAGTGAACGAGACCACTCTTGTCGGGGAAAAGGGGGGTGGAAAGAGGCAACAGACTCAAGCAGCTTCTGTGAGGGGTGGGTATAGGTTGCTGTAAGGTAATACGTATGTCGGTTTAATAATTTGGAAAGGTCCTGTGTTGGTGATGGATACCGTACATCTGTCCATACCATCAATGACATAAAAGCAGTAATATTTCTCAAAATAAGTACTGGATTAAGATCACTAAAACAGTCAGCTAGATTCTGTGTGGAATCACATTTGTGAACGTCATGTTCACCTTCCAGGAAGTACCTTTGCTGGACATCAGGGTAGTAATTCCCTGTATTCATAGTCTGAGAATCCTAAAAGAACTTAATACTTACAGAAATAATGCATGTGAGATTATAACCTGTTACTTTATTAAGATGTGGAATTTCTTCTGTGACCATGTAATCTTGATGTTACTTTTTTTTCCCTTCAATTTATTTTGTATATTGCTGCATAAATTGTTATTTGTGGTAATACACATAGAAATACTGGGGAAAAGTGCAGTTCCTAACCTCTAATTTTCTTCCTAAATGAAATACGAACCTTTTAGTATCACCACTATAAATATGTTTGGGTGGGGGGAAGGGAGGTCACAAGGATTTATTATTTGGTAGTTGGTGTGGTGTACTCTGATACAAACTATGGAGGCTGCAAACTGTATGTTTTAAGCAGCAAAAAAAATATCACTTTTTTGTATGCCTGTCTTTAATCTTGTCCTTGGTTTAATGAGGTATGAATTCCCATTCTAGTATAGCTTTGGAACCTTCTGGATTTAAACAATCAAAAGTGAGGTATTGAAATGGCAAAACTGTCTTCAATTTCTGAAGAATTTTAATTTAGATACCATTTAGAAGCACTGATGTGTAGTTTAAGGTATACCTGGAGTTGAACAATAAGACAGTAAGACTTTTAGAGTGTTGTTAATGCATGCCTTTTGCGTGTTTTGAGGCCAAAGGCTGAGTGATTTCAACCACCAAGTGATGTATTAGTAGTCCAGTAATGCATGCTCCCATCATACCTTCCTTATTTATGTAGATTTGATTTTTTTAATAGACCATGTCTTACTCTGTTTATTAAAAAGTACATTAATAAGATTCTAAAGAGGGTATATATGGGCCTTTTTGGAAACCTTTTGTCTTTTCCTTTACTCTCCCTAGGTTTAAAGCTCCTGTTCTTGTGAATAATTTTTTTAACATTATGACTTAGACTGCAGAGCTGTGTAGCCTTCTAACTTCATGGTCTCAGTCATGTTCTCAAGCAGACATCTGATTCAGGATTAAAATAAAAAGAGTAGAATTTTGTACACTTTGCAGAAAGTATTTGGGGGGTGGAGGGGGATGAAGTAAACCCAAAGATTAAAATACTCATACTCAATTTTTACAGCTTATCTTATAGATTACAAATTTTATGCACTAAGAACCTCTTGGGAATTTTGAAATCTTCTGGCATTTTCCTATATGAGTTTTAGTGAGTCAATTTGCCTTAGTGACTCAGTTTCTCCGTTTGTAAAAACAGATCTGTGATTTGTTTTAAGGAGACAATAGTACAAAGGAAGTCTTACCTTTGTGTTTTACCTCCATTGATGTTGATAGGTTAAAGTATAGTCATAAAAAATGAACCCCCCCAAACTAACAAAAACTTCTTGAAAGAGGGAAGGTTTGAACTCTAAATTTCTTTTTCAAGAAACATTTCTGATTTACAAACATTACAAATGCAGTAATAAGAACTGTAGTTCTAAAACAGTTTATGTAGCTTCAAGCTTTTTATATCTGAAGGAAAAATGTGTTTAACTGTCACTTAGCCTTTTGGGTGAGCTTTTTTTTGCCATCTGGGAAATTTCAGAGGGGAAATAATACTGCCTTTTTAGACTATATCTAGGGAAAATTTCTCTTAGCACTAAAATTCAGATTACTTTTAGGAGTTGCATTACCTCATATCTTTGGTACAATTTCAGCACACACAACTGTTAATATTCTGTTGGAAAGCAGTAGAAATACAGAAATTGGTGTCACACTGAAGGCCGTAGTGTCTCCCTAGTCCTGATCTCAGTTTGATTTAAGGACATTTTTGTGTGCATGCTAATACTAATTTTAGTAAGGACTATTTGTGGGACTTAGTTAAGGAGTGGTGTACATAATTGTAGAATCATGGCATTGTTCTAAATAGATCCATGTAAATGAAGGTTTAATGTATTTTGCTATTTTCCTGTAACATTCTAAAAAAAAAAAAAAATCAAATGAGAGGGGTGTAGATTGTTGAAAATATAAACCAAAACTCAATTCAGACGCCTGGAGAAATCCTAAAGAAGTCCATCTATGTTATTGGCCTTGTGACTTCCATACAAACGAGCATTTGTGAATCTCTCCAAAGCAAATTTTGTTGGACAGTGTTTTTGGAACAGGTACAGTGTTTAAATGTTTCCACTGTGCAAATAGTAGTTTTGATTTATTGCTAAGAATGAAACTTAAGGCATGTCTGGGAAGAAAAAAAAAAGTTTCAACATATGTGGATTAAGGGAAAAAACTATGCTTTTTTTTCTTCCAAATTCTGGATTATTTATTAACTATAGTGGACTTTTGAATGGTGCAAGATGAATATTTCTAATTACATCAGTGTTCACGTTTTCTTACTAACCAAAGAATCACACCCACAAAAGTTAACCTAATCTCTTTGAGGATCCAAAATTCTGCTCATGACCTTCATACTACAAAAAAACCTGCCATAGTTGTATTCAAAGACAAAACTGTTGTTACCCTTAAGGCATAACAAACAAGTTATTTAAATGAAATCTTGTCAAGATTTCATATACTTGGTAGGAGATTGAGGTTATTTTTATTTTCTTTTATCAATCTTAATGTGGTATTAATGAAACAGGCAAGATTATAAGCTGTACTAGTTGTTAGAAAATTTTAATAATTAAGGTTATCTGTAAACCTTTGAAGACAGTTTTGTTGTACAAAGGATATTTTTTTAACATGCCTGACTTAAGTGCTTTCTTACCTTTATTTTTAAAATGAAAATAATTGGTAAGAGCTATAGTAAATCACAGTGTCCACTCAAGTTACGTGTTTCAAAAGTACCAATGAAGAATATATTGAAGTAGCACATAGATTGCATCCAGTGTGAGGTAGAGTGTGTTAGCTTTGCATATTTTTAAGAGCGCTGTCTCTCCTTTTATGTGATGGTTCATACATTGCTTAGATAGAGAGGCAATGTTGTAGAACGTAGGTGAGACTTGCAAGGGACCAGTAGTTTTGTACATCAGGCTAAGTATGGGAATGCCAAAGTAGTATTGATCCTGGTTTTAGAATTTAGTTTTAAGTTAACATTTTCAGTAGGTGTAGATATTAAAATGTCATAGTGCATGCTCAGGTTTAGAGAAGCTTTTTTTTTTTATTTTGTTCTCATTTGTAGTTGTGTTTTGTGTATTGTTTTATGCCATCGTAGTCTAGGTAATCATTCACTTTTATATCTTTATCTCAAAACTAAATTGCCGTAAAGTTCAAAGACAAGATGATAAGACTAGATTTTAATGCCATTATTGTACTTTTATTACAACTTAAGAAGGAGGACCTATAATCTGTTGTCCATTGTTGGTTATTTCATCAGTTGTAGAAAGTGACAAAAATAATATCCTATATTTGCAAAGTGAGAATTTAAAATGTATATAGGGATGGTAGATTTGGATCTTTTACGCTGAGGAGCTCTGAATATTTAAATTGGTTCCATGTTCATTACTCTTTAACTCCTCTGACTTGACTAGATCTAAAGTTAGTTTTTTCTTTAACAGCAGGTGATGCTCTTGCTTGCCTTGAGTAGACAAAAGCAGCTAACTCCTAATTAGTATGGTTATAATGGGGCTGTGTTTAAAACCATATCACAAGACAGATGATATTCCGAGTCTAGACAGTTAATCCTGTCTTAACTGTTGGTTTAAAGAAACTTTTCCAACGACGAATGTTTTTAGTAGGTTCTACTTAAACTGAAGGTGAAGACTTGAGAATTACAGCAACTTACTTAGAGTTTTTGGGAAAGGTATAGAAAGATTACACCTCATTTGTTCTCAAATTTACCATTCTAGAACTGTGAAAGAAACATGAATACTTTTATATATAATGATAAACAATACAGTAGTTATTTAACTGGTTATAAGGATTAGATTCCTCCCTCAGATGCTTTACCAATTAATACAGCTAATCGATCTTTCACTTATTGGGAATCTCATTCTTTAGTATCATTATGGAGGATTTTTAGGAATGACTAGTGGGGGTTTTTTTATAATGTTCATTCTTTGCTGTCTCTTCCTTTCCAATCACGTCTTCTGTATTGGAAGACAAAAGACAAACCGCGTCTTCCTCCCCCCCCCCCCCCCCCCCCCCCCGCACCTCTTCTGTGTGGCAGTAGTATTGAAAGGTAAAAGGTGCGTTTTGTGCTTCCATTGCTGGGCAGAATTTCTTTGTTGTGTTCATTCTAAGGTGACATATTTCATGTCTTTGTCACTACAATTAAAAAACATGCTGAGCTCTCCTTTGAAAACACAAAGATATAAAGTTACAAATGCATAGAATCTAAATTTCTTAACACAAATCACTCAGTGTAGCTTTGCAAGATAATTGCAATTGAAAATGAACTGGGTTTTGTTTTCTTAAAAGTAGGAAAGGTCTTTTGATCCTAAACCTCGAACACGAACTGTCATGAAGGCTGTCCTTGAACATGACACTGTCCCCTCACCCTCTCTTGCCCTCTTCCTCCCAAAATCTTATTAAAGACCATTGAAATACTGCCAAGTTGTTACCAAGAAATACAGTCCAGGTTGAACTGTGGTTAAAGTTAGATTTAAAAAATTCTTCTAACTGCTAGAAATAATTAAAACTTCTGTTTGAAGGAGGGCAACTTTCTGACTTGCTTGTGTTTAGATTCTTAGACATAAGTGTAACAGCTAGGTGAATGTCTACAAACTGCTTCCAGAAGTAAAAGTAGAAGTGCTGTTATGCTATTCGTGTAACTCAAATGTCACTGATAAAACAGGAACTAGTTTTTTGGAATCTACCTAAATGAAAACGCATCAAAATAGAAATTTGTTTAGCTGAAATGTCAAATAAGTCAAAAGAGTTTACTTCTTGTGTAGTAGGGATCTAATAATTGCAGTAGACTTCCAAGTCTTATTAAGCAGCATAGAAAAACTAAATTAATTATTTTATTTGATGTCAGGAAGCCAGCAAAATGTTTAGATTGTTGAAGGCAATACCAACATGTATTTGTAGCCACGTGTTTCTCCCCCAAAAAAGCCTTACTTCGTCTTGGGAGGAATACTGGGCCTTAGAATTTAGACGTTCTAGTGACTTAATCACCATGAAGTATACTGTTACGTTTAGTAAAAAATAAATATACTTAGCCCTTACAGCTGTAGACATGACTTACAGAGTATCCTTACAGAATGTGGACTGTATGTACTTGCAGAAACACTTTATATTTTGAAATATTTGTCAAGAATAATAACTTAGGTATAAATAATGTTTTCTTGGAGAAGAATTTGTAAGTCACGTACAGGTATTTTGTGTAAGTTTAATCAGCAGTTATTAACAACTTTGTGGTAGATGGAGAAAAATGTTTGCATTAAAACAGCTGATAGAATGACTTAAAGCCAAGATCTTTTTACTGGGAAACCACTTCATTTTTTTTCCTTAACCTCTGAATTTCTATTTAGAGGAATTTTACATCTTGCAGTGATACAGTGTAACACACTAATGTTAGGTAGTTAGTATATACTTCTTGAAGCAAAAAGAATATTGCTGTCAAAAAGTAATTTTTCTCCTACTCTTCTTCATGTGCTGTACTTGTCTTGTATTTTACAATTCCTTGACTCTCCAGCTCAAATAATTTGTACTTTTTGAATGGATAGGCCTTTTTGTGTGTGGTTTAAGAAGTATGGCAGGTGTTTAGTAAACTTAGAGACATCAAGTGATTGGCAGTTAATTTTCAATTTTGGGGATTGATTTCTGTAAACACAAAACCAAATCTACAAGCATGGTATTTTTCTCTATACCTCAGCTTACTGCTTCTTTGATAGATTTCTGTTGAATAAACTAATTCTTTCTGTAACTGCATTTACCTTTATTTCCCTTCTACCACTCATTCTTTTTTTCTTCCTAGTCCCATATTTTGTCTAACTTCCACTGAGAGAAGAAAAGGAGGAGTGAAGAGAGAGAAGAGGTAAGGGGAAGTCTTCCATGTTTTAATGGACTGGCATAAATATTTGAGGAAGAGGGATCACTTTTCATCACTTCTTCAGGACTACACAAGAGCAGCACTCTTGGACCAAATAGTAAAGGGAAGATAACCTACAGCCAGTGGAAACTAGCTCTTCTGTACGGCAGAAACTTTGCTAACTGACAGGCTGATTCTAGGTTTATACTTAAAAGGGCAGCTTTCTTTCCACTGACTACAGTTGGTGTAATGCATGTAATGACCTGTATACTGAAGAACTGATACTTACTTGATAGAAACTAAAGGGGTTTTTATGCATTAATCTTGAATACCATGGAGAAGGCAAGGGGTGGTTTTTTTTGTTTTTGTTTTTTTTTCTTTGTTCTAGATCCCAATCTCAAGGCCAATGCATGAAGTTTGGTTGTTGTTCCAAACATGACAGGTCTTTGAATGTAAAGTCCTGTATTTATTGTATCAGGATGTTCATAAGCGTGCTGATGAACTCTTTACTTCACCATGCTTGTTCTTACTCTATATTGGCACTGGCTTAAAAGCAAAGTAGGAGGAGGACCCTTACCTTGTAGTAGTTTGGCTGTAATAGCTGTGTTTCTTAAATAAGTTGGTCTAATAATCTGTTGGTCTCTCTCAGTACAACCAGTAACTTAAAAAAACAAACATTTGATAGAGTTAGGAACTTAGTCCCCTTGAGATCTCTGAAGATTAATGAAAATCCAAAAGGGGATGGAAAGGGGCAGCTATGAGCAGTGTCCTGGGAGAAGCAGGGAGAGGAAGCATAACGATTTTAGCCATTATCTGTCATGTGTATAGCTCCAAAACAGGCATAGCAGGTACTTTTTTTCTTTTTTTTTTTTTTTTTCCCCTCCTCTGGCTGGCTGACAGGGCATGTGAGAAGGAGGTGAGGTGGACTTGACTACTTACAATGTGTAGGTCAGTGTGGAGGGTGTAGGAGGTTGAGGGGCTTGTGACAACAGGACCGGTTAATATTGTGATGAGGAAGATATGAGAGGGATACAGAGAACATTAGGTCAGTGGGAATGTTCGGGCACAAACTACAAATACATAGGAAACCAGATTTCTTTTAGAACAACTTGTTTCTTCTATGTGATTTTCAGGACTTGGTCATTAATGGGTCCTAATTTGTATATTGTATTTGAGTGTGCCTACTGTGTCTTATTCTTACCTGCTACCCTTTTTTGTCTCAGCACAAATTTGAAGCAGACTGCTAACTTATCTGTTAGGTTACCATAGAGAGCAGCAAACAGTAGCAAAGGTCTGAATTTGGACTCCTAGTTGTTTCTAAGCCTGCATATTTCATACTGCAGCTGCAGTGGTGTAACATTTGGAAGTTGGATATCTCTCCTAATCTCTTAGCAATATCTATACCATGGTGGAGCATGTCAGGGGAAACAGAGAAGGAATTTCCTTGTGGGTAAGATTAGTCATTTATTCATGTATTCTGCTTCTAGTCTGATTAAAGATGTGTCGTCTCCTTAGAAACAGCCAGCGATAAATATTCAGATTACTTTGATAAATGTATTTATGCTCCGTATATACGTACTGCATGTATTTTTACAGATTTGTATAGATACATACATATCGTATGTATACACACACTGGTGCACACAGAGTAGTTCACTACTTAAAGAGCATCTAGAGTACCATTAAAATATCAATTTCTTTCACTAGTTTTCCAAATAACCTATTTTATAGAGAAGATGTGAGTGTACAGAGCAGCAGTGGAGAGCAGTTTAGCAAAACAATTTTTATAGTAGAAGTTTCTTAATGTTTTCTTCTCTCTTCTCCCTGTAACCCCTCTCCCCCAATTAAAAAAAAAAAAAGTTAAGATTGTACGCAGGGATGCCAAGTAGGAAGGCTCAGTTTGTTGGCTCTGTGACAGTTCAAAACAGTAGTTTTCACACTGGCTTTGTGGACTATGACACACTACTGATACCTCCATTTTTACTTACAAATTTCACCTGTATAGATTGTGCTGGGTCATAGGTGTATCAACTTTTCTTAGGTCTGTTCCTGTGGATTTCTTTGTGGGAAAGGTGGTTCTAATGACCATAGGATAAAATTGTTGGCCTGTAAATCTGAAGGAAGGCATGACAAGAATTGCTTTTGCTAGTGATTGCAAAACTTGTATACACATATGATGTAATCAGGGGGAGGGAAGAGGAAAATGTTTAGATTGCATGCTCAATAAAAGGCAGCTTATGCATAGAAGATGTTTTTAAGCGTTTGTCCTCTAAATTACGGGTTTTTGCCTTTTTTCAGTGTATGTAATAGGCTTGATTTGGTGTCTGTCAATCTTAAGGTACATTAACAACTATGTTCCTGTGTGCAGTATTGAGTAGCAGCACTTCAAATATGTTTTTATCCACCTCCCCTTATAAAGAAAGCATTTTTAAGGGGAAGGAAGGCACCAGCACACCTTGTAGACTATTTTTCCTGGTGTGGTAAGAAAATCAAACAGAATACTACCTTTTCATCATCTCTCTCTGTTACCTGAGATGACTTGTATAAACAACTAATGGCCAAGATCAGCAGGAGTCAGCAGAGGTCCTGAAAGCAGTAGTATGATCTTGGAAATCTGCATCTTGCCCGAAAGACCCTGTTGAGAAGGGAAACTGTAGTTAGTTTCAGGGTGATTCTGTGGAGCCATCCTGGACCCACAGTAGCATGAGTTTTCTACTAGGAGCAAATGGAAGTTTGGGGTTGCGCTTAGCGCTGTATTAGTACAGGTAGATTGCTTTTACATTCAAATTGACTCCAAGTTACAACCAGATTAGCATCGTGTGCTGGTTCAACTGAAAGGACTTGCTTAAGACTGTCATGCAACTAGTTTGTGTATTTTATGTCTGAATAATTTTTATCTGTAAATCTGATAACTCTAGCCTTCCTCCTCTTCCTTGGTCCATGCACAAGTGAAAATTTGATTGTACAGATCACTCTGTTTCAGCAATTTCATCTGTTTATACCAGTAAGCTTCAAATTAATTCCCTTAAATTAGTACACATTCCTTAAAAATGAATCTTTCTGGATACTGTGTGTATTCTGATACTTAAATACTGCCCCAGGAAATGTTACTAATTTTTTTGCCTGTATTTAAAGGGTATGAGGCAATGGGTTTACCAGTACTCTTAGCTCAGCAGGAGAACGCCTCTTCTGTACTTGTGCTCAGGAGAAATAAGATCTGCTTAAACACAAACTGCCTGTTTCTCTGTAAGTTTGGAAACACAGGCTGTAACTTTTCAGATGTTCAGGATGATAATTATTCTCAGATGTTTCAGTTATTCAATTTACTAAATACAGGTAAATTATCACTTTCACCTTTTACATATTTTGTAACATGTATTTAAAGTTATATCATTTTGCTTTTAAGGAAAGATAGTTGGCATATGTAGGTAGGTTAGAAGGTTTTGATTTTTTTTTTCCTTCTAGTTAATGTATATTTTGTATATAGACCTTGTGAAGATGCAGAGCAGACACAGTACAGTGATGGTAATTTGATTAGTATATTAATCTTTCTGCAGTGACATTAGTTAAGGACTTTGAGGTAAAGTTGCATGCATCAGTATAAATTTAATTATTTATCTTAAACTAGCACTGTTTCCTCTCATGAAGTACTCAGCCTAATTATATGCTAATCTAATTATAATTAGATTTTTCTCCCTTAAATTTCTGCTCTGCGTTTAGGGAGGCCCTGGTAATTCTCTCTGCAGAGGCATTCTGTGATGAAATCCCTGAGTCTTGAAACATCTAAACTGTGTGACTACTCTTTTTTTTTTTTTTTTTTTTTTAATCTTGTAATTGTTGGTAGGTGGTGACTGATAGAGGCAATTGCTAGAAAAAATAATTGAAGACCTTCAGGTGTATATTGAAGTCATAAAAAACAGGAACAAAAAGATTCAATATTTTTGTAATGCCTACTGATGTGAGAAACTTGAACTCATTTAGCAATCAACTTACTAAAATTAGTATAGTGTTTTGTGTATGTGGAAAATCCTCAGATTTGAGCTAAGAAATAATCATAAGCTTAATTCATGATTTCACTGGTCCCTTTATAAATTAGAAAATAAATGTTGTATTGCATCTTGCTTTGAATTATATTCTTCACTTTTATAGGGTATTTTTTTCCCTAACTTTTAAATGCTTTTTGTCTTTAGTATCTATCACATGACAACAGAATCTGGAAATTGATTTATTGGGAAGGAAAGACAAGGAACAATGACATTGTCTGTGTAAAAAGCTGTCAGATGTACTAAGAAGAACAGTTAAAACAGATTTCATTATTTTTTTTTCCTTCTTTGGTTTTTGTCCTGTTAGGGGTAAACGTAGATTAACGCACCCACCCTCATCCTAAACATACAAAAAAACCCCCCACCTTGTATGATACTATCCTGATATATTAATTTCTCTTCAGGATTTTTTTAACATTAAGGCAAAAATGTTGCCTTAATGTTAAAATGCTGCCACCAGCTCTTATCTTTGATTTTTATGAAAAGTTTTGTATCTGTGCACCCAAATGAGAGCTTTAGTATTCTTACACATACAGCATAGCTTCTAGCAGGCTTCTTAGTCCTATTTCCTCTTCCCTCTCCCTCCTTAAAAAAGGTGAAATGTCTTGCAGAGGTGACTTACCAGTGTAACATATAACCATGTGAGTTTTACCTTTCCCAGTACAGCTAGTACTGTTTTGTTTCTTCTGGCTTGAAAAATATACTTCATAATTAATAAAAATAAAGGTAAGTTCTCTGATCAGATTTATGTTGTTACTTTTTATTTGAATAGAAGTACTAGGAACTCAGTTTCTGAATCTACAAAAGAAAATGCAAGTAAAAGTAGTTAAATGTTTTTTTAAAAAAAACCTTTTCCTACCTCCTTAGGGGAGGAAAAAACCCAACAACAAAACCAAAGAGAAACTTACATGGAAAATGCCGTGGAAGAATTTGTGTGGACTCTTGACACTTTAGAGGCTGATTGATAGCTGGGATTATGAAACCTTGTTGGAGTCATCTGGACAGTTTGGCTAGACTTCAAGTTCTTATTTTCAAGTGTACTTTCTGTCTAGGTGATCTGTCCTCTGCTTGTTTCCTGAAACTGTTCTATATAGCTTTTGGTGGTCCTACAAGAAGCAAGTGGAAGGAGGAGAAAAAAGGCATACTGATGAAGTAGGCCTGGAGTTCTTTTCTGCCAACATCTGATCATAGCAACTGGCTTTCATTTTGAATGTTTATACCCTGTAGGATTAGGTTCAAAAATACTGATGTAATTTCAGGAGATTACCCATTTACCTTCTGATTCAAGAGCTAAGCCCTCTGTATTTGGTGTTGGGTTGGGTTTTTTTCCTCCTGGGTGTACCAATGAAAAAGTTATGTTTTTTCTTCTGCTGTCACACAATTGGTCTTAGAAGGATATGGCAGAAAGGAAATACGGTCTTCATTAGACCACAGAATAATGTGTAAGTGGAATACCTCAGGGATAATATGTAAGTTATTTTCTGTTGTTTAATGCATAAATGATGTTCTCTGTACAAAGCTACACAGATGAATAATTTGGAATGTATTGTGCTTGTATACCTCTTGTTAGAGCACAAACCATTTAAAAAAATGCTTCTGGTATGATAAAGTTATGAGAAGTATGGTGAGGCTTCAAATATTTTAAACTTGATATGGCTATTAAGTCAAAAAGCTCCTGTGTATTCTCTACAGAGAAAAAGAACTGCCATGGAAAATGTAAACCAATGGTACTGATTGGTGAAGTGCGATAAGTTTCTTGCAGGAGATCTTGCACAAGATAAATGTTTTAACCAGATTGAACTTTTTTTTTTTTAAGATGAAAATCATATTATTAGGGCAAGATAAACCTTTTAACTGCAATTAAATAAAAGCAATTTTTCCCCCCCTGCCCCCCCCCCCGGAATGTGTTTTTATATAATAAAGCAATGCTGGTAGGGTGATAATGAAGAAAATCTGATTAATAAATTGCCAAAATTCTTTCAAAGCTTACAGTGTTTTATCACTAAAAGAATAGAGTGGGCCCTAACAAAATTGGAGTTCCTCTACTCTTGAGATTAAGGCATGGTAGATGAACTACTTTGCTGAATAAAGAGCTGATCATTGGACTTTGGACCACTGATTTTTATATAGTGCTTTTTAACTATATGACCCTGAAATTAACTGGACAAACCAGTGTGGTCTCTCTAACTTTAGAATTTGTGTACTGCTTGAAGGAAGGCTTTCTTAAACAGTAAGTTGTGTATCATCTGCTTAGATTGTAGGAAGACTTCTTTTCTAGGACCCTTCTTTTCCACTCCTCCTGGCAAATTATTTAAATGAAACACACCTATGAAAACAGTTTCTTAGGAGGCCATGGGTGACAGATTGTCAAAGTTCTGAAAGAATAATGACTTGAAATAGACGGATACTTGCAGAAATTGGAAAGTACGGTATTATGATAGCAGATAGTATTTTTTGACTCATCTAAAATATTTTGCTTCAAAGAATAAGCAATCACTTTTAAGATGGGTAAGGAAGAAAGTTCCCCAGTGGTTATATTTTTTGTTGTGAACTTCCAATTTTTGTAGTATAAGCCAATAAAAATAATGGGAATATTTTAGTGTGTCATGACAATACTTCTGGATCTGACGTGACAGAAAATACTTTCCTTCATCCCAAGTCTGACATCACTGTGGTGTCATGTAGGTTGGATGACCTATAAGGTCACAGTTCTGTTAATAAGTGGGCATAATGTACTGAATTTATCCTGGGTCTCCCCCCACCTCCATTACGGGATTTTGTTGAGGATGGCTACTCATAAATAATGAGCTATGTTTGTTTGAATTAACTGGTCTATTGCAAGCCGGTGACTGCCTCCATTCTTCCATACCTAGCTATTACAGGCAGAGGAAAGGCATTGGAGGGTTTTGTGCCTGTGTGTGGTGAAGACCTAAAATCTGAAGGTGGTAAAAAATGAGGTAGTATTACAATCATGTTCTGCTTCCTTTTAGATTAAACAACTTCTGTTTAATGCTGTTTGGCAAAATAAATTTGAGTTCCTCAAGTCTCTGATTTTATTCAGTGTAGATTAGAATTAGAATTTTTGAGTGAATTCTGATTAAGGCTTAAAGATGTATTTCAGTAGCTTGCAGTAGAGTAAAAAGTTTATGTTGGTTCTGTTGTGTGTCTTCCCCCCCCCCCCCCCTTTTTTTTTTCTTACAAGAGTGGTGATGCATTTGCTTGCTAGGTCACAGATGATGGCATTAATTGGGTTATGCATTAGCAGTTAATTTTCTCTATATACATAGCTCTAAAAACATATACATAGCACGCTCTTCTTTTTTTGCATTACTTTAAAAAAACAACGCAAATTTCACTTGATTCTCAAATTTGGTAACCACATCTTTCTGTGTTGACAATGAAGGTTGCTTAAATATATAATGATTGGGTAACCTCAGTTGTTTTATGTAAGTTTGCAGATATCACAGCCCATGAGGCAGCTAAGGCAGGTTCTTCACTTTCATCAGTCTCCCAGGCATTTTTACCTACATTAATTTCCAGTTGTTATGCTACCTGGTCACAAGTGTTTAAAGAAAACTCAATTAAGAAAAAACACACTACCACCAAAAGCAATTTTAAGCGCAAGAAACGTCTAAGTGGGGATCTTGATCCCAGGCGTCCAGTATGTGTTTTAGACATACTTTGAAACACACTAAAACTGTTTTTTAGAATTATCTAACAACAAGCATAAAATGAAATCTCTATGATGCTAATGATATCTTAGCATAGGTGAAACTGCGGTTGGTAGCGGAGCAACCCTTGATTTGTGATAGCCGATTTACCTGGACTAAAAAATAATTGGTTTCCTTTCAATTATTGGGTAGGAATTAATAGATTTTTTTTATTTTTTTTTACTTTTTTGGAAGAAGAGAACTAAATGGTAAGCTGATGTTTCCTTCAAGTTATAGATGAGGCCATTCAAGGTTCTACCCTATGAGTGGAGTAAACTATGGTGGCAGAATGAGTGCTCACTTAAACTGTAAGAGGGATTTGGGGTTTCTTTTATGCCTGCTACTAAAAATATTCTATACCTAGTTTTGGTTTAACAGGTTCTTCTTGCTGCTTATTCTTGAAAATAGTATGTTGTTTCCTTAATTGTATGCATAGGTAGTGATATAGTTTGACATTTGTGGTATTTGATAAGAAAATGCTCAGTGTTTAAATGAGGAAAGCACGATACCCCAGCAGCTAGTTGGCCTGATTGCTTTCCAGTTCATTGTATTTGGTGTCTCATGCAATGGGACAAAAAAACAACTTGTGCTATGTAGGGGAAGAATGAACTGTAGAAGTTTTAGGCACTTAAGAGCGTGCTGAGATGTTTGATGTTAATTGCCAGACTTCAATAGTGAGATAAAAATTTAAGAAGTTAGATGAAGACTTGGTGCCAGCTCATACCTTAGAGATGCCCTGTACATGCCACATCATCATCCTGAAGATAACGACTCTATCAATAAAAGGAGCAAATTTGGATTTAAATCCACAGTGCTTTTCTAAAGTCCTTTTCATAAGTACCGTGTTTTTCACTGGAAGCTTGTTAAGTTTTTTTCTTGGTAAGGATGAGTGTTAAAATAGCTTGATCTCAAAACTGTTGAGCTTCTGTAGACTTAAACTGAGATACTACACTTTGTTAGATGGAGGGAGTGTATTTATTAGGCACTGGTTTGTGCATCATTGCGAAGTGGTCTGTGTTCTTGCAATTTTGACA
The DNA here is from genome assembly GCF_011004875.1 of Balearica regulorum gibbericeps. Lineage (NCBI taxonomy): Eukaryota > Metazoa > Chordata > Aves > Gruiformes > Gruidae > Balearica > Balearica regulorum. The sequence continues at coordinate 15,021,718 of NC_046184.1, forward strand.
TTTTGGAAGGAGTTTGCAATTAATTATTCACTATGCAGGTATTGAAGATGAGAGTACTTTGCTTTAATTACCTAGTCAGTTGTGGAAAACTTTGTATTAGGCTAAATGCATTAGTTTACTAATCTGTGAATGGAGACAGCTGAGGAACTATGTATGTTTCCTCTCCTATACTTGATTGGGTGTTCTGCCCTACTCAGTAGGAGTGGGAAACTAATAATACCTGGCATATAGGTGGGATTGTTGAATTGGCTTGTGCTAGTCAAGAAGATTGTTGCTTTGGTCTATGGTTAAAAATACTACTACTGATTCTTTTTAGCTTGCTAGTTAAAAAAAAAAAACACTTCTAAAAGTGGTACCCTGTGAGTATAGTATCTTCTAATAGTGATCTATTAAAATGAGATAGAAATTGTTTCATATCCTTATTGTGAATCATTAGAATGATTTTTGATTTAAAAAAATACAGAATGGAAGTTACAGCATTGTTTCTTTTGAGATCCTTAGTTTGTATTGTGGACATTGAAAATTGTTTTTTTTTTTTTTAAAGTGAAAAAGTTAACAGTGCTCTCTAACAAATACTTGAAAAATTCTGTAACGAGGTTTCTATTGAAAGTTACAACAACTGGGCTCTGACATTATAGAGCGGTAAGCAAACATACATGATATTCAGTAAGTCTGCCATAAAGTGAATCTTTGTCACCTCGGTGAATGTGAGGAATGTTGTTTTTAATCACCAATTGAAATGATAATATTTCTGTCAGTTTCTAATATTTTTAAGTTCAGGCCTTAAGATCATCACACTCTTAAAATAAGTGTATTTGAAGTTAACAACTATTAAAGAAGATTGAATGTTTTCCTTTTGCTTGTGTAAAATAAAAATAAATCATTGTGACAGATAAAAGTGATGTTTTTCCTTAATAGTAAAATTGCCTAGTTTTAAAATGAACTGACTCAGTCTCCTGGGTTTTGTTTGTTTGTTTGTTTTAACAGGGTTTGTGGATGCACTTAGATGTTTGCAATGAGCACTGTGGCTGGCATGCCCCAGTGTTTTGGATACCAATGCATAGGACTCCGTAGTAATCGAATTTATCAGAAACGAACGTCATGAGCATAGTGATCCCGTTGGGGGTTGACACAGCAGATACTTCTTATTTGGAAATGGCTGCAGGCTCAGAGTAAGTATGTGAACGTGATATGTAAGTTCTCTTATCTTTTTAAATTTTTTTCTCTAGTGAGTATTTTTTTTAATATAGTTGGAGAGGACATAGGAGTCTCCTTAGTTTTAGTGAATTGTTAATTACTTAAATTAATAACTGTCACTTTATTCTTAAGTCGGTTTCTTTAGGGAGAGCAAAGGAGATACTAAACTGTTCTGTGGATGCGTATTTTTCTTGCTGATCAGACTGAGAAATACAGATGCTGCCTGGTTTGCTTTTCATGCTTAAAATATTTTATTATACCATTGCAGTTTGCTTCAAATATTTTTGGTTTCCCAGGTTAGATAGGTAAATTCATTTGGTGTGGGAAATTGCAGGAAAATGGTAGTAATTAGACAAGGGTGCCTTTATTTCTGAAAGTTGAAGGCCTAGCTTAATTGTCTAATACCATGTCTTCACAAAGTTATTTTATATTTAAAAGCTAGTAGAAATTCACTTGTTAATCATTCATTTCAGTTATTTCCTGATTTCAAGAAACTCCTCCTTTGCATGAAATAAGCATAGTGAATTCCTGGGTTTTGTGTGGTTTTGGTTGGTTGGGTTGTGGGTTGTGTTGTGTGTTTTTTCCTGAGGGGGAGGGGTGGGGTGTTTCAGGGTTTTTTGTTGGTTTGGTGGGGGGTTTTGTGTGTTGTGGGGGGTTTTGTGTGTTTTGGGGGGGGTGTGTGTGTTTTTGGTTTTTTGTGGGTTTTTTCTGTTGTGGCATCTGAATCTGTAGAGTATTGATAGGCTAGACTTTAGGTATTGTTGATCTCCAGCTGGAGGTTTTTCCTGTCAAACATCTTTCCGTGTGTATACTGTCAACCTGGCTGTCTAATGTTCTGAGAGGAGAAATAGTGTTTTGGACAACTTGGCTCTTTGAGAGGTAAAAGACCAAGGTGGTGTTACAACTTTTACCAGTGTACATAGGTACATGATCCCATTGAGCTCTGTATATTTCAGAATAGTACTTGGATTTTTTTTTTCTTTCTGTTTTCTGTGTTGCTTTTGCCACAGAATACAACAGGTGAGTTTTTGAGGAAAAGATGGGTGTCAATACTAAAGGTGATGTTAAAGGTCAAGAGAGTTTTTGTAAGCCACAATGAATCTTGTATATTTCCTTGGATATACATAGCGGGGGGGGGGGGGGGGGGGGGGCGGACGGGACACGACAACCCTAGTTCATTTCTTAGATCTAACAAAAAATGTTAAATTCATCATTTATATTAAATTGGGTTTTGTTTTTAACCACCTGAGATGCTCTTACTCTTTGCCTTCCTCTGAGCCTTTCTATAGCAGTGTTAAAGACTCTTAAAGTCTTTGGTTACCACAAAAATACATTTGCTTGTTTTAGATACTGAAACAATGGATTAGACTTACTTTACATACATGCTTGAAATCTTTCATAAGTCAAAAATAAACTTCATAAAGTGGTCCTTCATTTAACAGGTACATTGAATAACTAACATGAATTTAAATTACTCACAACCACTGAGAGCATGTGCTAAGTAATATTATTCTGTTTAAGAAGCAAAGGGCTTTCTTTCCAAACTTTGAAAGACATGTTACACACTGTGAGCAGCACTCTTGAATGGCTTTTTAAGGGCATGTTTCTCTCCTGTGCTTTCAGTTATATATGAGGCTATTCTAACTTGTGCCATTTATCAGAAGAAAACTAAGAATTTGCAATTTGACACTTTTTGTTACATTGAATTCTTTTAAGTTGTTTTGTTGATCTCTCATATCATGAACACCAGTTTCCTTGGTGCAAGAAATTTTTTAACTTGAGTGACCTGTTCACAGCTCTCTTTATTATCTTTTCCTGTGTTTTTTTGTGTTTAGAGAAGGTCATGATTCCTGAGGTTGCTGACATTCCTTGCAGACACAGCATGCCATGCTGAAATTCAAATAAATAAATAGACTCGTCAGTATAAACAAGATAGAGTTCACAGTGTGTTATTTGCTTGATACTGTGGCATGGTGACCCAGTTAACATCTGAAGAAAAGCAGTTCCTAAGTGGCTGGTACCAATTAGATTAATTCATGTCATCTCTGCCATACTTACACTGAAAGAAGTGTAGTTGCATGATTGGCTTACGCTGATTTAAAAGCCATGTCACTGTCTAAGGAAGTATGACACAAAGGTGTGTCCCTAATCTACCAGCTTATACAGTTGTAAAACTTTTCTATCACCATCTATGTGATTTACGTGCTGTTTGTACGTTTTCTTCTAGAAAGTAGCATGTTGGATATAAATTATCTTGATAGCAATCGTAGGTTGTCTATGAGCAAGTTCTGGGGTTTTCCCAAGAGGGAGGAGTTGGAATTTCTTCATTGTGACTGACAGGTCTGATATTGCTTCATCAGTTGTTGAAGCATGAGCAAACACAAGAATGGGGGAATGGCAAACCTGTTTATATGGAAGGAGCCCAGGAAAAAACTTTTAGCTTAGTGCAGTCTTTCAATGCTGAGGTGTTTTTCCTTGTGCTTTAAAGTAAAGGATAAGCCTGTTAATAAAGTGGATAGTTTATGTGAATACACAGTTTCATGTATTATTTTAATAATTGTAGCAAATAGCGATGTGGAGAACAGCTCTTATTAAAAGGTTTCACCATCTTAAAAATTAGGTGAAATAGTCTGTCTTTTATGTTACTTGTACCTAAGTGAGCTTTCCAGTGGTGGATTCATCTTTGTAGTGTCATAGTGTCAGAACATATATATATATTTTTTTTTTATCATAGAATGGTTTGGGTTGGGAGGGACCTTAAAGATCATCTAGTTTCAACCCCCCTGCTGCGGGCAGGGACACCCTCCACTAGATCACGTTGCCCAAAGCCTCATCCAGCCTGGTCTTAAACACTTCCAGGGAGGGGGCATCCACAGCCTCTCTGGGCAACCTGTTCCAGTGCCTCACCACCCTCACAGGGAAGAATTTCTTTCTAATCTAAATCGACCCTCCTTCAGCTTAAACCCATTACCCCTTGTCCTGTCACTACACTCCCTCATAAACAGTCCCTCACCATCTTTCCTGCAGGCCCCCTTCAGATACTGGTAAGCCGCAATTAGATCTCCCTGGAACCTTCTTTTCTCCAGGCTGAACAATCCCAACTCTCTCAGCCTGTCCTCACAGGAGAGGTGCTCCAGCCCTCTGATCATCTTCATGGCCCTCCTCTGGACTCGCTCCAACAGCTCCATGTCTGTCCTGTACTGGGGCCCCCAGAGCTGGATGCAGTACTCCAGGTGGGGTCTCAGGAGAGCAGAGTAGAGGGGCAGGATCACCTCCCTCAACCTGCTGGTCACGCCTCTTTTGATGCAGCCCAGGACACGGTTGGCTTTCTGGGCTGCAAGCGCACACTGCCAGCTCATGTTGAGTTTCTCATCAATCAATACCCCCAAGTCCTTCTCCTTGGGGCTGCTTTCAATCCATTCCTTGCCCAGCCTATAGTCGTGCTTGGGATTGGGATTTTATTTGTAAAAGGCTTACTGAAGATGAATGTGTGACTTCTTACCATTAAAGACCTTGTAATAGTGAGCAGAGCCAGCCATTTTGGAAGGTTCAAAATGTGGTTGCTGACTTGAGAGTGTTAGTCTAACTTAGAGCATGAGTATGAGCTATGCATGGGAAATGCCATTGATGGTTCTGCTCTCCTGTTTTTAATATCTGTATATGTGTTTTAGAGAGAAGGCCTGTATAATGCACAGTATATGGATCATTGTATTGAGTTCAATATCCAGGAGAAAAGACAATGAACATTGTTGTAGTCTTAAATAACAGGAGGGTACGTTTTCATTTACTGTTGTTGAAACAGGGATTTTTTTAAAAAAAAATTTTTAAAGTATTTTAGGACAATGGGAAGCTTGTCAGTTCCTACAGATGGTATCGGGCCAGCCTATACTTGTAGGGCCTGCTACAAGATGGTTAGGTAGCAGAACCCACTTTGTGGTAGAGAAGATAGTGCTCAACTCTCTGTTGTCTAGGTAGTGAAGCCCATCAGATGTGTTTGGTTAGATGAAGTGTCTGGAAATAGAAAATACTGCTTTTCATACAAAATATATTACATTCCTTTATCTGAGCTGACCTTCAGCCAGATACTGCTGAGCTGTGCTGGTGCAAAGGGAAAACAAACCTGAACCCCTTGAGAATGAGACCTGTCAAACTGGCCTATGACAGGTTGATGCTGCTGAAGCTAGCTTGGAAGCAAGAGGTTTTATTTGGGGTTTTGACAAATGTCTTCAGGAATACTGTTTGCTAAGTTTTCATAGCCTAAAGCTTGGATACTCACCTGCCTTTGAAAATTTTAGTTTTAGTGCGATTTTATTTTCCATTTGAATACCTACATTTTTATAGAAGTTGTTGATGGCCCCAAATTGTACTGATTGTATTTTGGGTATTAGTAAAAAAACGGATCCCTCCTTTTACTATTATTACATGATCAGAAACAAAACAGTATTTAAAAGGAATGGGGTGAGGGAGACAGGACTTTTTAGAGAACAACTGACTATTGCTTAGGATGATTGATAGTTGATTCCTTTAATAAAGGTTAACTATAAGCTTGTAGGGACTCAGTTTTTGTAAACTGTCTGATCTCGTGTTGCTTATTTCTCACTAATGCCATCTGCTGGCAACATGCAGAGTATTTTGTTAGCATTGTACTTTGAAATATGAACAGTAGCAAATGACCCAGAGCATGAGAGTTGTTTCAATTGCAGAGTGAAAATTATTTGAGGGGTTTGTAAAAATATGGGTACCTTTGCTTTTGTTATTCGTTTGAGAAAATGCTATGTTCCTGTTTTCAAGTTACAGGAATGTCTTCAGTCATTGCAGACCAAGAGCATGGGGAAAGCGCTTTTTTTTTTTGTGGTGCTTTTTCTTTTGTTCTCTGTGAATTGCTAACCACAACACTTAGCAAATATATATCACATTTTAGCAAATTGTCATGGTCAGTTTCTCATAGTAATACTTGTTTATTTTAGGTCATAATATTAGGATTTTGATCTAACTTCAGATTACTATATTGTATTACAAACATTTCAGTTTTGATGAAAACTGAAAATACCATATATATCTCCCTTTAGACACTAAGGGTCCAGGTGTTTGAGGTGAAGCTGAAAAATGTGGTGTGCTCAGAAGACTGACAAGCTTATTACCTCAATCTGTTACAGAGCTGGCCTGTGTTACAAAATACAAGCAAGGAAAACCTCATAGTATTCTTTCAGATCTGAATGCTTACACTTTTTCTTCCTGAGGACTTTCTTTTTGGGGATGCCCATAAGAATGCCAATGGTGGGATTAGGGGAGGTGTCTACACCTATACAGTGTGTCTATACAGTGGTTAGTGCTTTGCTACTTAAGCAAAAAAAAAATAAAATTGTGGTATATCATGTTTTAATTGGCTGTACAAGTAAATATTTTACCAAGAGGCGTTCCTTCAGAAACCTCCCAATTCTGAGATGCTTATTTGAGAAGGCGGCCTTGACCTTTGGACAAATGACACTATAGAGGGTGTGTTTTCTGTTTAAGGTCAGGGTCATGCATATAGTGGCCAGAAGAGGGGTAACAAGGAATTTGGTGAAGGACGTATTAAAGTGTTGTCTGACCTGTCTGCCAAAGTTACAAAGTTGTCTGTAGTTCTGTGGAGAAATGATACACGTTCTGTACTGCTTATGAGATGAATGACGCTTTTCTGTTGACTGTAAAGAAACCCACAATGATTAACATCAGTGAATACTCTACCTTCCCATATTTCTTAGTCTTTTCCACACTGCTCCCCACTCCCATCTAGCATTTGAGTGGATAAACGGAACAGTAACGGTTACATTCAAAGGTCTGGTGAGCATCTGTTATAATTTAAGGAAGTATCTGTGGCCCCCGTGGATAAGCATTTGAAAAAAGCTTTGCTGAAAGCTGATTCTGCTCTGGTTTTGTATTTATGTTAAAACTTTTTTAATACAAAAATTTAATTGCCTTTGTGTCACACCTAATTTTCTCTCAGCCTTTTTCTGATTTTCCTTGCTCAAGTAAAGTTGTGCTTTTTCCTTTTTAACCCTGTGATCTGAATCTGGTTTATGAGTATTAAAATAGTTGGGGATAAATGCATTTGCCCTATTTTGGTTTTGGAAGCTTAATGCATTTGCTTCCCATAACTGTTTTGCCTCTAAATAGTAAACTTGGTTCTCTTAATGTGGTTTATAAATTGCTAGAGCAGGTAGAAATAGATCTAGGGAGTAGGGTATATTGTCTTGCCTCGTATTTTGCAAGAGATTTAGAATAACTTTTTGATTTTTATAGTCAGTTGATGAAATAGTCATCTCTTTTTAGGACATTTCCATTCTGGTATCTTCCATTGAATGCTCCCATGATGAAGTAGTGGGTATTTAGGTCATGGTAATACTTATTTTTAATGAGGAAAACTCTGCTAAATTAATTGTGGCATTGCTGAAACATGAATTGCACCTGAATTCCTCCTCTGTCCTGTGTCAGTAAGCTTTCCTGCTCTGAAAACTGAGTGTTTTCCACATACTGAAGCAAACAAGACCTAGGTTGAGCATTGAAACACGTAGTGCATGAGAGTAACTGTGCTGCTGCTTTTCCTGTTCAATAAATGTTGAAGAATACTAGTAGAAGCAATACGGTGGTCAAGACCCTCTTGAACTGGAGAAAGATAAGTTAATTTCTGTCCTAGCCATGATGGATGGATAGTCAACACCTCATTGGCGTTTTGATTGGCTAGATTGTTAGAAGGATTAACTCGATGACATTAATGGTGTATGATTAGTGCAGCAATGCATTATGTTGAGAAATAGGTAAAGCCAAATCTGTTGGAAAGGCACAGCTTCTCCAGCTTTTGTCTGTTTGTTTGTGGTGGGCTTTTTTGAGTGTTTTTTGGGGGGTTTTCTTCATAGTCATGGGTTTGATGAACCTGGCAAATTCTGAGCTGCTTCTAGCAGATAATTGAAACAAACTGAATAAAAATATTTTTGAGTTGAGAAGTGGTGTAAGTAAATTAGGATTTTTTTCCTGCATTTATGAGGTGATGAAGGTGTCATCAGAGGTGGTTTTTGTCTCATGCTAGTCAAAAGCTGTATTTCTAATGTTAGTACTTCATATGATTTGTGCACTCATGTTTGCTCACTGTCTAAAAAAAGGCAGCTGGTGATTGTTAGAGACATTAATGTTTTAAAAAAGATGTTTTTTCTTTGGACTCTAGAAACTAAAGTCTTCACCCAGTAATGTTTTTAACTAGTGTTTCTTTTTAAACAATTTTATCATGTATTAACCTCACATGGGGAAAACAAAGAATGTTAGTAGGACACTTTCAGGTAGATGTGAGAATACTGTATATTGTTTTCAGAAAGCTAATGATTAATTATGTTCTTACAAAAAATGTTACCAACAAATATAAGTTGCTGGTGTTCTTTTAAATTAAATTAGTGTCACTTCATGGCATAACAAAAAACCTATATTTAATACCTTAATATTTAAGAAAAAACACTGATATCTATTTCAACTTAAGATTGAAATACCAACTTTATTTAAAAAATCAGTTCAGGGAATTTTTAAGATTTTTGTGATGGGAAATAGACTTCATGCATAATAAAAATAAATTCGAAAAATGAATCAGACTGGATTTGTGATGCGAGTCAAAAGCCACTTCAGTTTTAGATACTGATATTTTGCCCTGCCTTTCAATGTACAAAAAAAACCCAACAAACAAAAAAGCCCCAACCCAAAACCCCCAAAACCAACTTTAGTTAACACTGGATTCATTTGAAGTTTGTCCTGGTGTGGTTGAATCACATGGTGCAATGAGAAACTATGAGTTACTGACTAAAGTATCTCAGTCGTGGAGGGTGTGTGTGTGTATATATATATATGCACGCTTGCATGCACATGTGAATATATATATATTCAGCTGAGGAAAGGTAATGAAGGTGTAGTTTCTTGTGCTCAAAAGGACCTCCTATTTTAATATTCCTTTATCTTGTCTTTCATGTTGTGGTTTGGTGCATATAAACCATAGTTTGTCTATTAAAGAAGGTACTGCCTTTCACTACAAAACCTTCTTTCGCAGATTTTTATCTTTTAAAGATAATCGATAAACTGCCTTTTTTAGATAGATTTGCCCTACTTAGGATGTCTGCCTGTAGAAACAGTAGTCTGCAGCCTTGAGTACTGTTTGGCGTGGATGGCTGTGCGTGGTGCAGTAATGCAGCCACTAGATGGCATAGCAGAATCGAATAGGATTGGCGGTAGTGAAGGGCTCTATGGGTATGGGTTTGCAGCTCTCGGAATTACTGCTTCTCTCTCTTGTTATCAGTAAGCTGAAAGTCCTTTTTACAGCTTCTGTTACAATTCTGTAGACTTGAGCATACAGACTGATGACTCCCTGGCAAAGTGTGTAACACACTTTTCTGTCCCAGATTTGCAGCTTATGTCATGTGATCAAGCGTGCACTTTTCTGAGAAAAAAAATTGTAATCTACGGAGGCATAAATTCTCTGCCACTCTAGAAGCTTCATTTTAAATGAAAGAGGGTTGGGTTTCCTTTTTTTCCTTGGGGTGAGGGGGCAGTTGGGCCTGTGTGAGTTTGTTGTCACACACCCCCCTTTTTGTATACTCCTTTAAACAGGAACAGCAGGCAATTATTTAGAAGTTGTGCAACAAGTACCTATACATACATATTAATTGTATTTATTCTTCTTCTGTCTTTTGCCTTGCAGACCAGAATCTGTAGAAGCTAGCCCTGTGGTAGTTGAAAAATCGAACAGTTATCCGCACCAGTTGTATACCAGCAGCTCACATTCACACAGTTACATTGGTTTGCCCTATGCAGTAAGTTTCATGCTAAGTGTTCTGTATAAAATAGATTATGTAAAATTGCTGGTTTTAACTGGAAAAACTCTGATTCATGCTTACATTTTTATATCTTACTGGGAGTTGGGCAAGTTGGCTAAAGATGGTTGATTAGAAGCAGAATACAGAATATAGTGCACTTACATGTGAAATATAGCTGAGAAGGCAAAAAACAAGAATGAGCAACGACAGAAACGAAATTTTAAACTATTACTTAAAAAGTCTCCGAGATTGTTTACAAAGTGAATTCTTACACTTTGGCTTAAATAACCATCAGTGTATGAACATTTAAGAGCTATAACTTCTCTTTCCACAAAAATGTAGGACCATAACTATGGTGCTCGGCCTCCTCCAACGCCTCCAGCTTCTCCTCCTCCATCAGTGCTTATAAGCAAGAATGAAGTAGGCATATTTACCACTCCCAACTTTGATGAAACCTCCAGTGCTACTACCATCAGTACGTCAGAGGATGGAAGCTATGGAACTGATATTACCAGATGCATTTGTGGCTTTACACATGATGATGGATATATGATCTGTTGTGACAAATGCAGGTAATGAATATTAAATTAATTTAAAAGCTAAAAATTGCTTAAAACTTCAAGTCACACTGAAAGTAAGTGTAAGTAAATAGTGTTTTAATTATGTTGAGTCATAGGAAATTTCCTTCCATCAGAACAGTCTTTGAAGGTTGCGTGGCTTTCTAATAGGCAAGGTAGTTGGCTAAGGCCAGTGAGTATTTTATACTTTATTCCAGTTGGTTTTGACTACTCATATTAATTTGTTCATGCATTTACTTGTGCATTGTTGCTTAATAAGGGTGTATCTTTTTTCCCTCTAAAAAGTATGTGTCTTCGGTATTTTGTCCAAGTTATTTGTTAGAATGGTGAAATAGAAATAAAGACCTAGGGATTGGTTCTTAATCTGCATGTACTGAGTAATAAAGTATCTTGGTAAATTATGTATATGTAAATCGAGTAACTTGCAGGATGTAAAATAATCTGAAAGAAACTTCTCAAATACTGGGGGTTTTTTTGTGTATGATCTTTCTGATAATAATTCTTAATTTTCAAAGGACATGGTTTTAAGAATTTTAATAACTATGAAAAGACGTAACCTGGATTCTTACTGGAGAAGCTGGAGTTAAATGTTTAAACGTCTCTGTTCCTGCTTAAGCACCTACTTGATCATAGTAAAATGAGTGGGTGCTATTAAATACTTGGACTTGGAAAAACAAGCTTAGAAATTTTTAGACCTGCTGTACTTAACAGGAGAAGACAAATCTCATGTTTCTGGACTTCCTCTGTATTAGCCTGTATTTTTACGTTGACTATGCTTAAAAAATGCTGCTGAATTTATTAGATCATTGTGTATTTCTAAAATTATTGTTACAGCTAATTAAAACATTAATTTGAACTTCTCTCTGGTTACATAACAAGCTTGTTAATTTTTGATAGTCCTTGATTCTGATAACCTTCTCCCTTATTTTGAAATGTATTTAGATGTTCTTTGAGCAGTGGAGCTGTAGGCAGTCACCAATTAGGTAGTCTGCTTCTTTTGAAGAAAAGATTCTCTGTGAGGATTTGGAGAGAGTTGTGACAAATTTCACAAGTGGGAAGATAACGATGATTTCTGTGTCCCAGTTCCTTCTAGCAGTGTGGGGATGAGCATTAACTACTGTCTTAGGTTAGCCTTCAGTCTAGCAAGCAGCCTCTCTTCCCTGACTGTGGGAAGCAGTTAATGCTCTTCCATGCTGCACAACAGTTTTTATATAAAAACATATATGTTCTATCAAAATACATAGGTAAATAAAAACATATATTTGTATATATTTTTAATATAGAAAAATAAAATTAATGTATATATTTATAAAAGGAAATGGAATCCTTTTGTAGAAAAACAAAACTCCTGTTACTATGTAAAGCATAAGTCTTGTTGCTGAGGGTCTTTGTATCTATCTTGTTCTCTATTGTGATAATTTACCATTTTTTATTTCCAGTGTTAGAGAAAAATTTCCAAGAGGGAAAATGAGTCTAAAGAAGCAGAGAGACACCGGGAGACAGCCACAAGATTGGAATTACAGTGATCAGTGGAATAGAAAATCAGCTAGCAGAGTGGTGGCGAAGACAGTGACTGAGATATAGTTTTAGGCAGTATTCAATCTGAGTAAAGATCATGATGAAAAAAACCTGACTCACTCTGTCTCTGTGTGTGTGTGTGTGTATGTGTGTATTATACATACAATTTTAAAAATTGTGCTTAAAATAAAAACTTTTTTTTTTTTTAAGTGTCTGGCAGCACATTGACTGCATGGGGATTGACAGGCAGCATATTCCTGACATATATCTGTGTGAACGTTGTCAACCAAGGTGAGTAGTTTCGTTGATTTTGAACTGTAAATGACTACATTGAGTAGAGAATATAAAAGAGGAGGTACAGGAACAACTCAACAGATAAAACAGAGACCATGTGGCATAATCCTGACAGTTTTAGTTAAAGGAGCTACATTTCTGATGCAGGTGATCTTACCAGTCTTCATTCCCTTGTTCACAGTAGTCATTGTTTCACCTCCCTAGGCAGCAGGGATAAACCCTTGAAACGCTTCTTGAAATAGCAGTGATTCCTGGCTCCTTTCTCAGGCTGACCAATACGTAGGCAATCCATTCCATATTTTGTTTCATGTTTGTCATATGTTGAGATCCCTTAACAGCAGTTTTTTCATATCAGCTGTCCCACTAGTATTTCTTAGTGTCTTTTGCTTTTATGACCCCATTCGAATAAGTTTCAGTGCTCACTGGGAGGATTTGTTGCTCTGGAATGAGTATTTGTACACCACCCTGCCCCGCCCCCCCCCAACTTGAAGTCATATGACATGACAAGGAGGGTATTTTGTTCTGTGTGGTAGGTAGATTATACCTGACTGTCATCATAGTTGTCCTGTGATGTAGAGCATAAAATGCTACGTGTTACTTACGCTGCAGATTTTTAATTAAGAAATGAATAAAAGACGTGTCTTCAGAACATTTTAATTACTAGTAAATGATTCTTTTATTTTTGAGAAATAATTTGGAACTTGTCCAAGTAGAATAGTTGTTTTGTATTGTATTGTGACAATTGTTTTGAAGAATCTGCAGGAAAGTGGTTTAATGCCTGCTTATCTGTAATCCGTCGACCAACTGTCAGTCTTTCTTCTGAGCTATCAAGTTTTGTTATGTTTTCAAGGTATTTGGATACTTGTATGTGCATTGCATTAAAATGGAATGCAACAGTGCACAACTCCTTTTTCTAAGTATGTAAACATTCAGCTGGTCTACTGTTTATTCTGTAATAGTCAATGGAAAATGGTAACTATGTAAGTGTCTGTTTTAATACGTGGAGGTATTGATATGTAAGTGTGAAGAATGGAATAAAATCTATTTTTTAATTTCAGGAATTTAGATAAAGAAAGGGCAGTGCTGTTGCAACGAAGGAAAAGGGAAAATATGTCAGGTGAGCAAAGCTTAAAGATTTTTCCTTAGTAAAGGTTATAAAATAAGTATATATCAACTGTATAGACTTAAGAGTGTATACGTGGTTCCTGCAGTTTCGATAGTCTTCAGCATTTAAGGTTTGGTAAATCAATACCTTTTATTTGACTTTATCATTACTAAGATAATGCTATATCAGAGTAGTTCAGTTCCACGTGTTTTGTTAAAGGTTTTCACCAGTGCCTTTTTTCTTACCATTGTGGAATAATTCAGGCTGAACATTGCTAAAGTTTCATAGTAATGAATGTAGCTGTTATAATAACTAGACTACTTCGAGTAAGCTACTGAAGATAAGATGGAAGAAGGTTCAGGTTTCCTCTGCAATAAGAGAGGGTTACTAAGTCTACTTTGGTTTTTTGGAAAAAAAAATTTCATAGCTTTGTCATTTTTCTCCTTCATAGTATATTCTACTCATGTCCTCATACTAATCTCTTAAAACTGTTCCATTGCAGGCGATATTCCTGTCTCTAAGAATTACATAATTGAGATTTAAAGTAATCTAACATAGTTTTGAGAGTGGATTTGGGTGTGTGTATTGGTATGTTTTTGACAATGAGAAAAAATTGCTAAACTTAAGTAACACAATTACATGATGTGGGTTTTTTTGCCTTTGATAACTAGATGAGGCTTGTAGTGCAAGTACCTATTTCAGTCTCTATAGTTAATGAAATTAGCTCTCCTACTGTTCATAGAATTGCAAACCTCAGCCAGCCTAACTTGTCAGAAGTTCTGTCCAGCCATTACCAAAATGTGTTGTGGGTTTCTTGATTGACAGGTGATACTTTCAAGGTCTGTTACAAAAGTCATAATTTGGGAGGAAGTCATCCTCCTAAACTTAACATGAAGTACTGGCGTGTGTGCAAGAGTGTGTGTTAGGATTTCTCTGAAAAATACCATGTAGTACCATGCCTACTTCATATGCCTTCAGAAAATTCTGAAATATGTGATGTGGCCTGGAAATGTGTGTGGCTTAACAGTGCTTCTTGGTGCAGTTGACACTTCCTGCTGTCCAGTGCTAAGCTACCTTAAGTCTCTTAAAAACATTAATGACTTTAGAACACCACAATCATTTTTTGTCTGTTTTCATTTTAACAAAACCAAACTTAATATGTAAAGTTTTGGTTGACCTGCTAGATAATACAATTATTTTTTTTTAATTTAAAATTAATTTTTGCTGATTCTATTAAAATAATAGAACAAGTATATTTGTAACTTATTTGGAGTTAATGAGTTCACTAAGTGGTATGATATTGTGAGAATGAACATGAATTTATATACAGGATAGGGGAAGTTGACGGTCTGAGCTATTTCAGTCATCTCTGACATTTGTAGCCATGCTATCTGATCACTTACTATAAACGTATGGGGGGAGAGAGTCAAAATCGTAGCAGGAGCTGAAGAGATTTTATCTTTGAAGTTAGTGTTTGGCCCTCCTTAATCCTGATGATCAGTCTTTTCAATCTGTTCTATGCATTCAGTAGGAAAAGAAATACTAAATGGTAAATCTTAAGTATCAAACCAGATAAATTCTGATCCTTTTTAGTCTAAGACCTAGTTGAAGTGCGGTATTACATACTATGATTTGTAATACATAACTTGAATGTATGCTTTTCTCTCTAGTTAATTTTCATTTAGCAAATACATTTGCTTGGCTAAATCCACTTTTTGTATGTTGACTGATATTATGTGGTTCAATCGAACTGAAAGTAATTCTGGGTATGAACTGTCTACCATGAGACATTAGTAAAAATGGCCAATTTTTACAGATGATTCCAAGTAGGAAAAGCAAAAGTGGTGTCAATTTGAATGTATCAAATGTTTTAAGTATTCAATAGCAGCAGACTGTTACTTGTAACTGATTAGTAAGTTACAGGTGTTTGATTAAAGTTAAGATTGCATTAATTGGATGTTCTTTGAGTGAGTATAAATTTAAGGGCTTCTTTTTTTGTTGTTGTTTTATGTATAGTAGAACTTTTCATTTAGATAAGAGAATACAGTATAATGTTTTTTATTGTAAAGATTTCTAAAGAGTTGCTGCTTTAGCCATGTTGCTAAACATTGGGGAGCAAGTAGTACATCAGTTGGTTTGCCTTAAGAGCTTTAAAGTGAACATTTCACATAATACAAAATTTGGTGAGAGTCTTAAACTTTTACATGTAACCACATTGCCTTTTTTCTTGGCAGCATTTATAGCCCATTGTTCTGGGGTCTGTGGTTTTATGTGGTGGTGATGGTTTTGTTGTTCAGGTATAAAAGTGTATTTCCAATGTGGCTTTACTGTGCATTGGATTGCTTACTGTGGTTCAGTGCAGTGAGTACCTTTGTTAAGCCCCTAATCAGTTGTATCCTTCACACTCTGGATTTGGGTTTTTGTTGTTGTATTGTTTGGTTGTTGAGGGGATGGGGGGTGGTCAGACATTGATTTTGGGTTTTTTGGTGTGGTGGTTTTTTGTTTGGTTTTTTTTTTTTTTTTAAGATACCGTATCTAGATGTGTAACTTGTTCAAGAATGTTGCTTCAAGCTGTCTGGTCTTGAAACTGGTGCTGATGAAGTCACTTGCTGCTTATGGGGAAATGAGTCTGGGCTCATAACTTCTTGTGAAATTTGGAGAGTTTGTGTCTTGCCTTCCAAGACGCAAAATCTTCTCTTAGAATGCTTTACTAAGGCTCTGCAAAGTGAAAGCAGGTTATGTAGGTTAGGAAGGAGTGTCTCAAAACAACTCTCTGTAATTATATGTTCAGTTGAGGTAATTATTCTTTACAGTAAGCTAAGGCACAGTGTAGACAACAATATTGAAATGTTGCTTCCCTAAGGAAGACAGTGTTTTATGGGGTTTTTGAGGGGGTTGGGGGAAGGTGTTTGTGACAATGATTCTGCAGGCACTAGGTATGGACTATGAACATTGAAAATTTCAAGAGAGCCTTGAGTTTTCATTTCTCAGTCATTGGTTTTTCTGCTATTCATTCTTCTTTGATTAGACGGTTCTTCTTTCTATGTGGTTTTTTTATGCTAGTTCAGAAAATAGTCCCAGTAGAGATGTAAACAAATTCAGAAAACATCCTCAGCTCCTAATATGTAAAGCATAATTATGCGCCTAATAAATTGTTCAAAAGAACAACCAAGATGGTAAAATTGGATTGCTTACTATGCACAGAAGAATCCTGTTAAGGAATGTTGCGAGCAAGAAAAATCCAGAGTAACCAGTAGCTGGAGTTCTTTATTTAGTAAAGAAGGTTTTGAGAATTAGGACCGTTGAGAGCACCTATTAAGGCAACATCCTTCTGAGCTCAGAAGGAATGTTTTCTTTGCTCTCATTAAGTATTTGTAAAACCTGCTTCTATGCAGTTTCAGGAAAAAGTCTTGCTTAGTGTGAAGTATAAAGTATTTTTACTGAAGGCAGAATATTTGGAAAAGCTGCTAAAATCTGAGAAGTCTGTACTGTGCACATGGGAACAGCAGTCTCCCTCCTAAATGCACCACCTCTCTTCCAATCCTCCCCATACCTCACAGCCTTTCATCTTGACAGAACTAGGGTAATCCTGTTTTAGGTCAGGAAATGTATTTATCTGACATAAATGCTGACGTATGCTAAATTTCAGGCTTTGGCTTTTAGGTCTGCGGGTGCACAGCACAAAGAAAATATATCTGTCAGTTTGTGTGTGATCTTGTTTTAATGAGTAAAATAGACTTCCCTTTTTTCTTCCATGAGTAGCAGAATGTTATTGTTAAAGAATTTTGAGGAGAGAAGGCTTTTGGCTAAATTGACATGTTTATTCTGAAAAAGGCACTTGACACTGCAGATTGCAGCCGAAATAGTTGATTATGACTTACACAGGACTGATTAATAGGGCTTCACAAGAAATGCTGGGCAGTCATTAGTTTTAATCCTCTCTAGAATAGTCATCTGAGAGAACCCTGAAGCCATATTACAAGTAAAAGCTATATATAAGTGAATGAGTTAACAATTTTTTTTTTAACCATTTTTGTTCTAATTTGCTTATAATGGAACATGATGATATAATTCCATTCTGTGAATGGAATTAATCTGGTATCTTTTTCTTACCTGGCTTTACAAACACCTGTTAATTATCAGGTTCTCATTGGTCATTCATTTTCATACTGTTGCAACTGTTGGTGAATTTTGCATGTGAGTGCTTGAAGCATTTTTCAGTACACATTTTTGTTTTTTAAAAGCAGATGTAGAGTAACTAGTGAATGTTCTTTCTACAGTATTTGATTGTTTAAAGAATGTTCTTTGTTTTAAAGATGGGGATACCAGTGCAACAGAGAGTGGTGATGAGGTTCCTGTGGAACTGTATACTACTTATACAACTACAATTCCTGTAGCTCCTACAAGAGTTACAAAAGTCAATGATAAGAAAAGGAAAAAAAGTGGAGAGAAAGAACAGAACATAGCAAAATGTAAAAAAGTAAGTGAATGTAATTTCTCTTATAACTGTGTTATAATTTATAGCTGTGTGACATCTCTTACCAAGAGACACTGGTTTTAGAAATCAGGCTATTCTTACTAATAATATTTTACTACTTGGGTTTAGATTGAAATGTAATACTCTGCAGTAAATGATACAGTTTCCCTGCCTCTTTCCCACCCCTTAATTCAGCTTAATACCTACTAGCCACAAAAGTTCAATTTTCTAATTGAGGCAGAATTTGTAGAGAGGAATTGCGTTTATTGGACCAGTTGATATAGTTAGAGGTGAGGCAGAACAGGCTTTGGATACCCAGAGAAAAATTCTGTGTCTGAAAGTCTTCAGTTGTGGTTGCTTTAAGTTCAGAAATGTTTGCTCTCAGTTGTCCTGATGTGACTTTGCGTCCATTTATTAGAGTTGAAATTGTATGGAAGTGTGCTGTCAGAAAGTTAGCTACTGAACTGCTTTGGTGAACATGATATTGACATGATACTGTGTAGCTACAGGTGTAAACAATAAAATACATGTGAAGAAGTAGAGTATGTAGAATTTCCTAAACTAATGAGTTTGTTTCTGCAGTTTCAGTTTCGATTTCACTGACTTGGATGAGAATTTTGTCCTTTAAAACAGAAGTCAGAATTGTTTACTGATATGTCTTTGGAAGTCTTGAGTAAAATGTTTTCTTTTGAATGAATGGTTCTGAATATAAATTTACTACCATTTACTACCATTCTTCTGTTATCTCCCAACATTGTGTGAGATGATTTAAAGAATGAGGATTTTTTTTTGTGGCATGACAAACTTCTTTCAAAAGTTAACATTATAGTACATCTGTGACACCTCCTTCCCCCCTCCCCTCTTTCCACAAATAGTGTAGTGAAGGATGGGAATGGGCAATTTACAGATTTACCTGATAAGTGTGGGGTGTCCTGTAAGTAAATTTTCAGTTACTTTGCCTTGAATTCTGAAATTCCATAGAGTCATGTTGTAATATGGGAGAAACGTAAGCGTACCTGGACTACTAGCTCTGACATCCCGTATGCACTTAGCTTGGAATGCTGAACTGGTTTTTAAAATACATTTTCTGAGATGTTGTCTTATTGAGATTACAGTGTAGTTTGTTCTGTTGTCATTGTCTCGCATGTTTTATTTAGAATGGTCCATGTTTAAATTTAAAGTTCCTCATTAAATTTTGTACTTCCTCCAGAGAATATAAATACCTAATTTTGTTTCAGGCATTTCGAGAAGGATCCAGGAAATCTTCACGAGTAAAGGTAACGTGATTTTGTTTGGTTTTTGTTTTAAACCTTAATTGTACATTACTGAACTAATATAAAGTATGAAGAGTGCAATTGGGCTATACATTAAGCACTAAAATACTCTTTGATAACTAATGTACTACATATGCATCATAGTAGTTTTAAATAAAGGTATGAGCACTACATCTTTATGTCCTGCAAAGTTAACTGAAATAGTATAGTGTAAATTTTTATTCTGAGAGTACTTGTTTTTCAAGAGCTGGTAGAGGAATTAGGACTCGTTTGTGCTATGCAAGGGAGTAAAGTTGAGTGCACACCTCATTTGAACTTAGTAGCTCCAGCGTTTCATAGGTCTAAGCAGCAAAAGAATGAAGTGGCTATATTGTATTTGAAAGCTAAACTAGTGATTCTGCTCTGTCATACCTCCATATATTCATCTGGTGGGACTCTTACTGACTAGTGCTGGCATAGTTTAAGGAATTGTGTTGGGATGTCTGCTTTGTAAGATTTAAGTGTTATAGCAGTCTTTAAATTTTCTGACAGATAAAAATATGCATGGTGTGAAAACTAGGTATTTCCCATAGATTATTTATCCTTGGAATATATATTTTTTTAAAAAAATTGGACACAATTTACACTTCAAATGTATAAGATGTGACTTGCCAATTGTAAAGACAGAGTTGGGGAAGAAAATCTCTATTTTGTGCTTTTTGAATATGGTGTTTGTGAGGTTCCATTATGTTTTTTCATGGTTTTCTTAGTATCACACTTTTTTTTTTAATGCTGTTTGTGTGTATGGTTCTCTTGAGGGACAAAAGAAATGTAATCAGTAACAGGTAAATTGAATTGCTGAACTACTTGCTGTTTTATTAATGTTTAATAGTGTCTCTGCTCAGGTGGATAGAAAAGGGAGCGTTGGTTGGCTGCTGCTGTCCGTAAGGAGCATTGGTTGGCTGCAGCCTGGCCGCTGCTTATGAGGTCCGGAGGTACAATGGCACTTTCTTTAAAAGTGAAAGGATCTGAAGCACTGCAGAAGAAAATTGTTTAGTGAGGATCAGATAAGGGGAGAAAAATGATCTGTGCAAAGTCTATAACGTTAGAGTCACAACCTTAACATAGTAGGTGTAGGATTAGGAAACTTTAGTAAGTTATGAAGTAGAAAAAGATAACAGCATGACCCTTGAAGTTGAAAGGAGAAAATCAAATTTGTATTACAGGATGGAAGCTGGATTTCTTTATATTTGCATATGTTAAGAAAAATTGAGTAGGAAGGGAGATCTGACCCTCCAACTCCTGCACTCATAGATTCATGATGCAGTGCACTTGTGGGAGGAAACAATGTCAGTCTCCATTCTCATCCCACTAAAAGCTAGAAACCCTGTTGAAGGGGGAATGTATTCCTGAACTTGGGCTATATTTATGAAATTATAAAATTCATAAAAGGACAAATGTAATGCTACTGAATTCAAAATGCTTTTAAGTAATGCAGACTTTTATACTGGACTTCCTTAAAAAAAAATAAAAAAAATTAAGCCCCTTAAATCAATGGCATACCTTTGCCCTTCATTTTGTGTCTTGTTGTTGCCTTACTTTTTATTTCAGTATCTTTTTCTTACCTTGTAATATGTGGTTACTTCCTTTAATTTTTAGGGCTCAGCTCCAGAGATTGATCCTACTGACAGTTCGAACTTTGGATGGGAAACTAAAATCAAGGCATGGATGGATCGTTACGAAGAAGCAAATAATAACCAGTACAGTGAGGGTGTCCAGAGGGAGGCACAAAAAATAGCTCTGAGATTAGGCAATGGAAGTGACAAAAAAGAAGTCAGCACCAGCAATCTGATTTTCAAACCTCCAGTAGAGGTAACAAGCTGTGTCATGTTGTATTACTGTATGCTGGTTTTGTGCCATGACAACGATACCCATTTTAGATGCCTTTGAAAAAAAAAATGGGGAGGGGGAAATGCGACTATGACTTCGCATTTATTTTCTATATGTTGTCTCACCAGATCTAAGCATCAGAGTTTTAACAGCTTTTTCAGAATTTGTAACTGATTTTTCATATGTCCTGTATCACCCCAGATTATGTTTACACTTGCATGTCAGTTCTCATAAAAATAGCTAAGGTGCTAGCCTGAGCCTGAACGTTGGATTGTCCTTAGGCTGTCTTCTGTGGTGGGCATAAAGCATTAAGCTTTGCTGCCACTGTTTCTCTGCTCTGTGAGGAATATGAGAGGTGGTTAGATTAGATCATAGAATCATTTAGGTTGGAAAAGACCTTAGAGATTATCGAGTCCAACCATAAGCACTGAAGTTGGAATCTTTTTTCTGCGATGTGTATCAACATGTTAATTGTCCCCATTTTTCTTAAGATGTGGTAAGTGTGTTCTGGATATTTAGGTATTCAGATAGAATATAATTTCATTTCCAGTTCATGAAGGATGTTTTGATGGTAGGTGATGTTCTGATACTGATTTTTTTTTTTTAAATATTTTTTTTATTCTTGTGGTCCTGTAACTTCTACTTTATGAAGAAATTGTGCAATGTGTTTCTCTATCCTTAACATCAGTTACTTATCAGCTTAAAATCAGAGCCACACAACAGACTTCAGCATTTTGTAGCAGAAATCTCAAGGAGTAGGTACTGTAGCAGATTAATGGAAGCATCTTTGCTTCTTTTCCTCAAAGACCGTCATGGCATATGGGACACCCTCCTTAGAGGAATATCCCTGCTTACAGAGCCTCTTGCCTACATAGAGGCTATTTCCTTTTTGATTGGCAATGACAGTTATGAGAGGTGTGAGTTCACTTATTGTCAGGGTATATATTGGTTTTTAATTAAAAGTCATCTTTCCATCTAAAGATATGGAAATAAGAAATTTGGGAACTCTCTTAGGATTCTTTATTATTCTTACTACTATTTTCCTGTTCTGTTTCCTTTGATAGATCATGAATGTCCTTTTAAGTTTGCATATTTTCTTTTGTTTGAAGGAATTGAAACCTTTTGAAAGTGTTATGCAAAACAATGCAGCAGTTCATCCTAGTAGTGGTGAGAGTCAAGTGCACTAAGGGATATAGTACTTGAATTGTGAGAACATGAATATGTTGGATTTCAGCCATGTACTGCAGAACCAGGGCTAAAGCATTTATTGAATCCAAATGAATAACTAGTTGCATTGGTAGGGGAACAGGACAGTTTGATCAAATCAGTCTGGAGGTTTAATTACAAAAAGGAGGGGGTTTTAGTCCATATAGAATTGTTTAATAGTTGTGAAAGTATAATCTGCTGTTTATAATAATAGAAAAATGGTAGAAAATGATACTTTATAAATTAACTTATGTCTTTATAGAGCTACGTGCAAAAAAACAAGAAAATTTTAAAAGCTGCCAAAGACTTGCCTCCTGATGCACTTATTATTGAATACAGAGGAAAGTTCATGCTGAGAGAACAATTTGAAGCTAATGGGTATTTCTTTAAAAGGTTTGTTTATTCCAAATATTTTAATAAGGTGACTGTTAAAATGCTGTTTTGCCAAACTCTTGCCTCAAGTACCAGTGGGTTTCAGTTACCAGCAGCATCTTGCATTTTACTGTTGTCTGAGTAAAAATAATTGTAGCTGGAATCTGGTCTCCCCCTTCTCTTCTGGATGTCCTTACAGATCTGTTCAGGAGTTAGTTTCCTCTTTCTTTGTTCTTCCCTGGTTACAGGATTCCGCATTCTCAGTTGGGTAGTTTGTGCACCTTAAACCAGAGATTGGCAGGTTCTACCATCCTAAAATAATTCAGAAGGTAACAGCAAAGACATTCTCTTTTGTAATTGGACACAGGTCAGCTTGGGGCCATTTTACTGCCAGAGTTCTCTAGTTGTTTAAGTCATTCAGCAATGTGTGACTGCTTCCTTTTTCCTGTGGATCATTTTCAGTGCTGCCATTAGTTTTCCCTACTTGGGAAATTGCAGGTGGCCTGTTGGAGGAGAGAGAGAACACACAGCTTTTGCTCAGTAAAGATGGAAGGGTTCCCTGGCACTTGTAATAGCAGAACTTTAAAACATGTTTTGGCAGAGTATTTAGATGCCCACTTTCTTCAGGAGGGTTGGGTGCTAGTGATACTGCAGGTGTTAGGCAGGGAAGTGGAGGTGTTATCTTTATTCTGCTTTTTAGATGATTCTATGAGGCTCCTAAATTTATACCAGAGTTTCATTTTAGGACCCACCATATGAAAAGTTTAAGAAAGATGAAGAATCTTAACCTTGTGTCTTCCATGTCTAGTGCTTGCCCTGTTACTGTTCCGCTCTTCAGATCCTATGCAGCAGAATTACGTTCACGGCTGTAATTCAAACTTCTGGTATTCTCAGAATACATTTGGAGCATGTACCAGTTAGAATCATGAAGCTTAAATACAAATGCGTCATTCTCAGATTAACCCACAGATTTGGTGTAGTGTGCCAAACATCATGTTACAAAGCTAACTAATGTGAAAAATAAGTGGTATTTATCATCTTTAAAAATAATAAAACTCTTGTTTTTCTTGTATCTTTTTCAGGCCGTACCCATTTGTTTTGTTTTATTCTAAATTCCATGGGCTAGAAATGTGTGTTGATGCAAGGACTTTTGGAAATGAAGCTCGTTTCATCAGGCGTTCGTGTACTCCAAATGCGGAGGTGAGCATATACATAAGTTTTATTTACTTAGAAGTCTCCTTCTCCTTGAGTTTCCCAACTGATTATTTAAGCAATCCCTACAATTTCTGTACAGGTACTTTTGGGGGGGGGGGGGGAGAAGGAACAAAGTAGTTAATATAATAATGTTCTCTTGAATATAGGTAAGGCATGTAATTGAAGATGGAACAATTCATCTTTATATTTACTCCATCCATAACATTCCAAAGGGAGCAGAGATTACTATAGCATTTGATTTTGATTATGGAAATTGGTAAGTATTTGAGCATGCTGTTCTAAAATGCATCTAATGCTTGTTAAGCTATTGTGATTATTATTATTAGATTATTCATTATTATTTTAGTTATTATCGTTTATGATTTAGTTATTGTTATGATTCAGAGTGGCTTTGCTTTTATATCGCTTACTTTCCTGCACGCTTTAATAATGGCTCCTTAAGCACTGTATTCATGATGACTAGTGTCTCTGTATTTATTACTGCATATCTGTTGCTAATTTCAGCAATGTTGCAGTTACTTCTAAATGATGTGGAAAAGATACAAACTTAGATTAATATGAATAAGGATGTACTATGAAAACTTACTATATATAGTTGTCCCGTAGTGTGGGGGGAGTAGAGGGAAGAAAATCTAAAACTGTTCGGTAATGCCCTATTTCTATCAGAGTGCCTCTGTAGTATAACTTCAGGAAGACAGTGTCTGTGGAATTTAGTTATAACTCATGTTTAGTTGATACATGATTAAGAATGTTCAGATACATGGAATGCTTAGGGGCTTAGATTCTATAACCTATTACCCATTCTTGAATATAACTGCTGCTCATTTGATGAATTGGGGAAGGCACTAATAAACTGTTGCCATTATTTGTAAGCATAGTTTTGAAATGGTAAAGGAAATAATCAGTTAAGTTCTACTCACGTATGTAGGAACTATATTATTCAAACACCTCTTTGAACTCTGATGGCAAAAGAAGACCTTTGAGTGATATAATCTAGTAATGATTTCTCTTGGCTTAGTGGGAGATGTTCTAGGGTATAGGTACATTGTGCAGGAACACCTAGGCTAACACTAACCTTGGAAACTGAAGCATTGAAGAGCCTGTTTCTGTATGTGCACTTGGTCGGGTCTAGAAGCAGTCCTCAACTGTTGCATGTTTTGCTGCACCAGGGTAATACAGTTTTCTGTGGTCTGCTCATAAGTCAGCTTGGGTGCAGACATGCCTTCGCTACTTCTGGACCTGAACTAGTTACGTCCATAGAGTACTATCTGTATTAATCAACTTCGATTGAAACCTTGCACTGTTAAGTGTTGTAGATAGACTCCTGCATCCCTCACATGAAGACAACCTGAGAAATTGCCTCGTTGGTAGTTTTTAGGAGTTTTGTTATTTATCCTGTTAAAAGTATGTGTTTAGTACCTGCAGCTAACAGCCTCTGTAAGTTGAATGTGTTTGAATAACAGTTCCTACATATCCAAGTGGATATGTATAAAATTGTACAAAGCTGCCTCTAAGTTCTTTCCAGTGTGCTCGTTCTGTAAATTGTGTCTACATTGTCTAAATTGTGTTAATTTCTTTAATGTGATGGTTATATTTTCACCCAGGATGTACTCAGGTTTTAGATATCTTCCATCTTTTAAGCAAATACTAACCTTGAATTTAAAAGAATTTCGTGTGGCAAACAACCACAAATTCTATTAACCAGTAGATGAGATTTTTGAATTTTAGTGATATTCTATATCTTGGTCAAAACTTGAATCAGCTGCTTTTATTATGGTTGGTTTGCATCATAGCAAGCGTTTAATGTGAAATGTATTAGCTTGTGTGATTTAGTGTTGAAAAGTTGCATTGCTGTACAGCCTAATCAAAGTAATGCCTTCTTGCATTTTATTACTTCTAGTAAATACAAAGTGGATTGTGCTTGCCTCAAAGAAAATCCTGAATGTCCAGTTCTCAGACGTTCTGAACCTACAGAAAATATCAATACTGGATACGAAACCAGAAGGAAAAAGGGAAAGAAAGAGAAAGATGTTTCAAGAGAAAAGGAGACTCAAAATCAGAACATCACATTGGACTGTGAAGGAGCAGCCACCAAAATAAAAATTGCAGATAAACAGAGGAAGCTCTCTCCCCTCAGGCTGTCCATTTCTAATAATCAGGTATTGACTCAAAGATGACAGAAAGAAAAGCTTTTAAACACAAATACTCTCCTTTTGTAGCTATTAAAGAAATTTTAACAAGTCATTGAGAAGGGGTAATGATGGATAAGCTGTTCAGAATTTTTATACTACTCTCAGTTTTCTTTAATATTAGATTGTATTTAAAGATATGTTGGTTCCCATACCAGTTTCAACAATACAATTTTTGTCTGAATTTCTTTGTGGATCTCTAATGTGAAAGCCTCACGTCCATGCTTTCAGGAGCTCCCAGTCCATCCTGAAGTGTGTTTTGGTTAGTTGCATATGTTACTCCAGTGCCATATTATAAACACTATAACAAACAAAACTTCGACCCAGAATATTGTCGGCTGCAGCTCTGTAGAAGATTACATAGAGTTTGGGGAGTTGAGAGGAGGAAGGTGTGTTTTGAAGCTAAATAGTGGATAATAAGTGGATAGTATAGTAAAGCTACCTGGTACTATACCATGGATATTAATCCCATGGATTAATTATTAACTTAATGTTGCAGAGCAGCTATTAAAGATAAATATTTGACATGAGAAGATGGTTACCTTCAGGAACTATCTTTTTTTTCTTTTGGGGGAGTGGGGGTGGTGATGGTGGTGGTTTGTTGGGGGTTTTTTTTGTTTGTTTGTTTTTTTTCTTCTTCTATTATGGTTTCTGATGATAATTTAGGAGAAGAGAGAAAGGCGTTACTCTGGGAGTGAGTAATTTCCAAGTTCTTAATCTTTCAACATCACTTAAGAATGAAGGAAATAAGGTGAAAATGAGCATATTGACCCTCAGTTTTCATAAGATGATCAAATTGTTCTGGGGTTTTAGTAGCTAAATAGCTTAAAAATGCTTGGGAGTCCAGAAGGCATGGCATGTGACTTATCTCCAGAGGCAACATTTAAACTTTCTCATCTTAAGTGATTTTTCTTTTGTGGTTTTGGGGGGTTTTTTGTTTGTTTGTTGTTTTTTTGGAACTGTCTCAAGATTTTAACATAATATATAGTGCTTATATAGAACAGTCACAGGAGAACTAGTATTTTTCAAAACTGAACTTAAAACAGTAGTAATTGTAAGAAGAATAAAGCTGTTAAATTGCATATCTAAACATAGAAGCCAGCGAATTATATTTCACCTCAGGAAAAAAGCTATATTAGGTAAAGAAGGTGTATGGGAAAATGTAAGTGTACTTTAAGACAAATGTTAAAAAAACTTTGTCTAGTCCTTTATGTAAAAGCGAAATTGCATATAGGACTAGTGAACACTTAACTCTCTTGAAAGTAACTTTTTAAACGTTTTTTTCTTTTCAAATCAGAAAACCATTATTAGTTAGCTAACTTCTGTGTTTCCTTATGGTATGTCATTAGATTCTATAGTGAGAGTTTAAATGGAAAATGTGACTTTAGTAGAATACACTTTTGAACTGAGAAGAACATCCATGTAATTGTCTGTTAACATCTCCTTTGACATTCATTCTATTTCACTAAAACTAATGGTTTTTTTTTTTAGTGGGCATGTCATGTAAACCTCCTAATTCTTTAACTGATTATAAAGTGGCTAGATCAGTGGCCAGTGTTAGTGCCCCAAAGAGTCTATTGGGTTGGAGGTTTAATTCTGATGATTATTTTATACTGGTTTTGGTTGGTGGGGTGGGGGAGTGGGCATGAAACCCCAAAATTACAGTAAGATCAGTGTGCTAAAGAAAAAAGATACTGATGTGTCTAAGCACAGAATGGAAAAGATCTAGTCAGATGATCATATTTATGGGTTTGTACAAATGTAGAAATGGATATTAGGGTTTTTTACATTTTTGTCTTGATTTATTGGCTTGGTTACTCTTGTTGTAGTGATCTGAGGATTCTTAGTTCTGTGTAGCTTTTAGTTTTCCCTAGTTTGCAGGAGTAGTAGGAGCTTCTGTAAAGCAGTCATTTCCCTCTTTCAGGAGCCAGATTTTATTGATGATATAGAAGAAAAAACTCCTATTAGCAATGAAGTAGAAATGGAATCAGAGGAGCAGATTGCAGAAAGGAAAAGGAAGATGGTAAGTTGGGAAGCAAGTAGCTGCTTAAAGTTGTCACTAAGGCTTAGTGACACCTGCTCTTCCCATGCTAATTGCTGCCTTTTTGTAGGCTTGTAGAATCTGAGTATATATGAAATCAGATCCTTATGTGAACTTCAACTTAAAACGCAAGGCTTGCTATTTGAGACCATTTCATCTGACTCGATCATTGCTTTGACAAAAACCTTTTTTTATCTTCAGATGTATGTAATTTTCTATTGCCTTTAAAAAGACATTGTAGAAATCATCTAGGTTTTATTTTCTTCACTATTTATTATTGCATGTTATTTGTAACGGCCATTTTATAGAAAGTATTGGGAGTCAGGATTTTTGCCTAATTATTTGAGTTCCCAAATTATAAAAGTTGGTAGAACAGTGTTGTGAAAACTGGCATTTTAAAATGTGCTTTTTTTGTTGGGCATTCAGAATGTGAGATACTAGAAATTACTAGTTAAATCAAAATCTTGGCCAAGTCACATAGTGAAATACTAATATTTGGAACTTGTATTTTATTGTTTGTGCTCACAGAACTTCTGATAAGTGGAGTTCAAGGTGACACCAAACCTGTCTGCACCTGCCCACACCTTAAAAAAAAAAAAGGGGGGGGGGGGAGAGATGGGGTGTACATTCCTTTTGGTCAGTATTTCCTACAATTCTGTCAGCAAAATTGATGAGACTTGTGTTTATTAGACAATAGAAAGCAAAATCTGCTCAAGTAAAATGTATATTAATACAAAATCTGAAGAATGACGGCATGAGCTGTAATATTAACATATAACAGTGTCTTGTCATGCTTTTGAGGAATGATTCTCGTGAAACTCTGAATGTGTTGGTTTTGCTCCAGAGGATGTATTGGCTTTTATTTGGCACTTTACATTTGTATTCTTGCTAAAGCAAAGCTCTCTGTGAAACTCAGTTACAACAGAGCTGCTGTAGTAATTAAAGATGTGATTACTACTTTATCTTCATTATGAGGATTGCAAGTAACTGCAAGTTTGCCTGCATTTTACCAAGCACACAGAGGCAGGTTCAGTGGCAAAACAGAATTGGATTCTTCATTCACTCATATAACCAATATATTTGCAGGTATTCTTCTTTCTTTGATATAAACGCATGGTTGCTATCAGTGCATCATTGAGCTGCAGGCTTTTTTTTTTTTTTTTTTAAAAGTTTGTAATAGAATTCTGCCTAATTCTGCCACCTCAGTATTGTCTTAAGCAGAGCGCTGTGCAGATGAAGAGATCTGCCTCTGTACAGCACTAGGACCCGAATTATGGATAGACAGAAGATTTAGCTTGTCTGTGTGACCTAATGGTATCTTACTTTGAAATAGTGATTCTTGGATGTTGATTGTATGTTTTGATACAGTTTGTGACGCTTGGAAAAATGGGTCAGAGGGTAACGGACCTTTCTGTTGTTGTTTCATACATGTATTAGTATTTCATATCTTTCTGGTCATTAATGTTTCATAGTTTTTTAAGTACTATACATGCAAGTATAAATAGCTCAGAGCTGTGTGTTCTTTTTATACTTACAGGCCAGTGATTTACTAGTAAATCACTATCAAGTTCTTAAGTCTAAAGCAGAACTCTCTTCTTACTTGTCAGGGTTGGTATGAATGCAAGCCTTTCTTCAGAAGTCTGTAATAATTGCAGTCATTGTAACATCTCCCTTTCCTCTGAGCTTTTGCTGAAATTGATCTGTACATCAGTGTGCACTGAACATGTTCTGAAGTACTTTAAAAAAAAAAAATTTACGTATTTACATATCTGAAAGATTATGACCGAAACTTGATTATTTTTAAATCTATCAGACAAGAGAAGAACGGAAAATGGAAGCTATCCTGCAAGCTTTTGCCAGACTAGAAAAAAGAGAAAAAAGAAGAGAACAGGCATTGGAAAGAATCAGCACAGCAAAAACTGAGGTTAAATCAGAATGCAAGGAAGCACAGATTCTCAACGACACTGAATTTATTCAGGTGGTTATCTGGAGCTTTATTTTAAAACTAGCTTTTAACATATTTTATTGGTTTGGATGTCGAGTTGCACTTCAAGATGTTGCATTATTTTTTTTTCCCTCTGAACTCATACTTGATCAAAATCTGTATAGTTCTTTGACATTATATTCTGTTAGCTCCTAAATTTTTTTCCCAAGAAAATATGTATAGGATTAGTTTATTAGGAATTTCAGTTACATTAGTTTATAGCAAATGTTCACACACACCAGCTGCATAATTTAGTCTCTGTTTGAAGTTCAGGGTGGGAGGTGTTTACCGATGCTGACTTTAAGCACAGGAGGTAGCTTTCTTTAGGCAGCCTCTATAACCAGTGGAGAACAAATTGCTTCTTCAGTGGCTTATTCAGGAACAAATTATAAACCTTTCTTCTAAAGGAAAAGAATTATTAAGGTGTAGTTTGTTCTGAGTTCTTGCTGATGATGCTTAATGTTTCATAAACAACTTTTTGCTCTGTTGTTGCTGGATGCTAGTATGCTTCTTACCTCGCTAATACTCCTGCACATTCTCAGTTCACGTTGTTTCCCTGGATAATTTCTGTCAACATGCTGTTAGGTACCTTTTGTGACAAAACTAAACACTTAGTAAACTATAAACTACAGAAAGGATATTGGATTGAAAGACATCATGATGTAAGCAGCTGATTTGTGGCTTACAGACGAATGAACGTGGTATGACAGTTCTTACACAAATTTGTGGTGATCTGACCAGTGACTGGTGTGTGTGAATACTCTGCCAATGATATAGCAGGTGCTTGTGGGGAAAATACAGGAAATCTTGTAGTTTGCCTTGAAGAAGGATAGAAATACTCTCTCTGAAGTATTTTAGTTCTAACAACAAAAATGAGATAGTGGCTTTTTGGACCTGTAAAGGAAGGAGGAACTGCCATTTTGTTTTAAGAAAGGTAGCTTTACATGCGTGTGGGATCTGTTTACTAAGACTTCTATTTTGTACCAGGAACCAGCAAAAGAAGAAACTGCCACTAAGCCTACCCCAGCCAAAGTTAATAGAGCTAAACAGAGAAAAAGCTTCTCACGGAGTAGAACTCACATTGGACAACAACGCAGACGACACAGAACTGTCAGCATGTGTTCAGATATCCAACCATCTTCTCCTGACGTGGAAGTAACTTCACAACATAATGAAACAGAGAATGCTGCACTGATAGCTGAGCCTGAAACAGAAACTGTTGTTACAGAAATGGTTACTGAAACAGAAGCTCCAGCACTTAATAAATGCCCTACTAAGTATCCTAAAACAAAGAAGGTATGTCTCTTAAGAGATGAGGAGAAGAGGAAGGACTTTAACAGTTTTAAAAAAAATTAGACTACTGCATCAGTATACAACTATATTTTGTTTTTTTTTTTTAAAAAGTGACTCTTTTTTTTTTTTTTTTTAAATTGCCATTATGTAGCCACTCACTGGTAATAAGAGATTAGTAAAGGTATGCGTAACATTGGTAGAAGTTATTTTGGATTTTAAGAGACGTCCAAAATACGTCTTTCAAAACAATTTTGGAACAAATGTTTTCTAAGGGAAGTACTTTCTAAATGGACTGAAATAATATACATAATCAAAATGTAATTAAAGCCCTTAATAGGAAAAAAATAGGAAATAAAATTTGCCTTTCCTGCCTTTGTTCATCATATGCTTTAGAAGGTATTTTAATGGGAGCAAGCAGAATATTTAAAAGGAAATCATTAACTTCTAGTACTTCTGAGATGTCTGTTCTGAATTGAATGGATTTAAACACTCAAAATCTATATGCATGTTTGGAGGGAAGATCCTTTAGAGCTTTGGTTTTAATTTTTTTTTTTTTATTGGACTGCATTGCAAAAAGCTTGAAGAAATGCCACAATATATAAAGATACTCCAAAAAAAAGTTACATCTGCAAGTGCGAATAAAGCAGTAAAACTTTCTGCTTTAAAATTTTACAGACCGCATTAAAAAGTGACTTTTCAGCATGCTTTACAAGTTCTGAAAATTTTATTTGGTGGAGAGGTAGGAAATCATAGGTGGAAGCTTCTTGTCAAATGAACATTAACAATTTCAAGATGGTTTTATCTTAAAACCCCCAACATGCTTAATTTACATATTTTTATTATTTCAAAAGGCACCTGAGTCATCCTGTAACACTGCTTATTGCATCACTATTAAATTCTTGTCAGAGGGGAGACTAGAATCTTCCTTCCTTTTTTGTGTATTGCATAGCAAAAAAGGAAGGTATCTGAGAAGTCTGAATTTTACTGCACTTTTTTTGCTATTTCATAGTATTAAGGATAAATGTCTGTGAAATGTCTCATTGCATTGTACCCAGTGTACCCAAAGTGTGGAGAAAGTCCTGCTTTAAAAATGAATTAATAAATATAAATAGGTTTCTAAAAGACCAGCAAATTAATTTTAAACATGATAATCTGTGTTAAAGCCTTAATAACATATTGATAATATTTAATGCGCTATTTTTGCGTGTCCTTAACTACTTTGAACCATTGTAAAACTTAGAAGGTTAGTTTCTCTGTTAATAGGAACTAAAATCCACTGGCACGTTTTTCAAAAACACTAAACTAGTTAGGAAAGAATACCTTTTTTTTTGATAAGCGTGCCTTAGTAAATGTGTTGTAATTTAATACAGCTACAATAGTGAAGAATGTTCAAGGCATCTGCCTGACGCATTGACTGAAGCTCAGTCCTGACAGTATGGAAATGTAATGAAGAGTTTACTTAAGTTTGTTCTGTTAATGTTACACTGTTACCCCTCAGCTTAGGTACTCGGGCATAAGTTTAAAATTTGTCTTGGAATTCTGTTACTAAATTCCTGTTGTAGGTACAGTTTACCTGGGCACTTGTGTAGCATGTTCAGTGAGAATTAAATACAAAAGAACTAAATGTTAGTTTGCAAAAAAAAAAAAACCCAAAAAGCAAAACCCCCAGAACTTTGGTATGTAGAACAAATCTATACTGATTCCTTCTGCTGTCCCCATTATTTCACTAAAACTGTCTTCATTCTTGCGCTGTGTATTCTTAAACTTGCAGCTTGGAAACTAGCTGTTTTCTGGTTTGTGTAACAGTTGACTAGGTGAATAATTAGAGTAAAAAATTTCTAAAAGCCACTGTTAACACTCATAAAACATTAATTTTTTTTTTCTCTCTCTATTTAGCACTTGGTCAGTGAATGGTTAAGTGAAAAGAGTGATAAAACAGGGAAACCTACAGACAGTCTATCAGAAAGGCCTCTACGCATAACTACCGACCCTGAAGTTCTGGCTACTCAACTGAATTCTTTACCAGGTCTCACTTATAGTCCGCATGTATATTCAACTCCAAAGCACTATATTCGTTTTACTTCACCATTCCTTTCAGAAAAGAGGAGGAAAAAAGAACCTGTGGAAAACATTACTGGCTCTTGTAAGAAGGTAATGCTTCCCTTCATTATGGTTCCCCATCCCATATTAATTAAAAATAAGTCTTTATTTGTTAGTACGAATTGAGGTGGAAAAAAGCTGACAACCAATTCTGTCATGTGTAACGTGTTTTGAAATGTTTATCATTAAACTGTGAAGTCACTGATTTGAACTTGTTTTATTACAGCGTTGGTTAAAGCAGGCTTTGGAAGAAGAAAATTCAACAATAATTGATAGATTTAACTCACCATCACATGAGAGATCTAGAAGTCCAGCCATCAATGGTGAAAATAAAAGTCCATTGTTACTGAATGACAGCTGTTCCTTAACAGGTGAAGCTTTTACTGATACAGTACATAAGAGCTATGTCAAAGTAGTTAATGTGGAAGACCATGGTTTTAAAAGTGCTGAGATAATGAAAATTCCAGGGGTATTTGCACTGTTTTCTGATACTTTCTTTGAAAGAAATGCTTAGTTGCATAGTGGTTGAGATTTTTTTTCCCCTTTAATGTATAATTGATACTAGATAAGTAACCACAATATTTCATAGTGTGTACAGTCAACAAAAGACTAATGTTTTTGACTATGAGTTTAGGTTAAATTATTTTTCTATATATTCAGAATTCCTTTTAAATTCAGTGGGCCTGTGTTGCACATGGGGAAAGCTGTAATTTTTTAGGCATAATACAAAATGGGAACATGCTAAAAACTAAACACACTTCTCTAAGGGTATGGAGCCTATCAGATGATTACTGTGTACAGTCATTAACTTGGAATTTCCACTTTTTACCTGAACAGTCTTAAAAATGTAGAAGTTGACTTTCCCTTTTCTGGAAACATAGATAGTTCTTCCCATCATCCTAGCACACAAATTTTGGTTATTGATAACTCTTAACAGACTACAGATACTATTTTTCAGGAATTGTGTAGACTGTTAAGAGCTCATCTTTCAGGAAGTCTGCCTTTAAGAGAGTCTGTATTCTTACTGATTTTTTTTAATGTGGAGCTCATAATTTCATTACATCAAGCACTTAACTGTGATTGCTGTATCTAGATCTCTTCTAGCTTGTTTTCTAATTTTAACACACAGATCTAACCACGCCACTGAAAAAACGAAGACTGTATCAGCTGTTGGAGTCTGCATTCTCAGAAACCTCCACACCTACTCCTTCTCCATATGCCACACCAACTCACGCTGACATCGCTGCCTCCGAGCCTTCATTGTTTGCTACTCCTCCTAGGGTAAAAACAGAAGATGAAGCTTGTAGAAATGGTTACAAACCCATATATTCACCAGTTACTCCTGTAACTCCATGTATACATGGAAATACCATGCACTTTGAGGTGAGATTTTTAATGTGTTTAGACATTCTAGTGTAAAACAGTATTTGTACTCCTACTACAAGGGGGTGTTTTATGTTTCTCCAGGCTAAAAAAGAAATTTACTTGCAATTTCTTCTTATTTATTTAGAATATTTCCTCACCTGACAGTTCCCCAGAAATAAAAAGGCGAGCTTACAGTCAAGAGGTAAGGGTATTTGCCAGAAACTATAAATAATGTCTTGATTGCACCTGTATGCAAATACTTTTCACCAGCCATTGAAAAGTTTCCTGGAATGTAAAAGGTGGCATTCCTACAGGTTTTATTTGCTTGTTACTCTACATTTCCACTTTAACTATTTCTTTTTCTATTTTAAACTGGTTTCTCTCTCCTTTTTTTCCGTATCACTTAAAAATCCTGATGGCTCTCATGGAAAGGAGTAACTACTGCAATTTATAGATCAGAACAGAAAAACAACACTGGTGCTTTTTGGACTGTAGTTAGATTTAAATTAACATTTGTCTTTGTTACCAGCATCTCTTAATTGTTTTTGTTGAGCCTAATTATGCTCAAAGTGAGAGAGCAGAACAGAAAGGTAATAAATGGGTTTAGGTGCATTAGTTCAGGTGCAGCAAGTGCTGTTGGGATGCAGCTGGGTACTGCCAGGCTGGGGGATGGCCGTGTCCCACTGTGGGGTGGGGGAGCACCAGAGGAAAACGTGGCTCTCAAACATGGGAAACTTCCCCAGGGACCCTTCTGCCCTGCACAACTTTGGGAAACGTTCCCCAGCAAGGTGGAGCTCCAGTTTGGAGCAAGCTACATCACTTGCCTAAAGGTGTTGAACTATAAACCTCATGGCACCTAAAAGGAATAGGTAAGAATAAGGAACAATAAAAAGATTTAGCAGGTTATACTAATACAGAATTTCACTTCTAGTGAGTCGTGACAATAAGTGATCCATGTACTCTCCCGTGGGAGTTAAGCACATAGATGTATAATTTTTTTTGTTTTAGGTCAAAATCTTAACAAATGTTGAAATACACAATTTTTCTCATGCAAGCATAGCTGTCAACTGAATTTAACAATTACTTCTAAATTACTGTAATTTAATATTTTAAGGTTTATCTGACTCAAAAAGAGGGGTTTTACTTAAGAACTTCTGCTTAGTAATACAAATAATTTAAAAAGGATTAATGAAAACCTTAAAACCTGTTGGCTTAGAAAAGCTACTTCCAGCGATGGATATGTCCTGGGTTTCTCGTGGCTAATACAGTTTTAAGTAGTACAAAAGAAGTTTCTATAACTTAAGAATTTTTTTTCCCCCCTCTACAGAATACTGGGTGTAATATTGTCTTAAAATGCTGAAGTGTCTCGGAAAAGCTTGCTTTTATTTCAAAAAGAAAAAAAAAAACAACAAACTTTGACACTGAGGATCCCTTTTATGTTGAATTGAAGCAAGTGCTTTTAACTTGTTGGCCAGGGACTTGCTCCTGTTGAAGCTCCTCTCCTTCCTCTGCCAGTCATAAATAAAACCCGGCATTTAAAATTTATTTTGGCTTTGGTTAATGTGCATTTTATTAAAAAGTTTTTAATCTAATACATGACAATAGTAGAAATAAGTGTCTGGCTG
The DNA here is from genome assembly GCF_011004875.1 of Balearica regulorum gibbericeps. NCBI lineage: Eukaryota > Metazoa > Chordata > Aves > Gruiformes > Gruidae > Balearica > Balearica regulorum. The sequence continues at coordinate 15,058,248 of NC_046184.1, forward strand.
TAGAACCGTCACTTAAAAATAGATAAATTTATAGTACTGGAAGGCCTTTAGTCCCCCTTAAAGGCACAACTGAATGTCAGAACAGTTGCAGTTTTGTTGTAGTATGGCAAAATAGTTGACATGCTTTTTTTTCCACACAGGGATATGACAGAGCATCGATTCTAGCACTGAACTCTTTCAGAAATTCCAACCTGACAGAAATGGGCCTGCAAGAGATAAAGACTATTGGATATTCCAGTCCAAGGAATAGGACTGATGTCACACGGCAGTGCACTGGAGAAATGGAATCTGTGTCAGACCTCCAGCTGGGACTCGAAGTAATTGAGCAAAGTACACTGCATAAAAACCTGGAAGCCCCCACACATGATAGGACTGATTCAAACAGCCAATTAGAAACTGCTCATTGTGGACGGGGCACAATTTATTCTTCCTGGGTAAAAAGTCCCGACAGGACAGGTGTAAATTTCTCAATGAATTCTAATTTGAGGGACTTGACCCCTTCACATCAGTTGGAGGTAGGAGGTGGATTCAGAATAAGCGAGTCAAAGTGCCTGATTCAAGACGATGCTAGAGGCATGTTCATGGAAGCATCTGTTTTTTGTACTTCAGAAGATGGAATTGCATCTGGCTTTGGAAGGACTGTCAATAATGACAACTTGATGGATGGAAATTGCACACCCCAGAATCCTCCACAAAAGAAAAAGGTTGTAATTTTAAGAATCATTTGGTCTGTCTTACATGGTCTGCTAATGATATTTCTATAACAGTACCATAATATAATAAAAACCAGCTGATGGCTCATCTTTAGACACTACAGTATAGTAGACATTATTCAGGGGAAATAATGAAGAACAAAGAGTAAAGCTGCATACACCCATTAGTAAATTTATTTTTTTCCAAGCAATAGATACAAATTCATTTTTATTTCATACGAGTCTTAAATGAACTGCTCAATAAATAAGTGCTTTTCAGGTTTGAAACTGGTTGCTTATGCCACCAAGTATTACAATATTCTATTATACAGAACGTATACTAGAATGTTGGAGATCATGTACTGTGAACATTTGTTATGAATTGCTGTAAGAAATTGCACTAACAGATTTATGATACTGAGACTTTAAAATTCCAATTTTTAGATACTTAAGGTATTTTGGTTTCACAAAACTACACAGAAGTTCTTAGTTCCAAGAAATATTTTCCTGGGCTTAATTTCTTTTTTTTTAATATAAAATATTGTGTTTGAAAAATAAGCACAATCTAAATTTGCTACTCTCACGGAACAGTTCTTGTAGGGAACTTTTGTGGTCATGGGCAACTCGAACCAGAATTGGAAGCTACCCTGTGTAACAGTCTTTGCACTTGATTCTCAGGTTAGGCTCCCTTTGCTCCTTGCAGAAAGGATGACAAACATGGAAAGCAGTAGTCTCCAATGCAGCAGCTTGCCAGTTCGGTCTCAGACTGTAGAATCTTTCTTGTTTGAAAGATGGGATTTATGTTCTTTATGGAAGTAATGATCAGAGGGGTCAGAGCATAGTCTGTCTGTGGAGTTCTGGGTTTTTTTTGTTCCCATCACACCCTCTTGTATGTGCCTGCTCCCCTGTGTTCCTGCTGGGGAGCACTCATGATTCTTCCCTCAAAAGCTGTCCATCAGAACTGGATTTTTGTTTACTTTGTTTCAGACTGAGACATAACTGAAGCAAGATAGTAGGAGCTCTGCTCTTACCTGGTCCTGACCTTGGGAATTTTATAGAACCCATGCCTGTTACTGTAGCCCTGCTGTTTTTGGCAAAGCAAAAAAAAAAACACCATAAAAAGCCAAAATTTCTGTAGCTTCATATTCTTCTTTGTCTGAAGGTTAAATTAATTAATTTTTAAATCCCAGCAACACTTAGTGCTTCAGTAACCCTCCTCCCTTTCTTTTGCTGACAAGGATTCTTCCAGGTTGTTACTGCTGAGGGTTTATGCTACACTAATCCCTAAATGAAAAAAGGTGTGGCTTCCTCGACACACACACGGATTCCTGTCTAAAAGTCTCTATTTGAAGAAACAACCGGAGAAAATTCAGGGATACACCTACAATGAACAGGGTTTAGGCTTTTCAAGGACATGCAGAAAAGGCAACCTTTTACAGTGTAAAAAAGGAGGGGGGTTGTGGGGGGAAGAATCTCCCTGAAGGAGGTGAGAATTCAGGAATTTTGTAGGAGAGTAATAGAAGCCTTTCCCTAGTATCACATAAGGCATGAATGTCCTTCTGTAGTTGCTAAAGGAGGTTTTTCCATATTTCAGTATGTCTATGGGCATTTGCTCCTCTGTTTTCTCTCACCATTATACAAGTTCATACCATTTCAATACAGTCCTGTATGTGGTGGCCACACTGCATAGATTTCATCCATTCTTAACGTTTAAGCTTTCTTAAAAGCAATATTCTTCAAGGGATCCCAGTCATGTGATACAGAAATAATATAAATAGTTTCAAAGCAAGATCAGTTCTTAACCTAAATTTTATTTTATGAAAAATCAAATATTTTGATTTGAAAACATGGTGGGTTTTCCTTATGAGGGAGTCAGACTTGAGAGCAGGATGTGACATCTCTTAAAATTAGCTTTACTGTATCAGTAAAGTCCCTTGTAGCTTCAGTCAACAGTATGACTTCAGCAAATATTTTGCTGACCTGCATCATCTTTTGCTTCTTCCCTGAGGCAAAATGCATACTTTCCTTGGCAGAAGCTTTTCTTTACCGTGTCCTTACAGTCATTAGTTGCTCAGTACTCTGTAAATTCACTGCAGATGTGGTAAAATACCTTCAATTAATCCATCCCCGTTTTCTTTTAGAACCAAGTAAATGCTGTGTCTTACTGAAAGAATACATTTAATCAAAAATGTTAGAAAGCCAACAAGTAAATTTATCTTCTCATGTTTGGTTTGGTTTTTGTTTTTTGTTTTCTCCCTAGGTATCCTTATTAGAATACCGTAAGAGACAACGAGAAGCTAGAAAAAGTGGCTCAAAGACAGAAAACTTCCCCCTGGTTACTGTATCTCCTCATGCTGCTGGTGGAGGAAATATAAGTAGTAACAATGGTGCTAATGATGGGTATAACAACAGTGGTGAAAATGGGGAGCAAACTGATAACGCTGCGAGCCTACCTTTACCACTGCCAACTACTGTTTATAATGCAGCTCCAGAAGACGTGGGCAATAACTGTGCAATTAAGGAGTCTTCCAGTGAGAAGAATGAACCAGAGGTTCAGTGGTAAGCCACAAAACTATAGGACTAAAGTGCTGAAGAATTATTTACTTAATTCTAAGTGTTTTCTTTTTAAATCTAGTTTTTGTTGATAAGGGTGCAATTGCAGATTACTGAATGGAAGCCCTTCTTTCAGATCAGTAAAGAGTTGTCTTACCTCTTCCCTCAGAAATATAGTAGATACCTCATAAAGATTAGAATATATGAAAAATTGCCCATAAGATACTGGTTAACTTATTCTGCTTTCCTTTTTTATTTTCTAAGAGCAAAATAGGTATTGGTTTGAGCAAGACAAGGTGCCTAGTTCTGTAGATTATAAAATTGCATAGGTGAAGTACAGTGGTAAATCTGTAGAAAATTACATCGGTGAGTAGGGGTGCTCCTTCCACCATTGCACAAGTTGCGTGGTGCGTGCTTGCTAAGGCGCGTGGAGGAGGGAGCAGCAGTAGGTAGGAGAGGATGTGAGAGTACTCACATGGCTGTGAGAGATTTGAGTCAGATTACGTGGCCTTGGCTCTGCACTCATGTCCTCCTATCTCCACTGCTTCATCTGTGGGATGAAGAGAGTATTTTTTATCTTACGTCTCAAAACCTTTCCAAAAGTACTGGAGGGAAGAAGGGTGGAACAGGAGAATAATCTGTATTGATTAGCAAAAGCTTCTAGAAGACTGTAGGAAGTCTGTCTTTCAGTGATTGGGGTGGAGTATGTTTGTGGTGTTTGCTGTTAAGTGCAATGTGTAGGGCTGCATGCAGTCTGCCTCAGTTCCTTCTGCTCAGGTAGAGAGCATGTGGTGATACTTGCATCCTTGTTTATGATGATTAAACGGTTCCCCGGTGTGCAGACCATATGCTCTGTTGGATGCCATGCCATATACTCCAACAACCAAAAATCCTGGGGACAGAGTGTGAAGGGGGATGAGATAGAATAACTTCAATCTGTATAAAGATGGCACAACATTTTTCACTGCATTTTTGGTAGTCCTAAGGGAGATGGTTAGCTGTGGTGATGCTGTCTCCAAAACATTACTAGCACAAAATAAATGCTGCAGATGTTCTTTATGTAGTGAAGGCCTAACAGTGTTGGGGATGAACACGGACTGAGGAGTTGAACATCCTTCTGCTCAGATGCTTCAGCTATTCCAGAATAGAAGGATTTTGTAGAGCCAGTTGAAGGGAGAATCTAAATGCAGTCTTCCAAGTTTCACTGAAAAGGGACTGCAAGTTCACTATGGAGAAAGTAGTGTACTATATTGTAAGCAAGGAATGTGGAAAACAGGCAAGAATTTATTAGTAAGTTTTTGCAGTAATCCTGCAGAAAGCACCAAAATTTATTTTAGTACAGCAGTATTGTAGAGTAATGCTGTATGTTCTTGCCTGGAAGAAAAATTGAGTTTTGTAGAGTGCTGTCACTTACATTGTTCTTGATAAGATTGTGACGTCAGATGTAATCGATCATAAGAGGGAAGATATGACTGTCATTTCAGCCCCACTGTCTGGCAAGTTAAATGTAGAACCTCAAACACATATTTGCAGTCATGCGGTATTTATGATTATGGATCTACTACTAAAGAGCAAATTCTTTAAAAAATAAAAAAAAAGACTGTCTTCTTCCAAAGCTGGAAACAGTTTTGTACAAATGGAGCATATGAAGCAGTACCTGCAACCTTTATTTTTTGAAGTGTAGTTTTTGACTTTTCAACTCTAGAAAAAGAAAAAAATCCAACCACAGATCTATAGATGTTGTTTTTGTATTAAGAGGAATGGGCAGGAAATCAGTGTATTTAAAGTGGGAGAAAATAGATACAAAATACTTAACAAATTATATTCCTTGTGTACAACCAGTTGTTTGGCTCTTATGTGTGGTCAATGCTATGAACTTTCTCTGACCCAGTATTTGCATATACATTGTCCTAAATTTGGTCTGTGGGAGTACATCCTCTTAAATTTAAAATGTGCTTCTGTTTTCCAGGACTGCATCAACCTCTGTGGAACAAGTGAGAGAACGAAGTTATCAGAGAGCTTTACTTCTCAGTGATCATAGGAAAGACAAGGACAGCGGTGAGTTGATTTATTGTGTCGAAGGTAGATAAATCTAACCAGTTCCCCCGTGGCAGCCTGTAATCATTCTAATACTGTGTTTGGGTCTGCTTCATCTGTAGGGGGAGAATCACCCTGTAGGCCATGCTCACCGTCTCATGTTCAGTCTCCACCTTCATCTCATTCAAATCTCATTTCCCAGTTGCAGCTTAAGGTCCCTTCTTTCACTGAATTTATGGAAGGTCAGTAAGCAGATGACCTTGTATGACACTTGACATATTGAGTAGTCTCTTACAACAACTTAAAAAGAGCAAATATAAAAAAGTCAAATATAAAGTGCTTAGCAATCTTGGCAAAAGACTTTGATTTTCCCACTTTTATATTCATCTCTGCTTTATGCCCATAGAACCTGATCCTGAAAATCCAGAGCCTACTTCTGAATGTCCGTCCCCAGATACTTCACAAAAGACTTGTAAGAGTCCGTCGAAAGCAAGCAAGGTAATGTATGTAGGTGCATATGTGTTTGCACGTGTGTTGTATAACATGCATATGAATGTACATACATCTCTGATTTACCTTTAAAAAAAGTTAATCTCATCATTTACTAAAGTTACATACATATTTGTTCATCTGTCTGTGCAATAATTTAACATAGGTAAAACATTTGTGGTAGTTCATACATGCTAAAATGTTGGTTTATGTTCTGTTCTTTCAGTGGCTATACCTATTTGTATATGGTCTTGCGTTCTGTAGATACAGAAGAGATTGTATCAGTGGATTCAGTATCACCACAGTTCTGCGGGGTGAATGCTGAAGAAAGGGCAGTCAGAGCTGACAGTAGTAATGTGACTTAAGTACTTCGCACCTTAACGGGAGTTTGGTCTTGCCATGTCAGGGTTTGGCACTGCTATTGAGAAAGATGTTGAGTAGCTGCCTATACATTATTAAACGAAGTAATTCAGGTTGTAATGTTTAGTCTGTTTGCTTCCACTAGGCCAGTTTTAAAATGTTAAATCACTCTGAAAAAGGCTTTATTTTTGTAAATGGTCTTGTCTGGAATTATTTCTGTCAGACTCAGACATCTAAAACTTTAACAAATAACAGATTCTACTTTGACCTGATGGGTCGTATTTCTGTTACTACTGTAAAATACACTTGCTAGTCTTTGACTTTGAAGAATGATTGATAAATACTTGCTAATAATAGCATCTTGATAAGTTTAAGTTTTATATTGTTGCTGTTTTTCTTATATCCTGTGCCTCAACACTTTTTTTTCCACCATTAGGGGGAGAGAACAGTATTCTGAGAAGGTCTTTTTGTTTCACGCATGCGTAGTTGAATATTTGAATGTTTTGCACTAACTTACTTCCTTTTCATTTTAGCCCTCTTCACCGAGTCCTGTAGTTTCAACACAGTCACTTGGGAAAACACCCACAAAACCAGATTCGCACTGGGAAACTGCAGCTAATGCACCTGAGGCTGAATGTGCGAATCACCCAAAATCTGAGCTGCAACAAAAACAGCTGACAAACAATGTCCAAGCACTTTCAAAAAATCACCCGTCTCAATCACATCTGCGCAATTCTGCTGAGCAACTTTCACATTCACAGAAGTTGCCTTCTGCACCTTTGAAGCTGCATTGCCCCCCTTCTCCTCATGTAGAAAATCCTCCCAAGTCCTCCACCCCTCATGCGCCTGTACAGCACGGTTATCTGTCACCAAAGCCTCACTCGCAGCAGTTGGGATCTCCGTACAGACCTCATCATCCACAGTCACCTCAAGTTGGAACGCCCCAGAGGGAAACACACCGAAACTTCTATCCAGCAGCACCAACCCTTCAGCCTAGTAATCAGCAGGCGGCTAGCGGACCCCTCTTTACTCAGACAACTTCAGGACAATCTTCAGCTTCCTACAGCCAGTTTAACCAACAAAATCTGAGCAGCAGTGCACCACCTCCCCCACCCCCCCCACCCCCTTCTTCTACATACTATCAAAACCAGCAGCCCTCTGGAAACTTTCAGAGTTACAGTCAGCTGAAGGGCAGCATCCCCCAACAGACTGTGTTTTCATCTGGACCAAATCAAGCACTTCCTGGCACTGCAGGTCAGCAAACAGTGCCGGGACACCATGTAACTGCGGGGCATTTTTTGCCATCTCAGAACCCCAGTATTCATCACCAGGCATCGTCATCGTCTGCTCCACCTCCTCCTCCACCACCTCCTGCTCCAGGACCTCACCTTGTACAGCAGCAAAGTACTCATCAGCAGCACTCTGTAGCACACGTCGTTGGTCCAGTTCACGCTGTGGCAGTAGCTCCTGGATCGCACATCCATTCTCAAGCTGCTGGTCACCATTTGCCACCACCTCCTCCACCACCAGGTCCTCTCCCCCACCACCAACCTCCCCATCCTTCAACTGGACACCAAGGTTTGCAAGCACAACACCAGCATGTTGTAAACTCTGCGCCTCCCCCCCCACCCCCCCCACCCTCCAATGTTATAGGCTCGGGGCATCACCCAGCATCAGCACAAGGGTTGCACCACCCATCTCATCAAGGACCCCCCCATTTTCCTTCGAACGCTCACACGAGCGTCTCCTCCTATTCCTCACAAGCCCCGCATCACACAACGTTAGGACCTGGACCTCAACATCAGCCTGCTGGAACAGGACCTCATTGTCCACTCCCCGGTCAGGGTCCTCACATCCAACCTCAAGGACCAAACAGTATTGCAACGCCTACTGCTTCAGGGTTCTGCCCTCACCCTGGCTCTGTAACCCTTCCCCACGGGGTGCAGGGGCCGCAGCAGGCGTCGCCAGTGCCCGGACAGATCCCCATTCACAGAGCACAGGTGCCACCCACTTTTCAGAACAATTACCATGGTTCAGGGTGGCATTAAAATGGATCCCTTTAATTCTAAACATTTTTAAAATGTTCTGTAATATAAACTGTGTATATTTCATATGTACCTATTCAAGGTACTTTTTAAAGCTTGTACATGATACTTTGTATAAAAGCAAACACCAGTGCTCTTTCATTGTATTCTTTCCATTTTTTGCTTTTTAAAATTCCTGAAAATGTGCTGTTAAGCCAGTATTAGGTATTCCTTTTTATTTTGTAAGTGAACATTCCAGCTGTTTTTTCTGGCAGTAGGTTTGATGCTGCATAATCTTTAAAATTTTATTGTTGCAGTTAAATTCATTTAGTGAATGTTTTCTATATTACTTTTATACATATGTAATTAAATAAGTACACAGGCTAAGTGATGGCACTAACTTTTTTTTTTTCCATTTTCTTCTGTCAACAGTTCTTTGTGTGCATAGAGATAGAAAACAATGCAATACAAATTTTTATAGTTTTGGTGTGAACATGGCTTTTTGTTCCATCAGTTATTTGCAGAAAATGTAATTTAATGTATAGACTGTTTCTAACGTCTCTGACGAGTGCTGTAAATACTGTATTTCTTTGGCTTGTAAGATGGCTTAAAGCTTCTTTCATTTGATATAGTATTGTATATAATAAGTCTCTTTTGCAAAAAAAAAAAAGTGTGATCTTTGTGAAAGTAGTACAGTATATGATCTTTGATTTTTTTTTTTTTTAATATACTGTCACATTGCAGCACTGGTTGGGCATTTTAATTCATGTTAATAAATCACAATTATGTCAGTTTTAACTACTTGTCCTGAAAGGGTGCTGTGTCTTCAGGGAGGTGGCCGTAAGTACATAAACCATCACCCCCTGCGCTCAACAGTGGCTCTTGGCTTCCCTGCAGTTTCCAGCTGTGGGTTTACTGCTGTAGCACAGGCAGATGTGGAGCTGGCTGTAGGAGGGGAGGAGGAAATCCCTCCAAACACAGCAGGGTCCTGTGGCAGGTTACTGACAGGTTAATCAGTGGGTAGTGGTGCATTACAGAGTAGTTGTACGGCGGTGCACTGAAGCTGTGCGGGACACATTACCCTACCGTGGTTGCAGACGGCAGTACCATCCGCACAGGGCACTACCTTCCTACCGTCCTCGCGTGGATGGTCAGCCCCTCCCTGGAGCACGGGCTGCCGGCACCCAGACCTTGGCATGCTTTCCAGAGAGTTCCAAAATAAGCTAAAGGGTATTTGTAATGCAGCCAGAATTCCTCATCACTGCCCACCCCATCCTGTGGGGATCCCTCGAGTGGTGCTAAAATAGGGTATGGAACTCCAGGAACCATCTAGCAGGTTGGTTTGGGTTTTTTAAAAGGTAGCAGGTTATTCCTGCTGCTGAAGAGCAGCAGCTAGGATGTGCTGTTGCACTTACCAGGTGCAGAGTGACTCCATAACTGGTGTGTGACAATGTCCTTGCATCTCAGCAGTGACTGCTCTAAGTTCTGTCACATAACAGGCCTGTTCGTGTGCTCCATGGCTCCACCTCAGAACCAGAGAAGAAAACCAGTGAGCAAGAAAACCTGAAATGGGACAGGATGGGAAGTGGCTGCTCCTGCTCACTGGAAAAAGGTAATTCTTTTTAACACACAGAAAAAATTGGGGTTACTTTAAATTGTAATTTGCCTGTAATCATTGAAAAAATTATTAGTGAACCCAGTACACTAGCAATACTTTCTGGAACAACTGCTGGCTATAACCACACCATGTGGTAGAACAGGCCATCAACAGCAGCAGAAGCACCCACCCTCCCACCCCGTTCCGCTGCTCGGGCAGTAGTGTGGAACAAATCTGCGTCATCATCTATAGCCCAAAGTTCAGCTCCAGTAGATCATTAACATCATCTCACACGTAAGTATGTGGTGCTGTACATGGTGAGGTCTCAGCAGCGTGAGGGGCTGATGCACTGCGTTGCAGAACAGTTCTGGTACTAGTCGGTGTTCCCAGAATTGTGTTGCATGGCCAGCGCCAAGCAAAGGACAGGGATACACCAGTGGCAAAAGGTTACTCACCTTGCCTGGCTTGAACTGGCACTTCCATCACATGCTACTATTTTCTACAAGAAGAAGCTTCTATTAGGTGCAGCAACTAGACACCACGGGGCTAGTCCGGATGTGAAGCTGAACGTAATTTTTACCTCTAGCTCTGGAGTCCATTGTGGCATTGTCCTCTCTGCTGTCATCCTTGGGGCCATTAAAAGCGGTTCCAGCGTGAGGTGCCTGGGGAGTGGAGGCCGAAGGCACACGGTCCTGAAACCCAACTGCCAGCAGGGCCTCAGCCCACAGATGAGTTTCTCCTGACCCGTGCTCGCGGTGTGTCACACTGGTGGCTTTGCCGTTCCTTTCAGGAGGAGTGGCTGCACCAGCCGATTGGGACAGGGTAATCGTTTGCTTGTTTACAGTAGTTGTTAAGACCTTGTATGAAATACTCTTCTTCACCTAGCAACAACTTACACTCAGCCCCTCATGCTCTGTTACCCTTCAGGTTGCTCCGATTTACACCATGCAGTAGAGTTTTACACACCATGACAGCTGCTTTTCACTTCAAACCCCACCACCACCCCCCACAGCGACACGGACCTCGAGCAAAGAAAGGGTCGGAGTCAGGGCTAGCAAAGAGTCCAATGACCAGCACACTGTCTGAAAAAACAAAACACTTTAATTAGACAACTGCAAGCACCTCAAACAACTGGTTATTGTTACAGCATGGGGCGATCTTCTCACAATCTAGTTATTGCAAAGGCAGGTGAAGAAATTTCATATGGACAAAGTCAAGAAAAAGTGGCACTGTAGTTACATGAAGATCAGAAGTAAGCTTACATTCATCCCACTGACTTCTAAAAGAGGCCAACACACACCTCCGTACTGTACATTCTAAAATCTGTATTGCCTATAAGCTTCAGCCTATGCAGCTTTTTTTTTTTCCTAGGAAACACGTAATTGTTGCGTGCAACTTACAACAGGTAATCGTATGTCTAGTTATGGGAAAAAAATAAAGGTAGTGCAATTTGTTTTAGAAACATGTAAAGCTATGAATGGAATGAGCATGATCTTGCTTCTTGGATTATTTTACCCACTGCACTGAAAATATTTGCAGCTCTATCCTTCCTTAACTGACTCCAAGCACACACTTTTATTGTAAAAGATCAGTAATTCTACACAGAGAGTGGTTCTCATGCTCAACTTTTAATTTTTTTTTTTTCTTAAGGTATAGTACAACTTACAGTGCTTATAAAAAGGCAACACCATATGGTACCATGTCTTCACTATCACATTGTAAGGGAAATTGCTATTTTTCTTTTCTTAAAAGCACTTAAAATAGGCAAAAGTTCTAAAAGGGAGTGCTAAATGATAATGCATACTTTATTAGAAAGAAGTCTAGCCTTCTTTAAAGTGCCATTTGGGGAATGAAATCCTGTAAACCAGAGCCGCTTTGTTTAAAATCCAATGAACGGGAACTGCTACAGAATAGAAAGTTTACACAATTCCTTAAAGCAGTTTAAAGTCCACTACATGCAATTGGTTTGCTATAAAGCTCTCTAAAACTTAGTCGCTTTACTCTGAAATTGAGTCCCTAGTCCCATATTTAAATGGAAATAAACATTTACAGGGTGCATTTACATACACTATAATACAAGAATGACGTCCCTTTGCCAGAAGATAAAATTGTACAATTCCTCGCTGTAACTCAGTTCTGACTTGATAAATTTCTTACGCTCGTAAATTATATAATATGCATCAGCTAAAATATTTTTTTTTTCATAAATAGTTACAAAACTTGCCAAAACACATGGGGGGGAAGTTTCCTTTGTTCAAAAATCTGACATCTGAATGCCACACAACACAAGAAACAATGCTTAAAGACACGTTTTTCTGAAGAAAGTGGGTGAGTAAACTACTAGCTGAAGACAAAAAGACTACCCTTCCCCAAGAACACAGTGCACAAAAAGCAAAATGTCAAACAGTACCTCAAGCAAAATAAAGGTCTGAGGATTGAAGCCAGCTCACGTGTGATCCTGCTAAAGAATTTGTGACAGTCACCTTTTAGGTCCGATGCATTGGAAAGTGGTCACTGGCTTTTTTTTTTTTTTTTTTTTAAACAGCTGAGAGATTCTGCTAAGAATTCAGCCATGGGTGCCTGAGGCATTCTCCAGCTGAAGCACGTTTTTCTGGGACCATTTCTAGCATGGGGATCAGGAAATCTGTAAACTGTGCAGCATCTTCATGAGGCCAACCATACTTCTCCACAAGCACATCAAAAAGACTCCAAGGTTTCAGCTTGGTAATGTGTCGGAGCTCTCCTGCAAACAGAAATATTACTGGCATTAGAAAAATACCTCGGTATCCCTGTTAGCGACTAATCTCTCTCTCGTTTTTCTCCCACTCTGCATTCACAGCACCTTGACCAGGCTGAGAATCGTTATTTAGGAAGGGCTGCACGCTTGCTTGAGGTCCTCAGAGGAGACGAGTACATCCGATGGCAAAACCAAGAAATTGTTCCTTACGTTAGAACGTATGTTAGACCTGGACTCTGCTGTATGCATCAGTTTTGGGTTTTCCTGCTGTCTTTGTTCTGTCTCCCGCACACAAAGGCACTTGTTCACACGCATGCTCACGCCGTGGGCAAAGAATGCCACTTCTTGGTGGCAAAGAACCTCCTTCTTAGGCAGCCAACGAACCCAAATCTTAATGAACACTCTCCAAACCCAAGATGGAGGTCTTAGCAACACAGGTCACCCCCTCGCTACATGGCATATGCCGACAAGGCAGCAGAGCAGCAGTTCACTGTCAACCAAGCCAAGCACTGAGGTGTGGCACGCACAGATTCTGCTCCATCTCCAAGACAAACGCACCCACGAGGCTTCATCTGAGTCCTTCCTGAGAAGGAAGCACCTGCTGCTGCCTATGTCTCCTGCAACCCGCCACCACCACAACCGGTGGCAGCAGCTGCACAGTTTGAGTTCCATCACGGAGCGGGCATATGGCCAACCCGGCTACGTGTCTCAGGCCAAAACAAACCAGCAGTATTACCCAGGTCTACCCACACATCATCCAGCCTGATGGGGGAAGACAGACTCTTCTGGCTGCTCCCTGCCCCTCCACTGCCATCTCCCTTCTTCCAGCACACATGTGAAACCTGACAGTCGCCATGTGATGCTACACAAAGCACTCCAGAGACCCCTGTGGTGATCCTGTGATGTCGCTGGACCTGCTGAGGAAGGTGATGGGTTCTCACCCCATACTGGAAGCTGAACACAACTTGCCCATAGCTTAACAAGCACATCACACCATCCAGTATGGGAACATGCAGGCCATGCTATTTTTAAGTGGTTTGGCAACTTGATTGTTGTCTCTGGCCGTAATCTACTGCCCATAAAATGCCATCAGACATCAGCTTGCAGGTCTGAGTTACAGAAGTTCCAGGGCAGGAGAAGGAACCTATGTCTTCAGACTGCCCTCAGAGTCTGAACATCCACATGCAATAGATTAAAATCACCACAGGCGCAGCAGGACACGCATCTGCTGCCTCTGGCCATAGGAAAGTTCTGGCAGGGTGCAACACTTGAAAAAGAAGTTCTCTGGGTGCTACCATAAAGACCCCAAAAAAGCAAGTGTGCAAACAGCTGATCACTCGCAACAGAAAGAGCAGAGACCTGCTGGTAACAGAAAGTCAAGATGTGCTGCCCACAGCTGGCCCACTGTCCTCTTCCCATCTCGAAGGGTAGGCAGGGTGCCAAGATGAGGAGAAATGAAAGCAGAGGGCGTACTCTGCCGGGTTATGTCTGTGCATTTACAGTACAAGCGCGTCCCATCAGTACCCACGAGGTACCAAAAAAGGCTCCGCTGTGGGCCCAAACCGTCCCACAGTATGAATGCACAGAAAGGACAGCACATCACAGAGAAGTGTATTAATTTCCAGGCTCCCTCTCAGCCCTTTAAAATCTCTGTGTAACTCTGAAATTTAAGTGCTGAAAATCTTCACAGAATCAGAGAATGGTTTGTGTTGGAAGGGACCTTAAAATCATCTAGTTCCAAGCACCCTGCCATGGGCAGGGACACCCTCCACTAGACCAGGTTACTTACCCTTTCAAAAGTTTCCAAAAGTGTGTATTGGTGACTACTAACAAGAACAGGTAGTAAGCCTTCTAATAAGACTACATAAACTCAAATATTGCCAAAACCAGATAGAAAATAGTGACTTGTTATTGACTGCAAGCAAAAAATGGCTAAAAAAAATAAAATCAGGCTGTGTCCATAGCTTCTCCAGCTTCCAGCATTTATCGCGAGGGTTGCCATAACCATTTACCAAATTAAACTAACTTTGGGGAGCGTGTGTTTACATGCAGCACAGTCTTCACCTCTGCATTCAAATTCTGTAGTTTTAGGCATCTTTCCTCCCTCGGGTTGCATAAAGTAAGACTGCAAGGTGCGGCTCCTGATGTCACTGTGGAAGGCCAGTTACCCTGTTTGAATATTCATCTTATTTTGCGAAGTGGAGGCTGAACTTGAAATGCCCAAGCTCAGACTAGCAAACCCTCGCAGCACAACGTTCTGCAGTGCTTTTTTGCTGAGGAACAAACTATGTTAGCACTACAGGCTGAAGTTTTCCACAAGAAGTTCTGTGAAGATTGTAAAAGCATTTAAGATAATGGGATTCAGTAAAAATTATCTGTGTGGGGACACAGAATTAAACTCATGCTTCAGTTTTCAATAAAGATCATGATGCTGACTATGGAATCAAAATAGGGTAAATAAAAGGCAATTAACACAACTGAGGTGGACAAGAAACTCAAGGAATTTAATGTGGTGGGTCCATCCTGTTTCCATCCTACAGCACTGGAGAGCAGTGCAGGAAATGGAGGTGTCTAACACCTATTTTCATCTAGTTCCTGAGTTTGTACCGTGTAGGTGGAGGAGGGCAAGGCAGTACCTGTGTTTAAGGGAGAAATGAGAAGCACAGGCCCACTGGTCTGACACCATCAGTATTCAGGGCATTAACGTGATTTTTCAAAGAAATGCTAAAAATGTAATAGTAAGTGAAAACTTCCTAACAGAAGCTCACTATTTAGCTTTTTGATAGTGAAGCACACTACCTGTGTGAAATACCTTGACAGGACAACAGAGCTGTCAGAACTGCAAAAGCTCTGTGGCCAAAGTGGAGGCAGCAACAGAGCTTCTGAAAAATGAAATGTGAAGTCAGAAGGAAATTACTAAGGAAATTTCTGAAGGACCTATGGCAGGCAGATGCTATTTAAAGCTTTCTCCGCTGACCGTAACACAAAACCCCAGAACTAGTCTATGAAATTCGTCAAAGACAAATTTAAGATGTGTCGCCAGGCAAGAGGAGGATGAATTATTGAACACATAAGAAAGACGCACAATGTGAAGGACAGGGGAAGCAGCAATGGGATATAATCCCCTACTACGTATTTTGAGGACACGCTCTCGAGAACTAACAAAAGAGCTGCTGGTGCGGCCCCATGGTTCAGTAGATGGATGCGAGGGAGGTGGAGGGGAGCCCTCTCCTTCCCTTCAGGATGTTAAATATGCAGCAGTGCTTTTCCTTGTCACAACTTCCAGCAGGCAAAGCCTGTAATCAGCCGGCATCTCGCACAGGTTTAGCTCACAAAGAAACAGGGCTGGCAAATACTGAAAGAAAAATAAAAGGGACCACAGTCTAGAAAAAACCAAAAGGGTTTTTAGTGCCAAAATGCATTAATCGTTTTTACAGACAAAATTGTTTCCATGGAGGCACTGGAGAGAAGGACTCACTGGAGTTATTATTGGGCTCAATCAAGATGAAACCCTATAAAAAGTATGTAAGCATTTGTGTTAGAGCAACTAAGAAATAATTTATAACTGCTTTTCCTTTTTTAAATGCACCTTCCTATTTGAATGTCACAAACTGCTTCAGGCAATTACTGAGAAGAAGGGATCGGATCCTGTAAACTCGTTAGTTGATAACACCCTTCCCTTTGTGCCTGTGACTTCAGTGGCACAAATCAAATGTTTAAAGCTTCTCTCTGAGGTTGAATTTACTTTTGGACAGGAGGAACACTCAAATCATGATTTCCTGATTTCACCCAAGGAGGATGTTTTCAAAACAGGAGCCTACAGTTAGATTTCTAAGCCCACCTTTACCAAAGAGTGTGAAATTTTCACAAGAGCTTCAGGCCTGTACTACCTGGCCTCTGATCTCAAGTGCCCAGACCACGAGCAGACGGTACAAAGTGCCGCGGCTTGCTGGCCAGCTACGAAGCCGGTCATTCTCTGCCAGCCCATCAAACGCAAATCCCTCCTGCGGGCACCAGAGAGGCTGGCAGTACCAGGGTGCCAGGAAAAGGATATCTGGTGCTCGAGTCAGTGAAAAAAATCTCGAGTCAGTGAAAACATCTCAAATAAGAAGGAAACTCAAAACCTCCATGTTTCCTGCATTTCGGTTTTCCTGACTTGCGATAGTAGAATAACTGGTATGATCTGAAAATGCAGCCTGGACTATTACTCCTTCTTCTTGCATTTGAGATTTTCTGTTTTCAGTAGATCGGGTGGGATCCGGTCTGCTTCAGCTTCCACAGCAAACTTGCACTTACATTCTGTGTGGTGGGTGAAGCAACTCTTTTACAGTGCTTAAATCCCACCCAGAGCCACCACAGATGGTGCCTCTGAAGGAAGTCACTGACGCTCAGGCTCTAGAGGACAACAGCCACTCTTTGCAGTGAAAGATGCTCATGGAAGCAAGTGAAACCACCCTCTTCTGTGCACCACAAACACTGCTGTCACTATGTAACTGTTAGGTCATTTTAAGGTTCTATGATGCCATTAGAAAAATGTCAACCTGTCTAGTGTAAAGGGAAAAATAGGAATATGAGATATGCCTTAAGGGGGGGCAGGTCTTTCTATTCCAGTACCTGCCTCTGACAGCAGCTGCAGGGAGGTGGGGCAGGGAGCCATCCTGCAGGGCCTGCCCCTCGCTCCAGGGCTGCATGCCCCATCATGGGGTGCCCAGCCCCTGTACTGCTCTGTGGACTTACAGACCCGTCCGCCCTGAGTTTGTTCACCTCGGTTAACACAAGGTTGGTTTTGAGCCTGCCGATACGGCCTCTCTCTACAACCCCTGCAGCAGCAGGCTCTGAAGCTCACCCTGAAGCCGCCCCTGCAAGTTTCACTGGTGTCCCCCAGCTCTCATATGGCAGGTGCCGATGAGCAACAGCTCTCTTTTCAGATTATCCACTGCTTCCCATTTTGTAAACCTTTACTATTCCTCCAGCAACCTTCTCCCCTCCACAACAAAAAGCCCCAGGCATTTCAGACTCCCCCAAATGGCAGTTGCTCTACCTCCTTGATCATCCCTGCTGCCATTCTTCGCACCATCTTTAATGCCACTATATCCCCCTCAAGGCCAGGAAGGCTTGCAGTAGTTCCTGCCGTACCAGAAATTTCCATGCACAGAACAGGTGGCTCTCATGCAAGGGGAAGAAATATCACTGGATTGCCTCCTGCCTCGTGACCCCAGCCTCGCCCAGCACAGCACCGTCGCCTCAGCCCCCCAGCACTCCACGTGCCCGACGCGGCTGGCCGGCGCTGGCCCTGCCAACAAGCTGCATGCTTGGGCATGTGGAGCTGCGGGCAGAGGGAAGCCGCAGCGCTGTTCAGCAGAAAAACCGGCCCAGATGTTCCCCCACCGCACAGTGGGATGCGCCTGACATACCCCATCCCTCGATACAACACAGTGCTGTCATACACTGAGGGGACAAAAGACACTTGAAGCATCACCACATCCCCTCATATGTCAAAAACTTATCTTAAAGAGCAAGCTGAGCAAAGACAAAGTACAAAAAGGGAAAAGAACCCTAAGGCCCAGTGCGTGTGCTGAGATTAATTACTTTCTTGTAGCAATTGACGATGGCTTAATTTTAGAGGGGTTCCTTTTCCACACAACGCCAAACACGCTGAAGTCATCGCCTGTGGCTGCGGCACTCAGGCATTACGGGAATTTGGCCGTTTGAAGTAAGACAGCATGGTGCAGAACAGAGCAGCTTTCTCCATCACTCTGAGCTGCCTGCTCCACAGGCTCTCTCTTCAGGAAGGTTACGAGAGCATGAGGACCGACCGCCCGCACACATCTGTGTGTCTATTGCCCAGGTATTCCCTTCCCACCTCGGTTAGTCCTGATCGGTAGCATCTGCTGGACCGCTACACACGATCGGAAGTACCTGAAAGGTGATTTTCCACACCACATGCTATGCATCACTCGAGTCCTTACATTTACATCAACACTAAGACAACAGATTCACACAGATATCTGTTAATGTCCACACTTTGTTGACTGCATCCCAAAATGATTTTTAAATGAAATATTGAAATGAATATTGCAAATAGTGGCTTTTCTCTGAAAGCCAAGTTTACACCAAAATTCTTCTTTAATAAGAGCTCTCCAGTTAAACGGATATATTTCTTCAGTACCCATAAATGAACATATTCTCCTTTTGGATAGTATTATGCTTTAAATTAGTGTTGCATAAATACCGTTACCTTTTTTGGTGAAAAACTCCTTGGAATATTTCCCCAACATAGCGTATTTTCGAGGGATTTTTCCCAGCAGTTCAATGATCAATGCTATGTGGTCTGCATTGGAGAACATTGCCAGCAAAACAGAAACATACAACAGTTTAATCAGTACACTGCATGCACACACTAACACTGGCCTGGTACAGACAGAAATAGATTGATCCTGGTAAAAAAAAAGGACACGTGCAGACTGCTCAGTGGCTAATTTGGAAAGATGCTTTCAGCAAAACTTTCGTCTCAAAACAACATTTGAGTAGCAGCTGCTACAAACAAGTTTTGCTATGTAATTTAAAATGCACCAATAGTTATTTTTTAGAAAGTTCAGCTAAAAAAAAAACAACTAATTTTTGTCACAGATTCCTGCGTATGTTGTTTTTCAAAAAGAAATTTTTGTTGTGTGATTTCAGGAAATGCTCCTCAGTGGGACACGCTACAACCAGCAACAGCAATTCCACTTCTGTCTGCATCACGGCACCTTTCAAAAAGAAGAGGTACTACCTCTGCGATTGAAGAATTCCCGAGAATATTTTCCAGATAGAGCAAAGTGCCTTGGGATATTGCCTAGCAGCTCTATGATGTGTGCTATGTGGTCTATGAGGGAGAGAAAAAAAGGATACGGGAGTGGAAGGGGCAGGGAAAGGATGGGATAAAAAAGAAGAGGAAAGAAACTGGAATTAGTAAAAAATCAGAAATAGTTTCAAATCAACAATGTTTGCAGCAAATCCATGCAGAGGTTTCCAGGATCAGCAGAGCTCTGGCATCATTAGTAGCATTTAGGAACAATGAATGATGCCCACATTACCACTGCAAAGAGCATTTACAAGCAAACAAGCATGAAAATGGACAGGTATACAGATGGAAGCAGGAGTTAATTCTGATTTTTTAAAAAAAATTAGTAATTGCCTAATTCAAATAAAAATACACAATGTAAACATTATTCCAGTGTCACTCTTATGAAGAGAAAATACTACAAAGTTCAAAGTTGTCGTTTCTTTTCTAAACTAAAATGTTGTTATTCTCAATCAGGTTTCCACACATATGCAATCTTACAAGAAGGGCAGTTTAATTCCTTCAGGCAGTTGTTAAGTAGATGAGTATCTGCAGAAGGGAGTTTTTGCCCACCCATTGCTAGTGATGGAACTTAAAACTAAAAAGAAAAAAATTGTATTTATATTCTGAAAACAATGTGTATGAACAGTTCACTCAAATACAAAACATAACCCCACCTGTAAGCTCACTGGACATTTAAGAAGAGGAGTGTGAAAATATATAGCAACTCATGTAATATCTCAAAAGATTCATACCTTCATCCCTGGAATAGTCTTCACCAGAGTGCGGTTCAAACAAATAATCTCCAGTTGCTAGCTCAAAAGCCTGTAACATAAGACAGATTTATGGGTATTTCAGAAATAATGCTTTTTAATCTTAAGATGTCAGCAAAATATCATAACTATCTCAAAACCAAGAGGGAATGAACATTCAAAGCTAAAGGCTGGATCCAAGACTGAGAGGCCACTTACCTGGGGACCATCGTTCTGGCAATGCAACGACAGCATGAACTCATGGGACACCGGGCTCAGGAGACAGCCCCGCGTCCAGCCCCCAGCACGCCCCGTCCGTGCGAGAGGCTGGGGGTTTGGAAAGGGCCAGCACGCCCAAACCCCAGGCGTTTCTGCCTGCTCAGCCAGGATGAAGGAAGGAGAAGGACAAGGAGTATGGAAATGTGGTTCCTCCCCAACCAGCAACCCCTGGGGCTCCACCGGCTGCCCAGGGAGTGTTTTGGTTGTGTTGTGAACTTCAGCACTGGTCCCTGGTGGCGGGAGGCAACGAACAGCATCCAGCTGCGGAGGACACGATTCCAAATGGATCAGCTGCACTGGGGTGTGAAGGGGGCATCGGTGTAAGTTGACGTTAAACACGTTTTAACATACTAACGTGTTGTCTGTTGACCATGTTAAATATGTGTAAGTTAACGAAGCTGAGAGTGGTACTTCTAAATATATAATAAAGAGTTACACTTGTATCTGAAGGCTAATTATCTGTCAGCGATTGCAAGGGGGGACTGAAATAGAAGTCTGAATCAGAAATAAAATCAATTTATAACTATAATTAATCACTAGAAATTAGCAAACAGGGTAAGCTTCCTTGATGACTCTAAATCTAGAACAGCTTTTAAAAAGGTACTTCTGTTGAATTAGAAGTCAAGTAAACACTGCAATCATGGGGTAAAATACTGAGACTGACATTGATGAAGGAATCCAGAGTGGACACTGCGATGACTGATCCCATCAGGCCATCGCAGCACTTTGATGGGATGCCAACCCAATGTTAGGTCAGGGCAAAACTGAGTTTCTCTTTCTGGGTGTAATGCATATAAAAAGCCGCAAAGCACTGAAATAACTATGAGAGCCCATACTTGTGTACAAACATGGATGTGCCTAGCCTAATTTGCTAAACTATTCTCTCTCCGCTCTGGATCACCAATTACCCGAGAGCCACAGGAATCTAATTCTTTCCAGGTGGTTTAAACATGAAACTATTTTCTATCTCCAAGACCAGGGAAAATATCTGACCCAGAAAATCATTCAAAAAATCAGGCAGAACTTCTTGGCACACCTCTAGAAGAGGATTTCACTGCACCAGAACATTTACTACAAAATACGTGTCTCCTGAAAATATACACTTTTCTGTTCCAATTCCTACTCTGGAGTTGTTAAATCACCTGTAAATTTAGCCTGTTTATGGGCACTTGGCTTTTTCAAGCTGTGAACTGCAGTGTCATCCAAGTGGGCTATAGCCAAAATAATTCATTGCAAGCACACACAGCAGCCAAGAAAGCAAGAATGCTCCTTGTTGACACTTCTGTTGATCCTACAAACAGGAATTTAAATCCTAAAGTCACTAGCACTAGTAAACAGTCATTCACATTTTTTCGTATTCTACTTTCAAGCTCAAGATTGAGAGTTCTCATTTTACAGCTTAAAAAAATCTGAAGGACTTCATAAATTACCCGGTATTTAAACTGCAGAAATGTTTAGGGTAGTCAGAAGAGATCACTGGTAGAGATTTCTAAGCACAACATGAAGAATACTGTTATTCTCTTGAGATGAGACCGAGAAGTCCCAAGTGTCCCCTCTGTATCTTATGGGAATATATTCACTAGAAGAGCTGGACCAGCCTTCCTAGGAGAACACATGCTGATGGGGCTGATTTCTGAGGACATTAAGAAACTCATCACTATTTAACACAGATTCCTGGAGAAAAATGGAAATGTAATTGAATTTAACCACAAAGGTAGACTCCAAAAGTATCCAGCTTCTGTCCCAAAAAGTGAAGTATTAATAGCTCGATATGTCTGCATGAGGCTAAAGAGATTAAATTGGAAAAAAACGAAAAAACCGTTCATAGAGAAGCACAAGAAGTAAGCACACTACTGTGACAGACTGAACTTTAGATCTGTTTGTATATAATAACAGCTGCAAGCTCTCATAGATTTGGGATATTTATACCACCGTTTTGCTGAAGAGAAACTAAAGCTTTTTAAAATGCTGCTGCTGCTTCTTTTTCCCTTTTTGTCCAGCTTTGACGCAATGCCCAGCATGGGCTGGAGCCGCGGTGTCTCAGACATTTGATTTTCTGACTCTTCTTAAAGGACTATGCATCAAGAACGAAGAAACTTCCAACTCAGGTGCACACAGAGACAGCCTTGCCTTTTGGGTGCTGCAATAAATATCTGTAATATCACTTCTTAGAATTCATACAGGGCAATGTCTCTCAGGTTCATCTGCAGCAACCTGGTAATAGGTTCCCAGATATTTGTAGGATGGACTGGCTACATAGCACAAGATAAATGAAATTAATTTGGCCTCATTTAAAAAAGAATAAATCCTTGACCTAGGTTTTTACCATAAAGTAAAAGAATCAGCATTAAAAATGTGTTAATAAGCAGGCAAATACCTATAAAAAGGTCAATGACACCTCTGGATTGTATCGGTCAGTTGTTCTGCTCTAAGCTGATGCCCGAAGGTGTGGTGCAACACAAAGCACGCGCAGTCCCATTACTGAGACAGTGCAACCAAAAGAAAAGCTCAGAACTACAGTTTTGGTGATGCACTGCTGAGCACTTTTCGGTACTTATCAAGCCTTTGCACTCAGCTGTAAGGTGCATAAAACCACCCAGACTCCATAACTTGCAGAGGATGCAGGAGAAGAGGCTGGTGGGGCTGTGTTTGTTCAGGCTGGAGAAGGGAAGGAGAAGGGGGGATTTAATTGCTGCACTCCACTACCTGAGAAGCAGTAACCGAGAAGAGCAAGATACAGTCTTCGCAATGAAAGGATAACAGAGAACAGACACAAGTAGCAAGAGGGGAAATTCTGACTCGATACGAGAAAAAAAATTCTTCAGCGAGATTGGCTGAGCACTGGGACAAGCTGCTCTGAAAGGTCATGGAAACACCGTCCTGACAGGTATGTACGCTTCAATTGGATGAGGCTCTGGGTAACCTCATCTAACCTTGACGTTACCCCTGGTTCAAGCAGCAGGTAGACTATTGGAGACCACTTTCAACCTAAATTTGGCTATTATTTCTATGATGCTACAAATATAGATTAATCATATTTACTTACTTACTTTCCCTTTGAAAGTATTCATTTATAAAAACTAGTTTCTTGAAAGAAACTCTGATTTTGAATTACCATGATCTTTTTTACTTAATGCTGACATTTACCTCAACAGAAATCAGCATTTTGATTATTACATGGAGATAACAAATGAGATACAGCACACTCAACATATGGCACAAAAGCCCAAGGCAATCATCCCTCCTTACTGACTGTTCTGGCAATCACTTACTTATCACTTTCCTAAGGCTATCGCAGAAAAACAATCTAGACTGCTCTTCTCCATCTGCAGATAGATAACCCTTCATATAAATGGTCACACTGCTGCTTTTGTAGGCTCTTGAGAGGCTATGACTCCTTTCCTGCCACGTGATTGTTTATGAACCTACCACAATACTAAACTGTTGGCATCACTATTGTATATTATGGATACGTGTCTAATCACACAATTGGAAATAGCCACATTTTCTCTGTGTGACAGCTGCGTACTCAATCTGGTGATTGAAAATGGATGCATGCCTAGGGAATGCTGTCTGAGAGAGGACTGGAAGAACAATTCACTTGGACTGCATCAGCCTCCCTGAATTCCTCTTATGAAGTCCCAGCTGAAAAAGGACAACAAGGTATAGGCTGGAATTATTATTCTGACAGACAAGACCCGGCTCTTGGCCAGTTTCTTTGCCCCAACTGAAATGAAGAGCTGTGAATGAGAATGTAACTGATTTAAAAATAGGCTTAGTTTTAAGAATGCTGTTCCACAGGTAAGTGGGAACATGGAAAGTAGAGCAAAAAGCTTTTTGGGATACGCACACCAGCTGACAGTTTGTTCTCCCATGGACATCTCCCTCTGAAGAGCCAGGTGACAGAAAGGATACAGAAGGTATTTTGCATGGTTAGTGCTTGGTAAGAAAGGCCAGACATACAAAACAAAGACACGCATGGGATGCTTGAAAAGGAAACAGATTTCTATTATTTGCAGTACTCCGATCTTGGAATCATGCACAAGTGGAGTGATTGCTTTGGAAAGTCAGTTTCTTTGGAAAATCATTTTCTTTTGAATGTTTCAGGTTGTCCACCCACCACCTTCAAAAAGGGTGTACAGTGATTAATAACAGCATTTTGTACTGTATCTGCCTACTGAAAAATATGTGCATAGTGACTTGAAGTTTCTCTCTTCTCTCACATTTCTGATTTTCCATTTTTTCTCAAAACACCGCTTCTGTGCACACCGAGGCTTGTCATCGCACCTTCAGTATGTGCCACTCACACGTACTAGCATGATGATACTCATGATCCCATGGAAACATGATCATTTTTGCCCCTGCTTACAACACAGGAAGAGTAACTAAGGACAGTTACCTCTCCACTCCACATTGGAGGACATTATGCAAAGAAGTAAACTGAGGGCTGAACTACAAGCACTTACATGTAGGTTTGAATTTAACATAAGTTACTACATTCTGCTCATTATTCATTCTGTCCAAGTTCTCTCACATGAACAGAAATGCTCATAATAAAACCCACCCCTGTAAGCTTGCTTGTCTTGTCATAGCATCTCCCTCATTTTGAAAGCTGTTTGCCTGGCCCCTTTCCCTCTCACCCAGTAGTATTTTCTTTCATTATTTGTATTCTCTTTGGGTAGATAAATCACCAAGTACAATTTTCTCCTTCTCTGACTTCCTGCTGATCTACAGCTATGATCTATTTCCTAGTTCTTATTATAAAGAGAAGACATTTCAGGAAGCACAACTCATCACAAAAGCCACCTCGGATAAGTGTTAAAAACATAGTCTTGTTAATGTCCTAGCTTGTGATACAGACATCTCCTCCCCGCAGCTCAAACAAGACTGTACATGATGAACAACAGAAGTCAGATGATGACACTCATCATTTCAGGTGCTTTTCCTGTCTCCAGTCCAAAGAGCATAAACAAGGAAAAGCAGTGGAATCACGGTGCTTGCACTCATTTCTAGGAGCAATACAAAGGGATGCTCTCTGCCAGCACTAACTCCCTTATCTTGCCAGGATTTCTTGGCAGCAGGAGTGGAGTGCTGTGTTCCATGGATTTTGAGATTTAGGAAATGCTAAATCATGCAGTGTCTGTTCAGTTTCTGCTCCACAGAAAGCAACCCTCTCAATACTGCAAATGTGGAAATTCAGCCTGATAAAATTAAATGATCAAGGGGGGTTTCAGTCCTGTCAAAGGCACTGCTGACTCCAAATCTGTTCTTTTTTCGTGTGAAAATGAGAGATGCACCTCCCTATTGGCATAACTAAAATAGAGGTTTTTACAGCAAGGGAACACAGAATTTTCTAGAATGTAATAGATGCGGAAAGAGATTCCCAGCGTCTAGCTCTCCATGAGAGCAGCTGAGTATCCCACTTACATAGGCCCCATTGTTAAAAGAAAAAGAAAGGGCACTGTGTGATTTCCTTAGCAAAACTTACAAATGTCCAGCAAATGACAGCAACACTCACTCAGACCTAGGTCACCAAAGTCTGGGAAAAAACGTAAATTACACTTTGTTGATTCTTTGCTGAGCATAGAACAGGCAAACAACTGTCATAGTCTGGAAAAGCCCATTGGCATCTAACTTCTTTCATCAGCTTCACAGCACATTGTGCGTGGACTGATTATAAGCCTCCAAAGACAAGCATCATTCTCTCTTTTCCCCTGTTTGTTCTATTTATTTTATGGGGGGTGGAGTGTCTTTTTCTTAAAGACTCTGAGACTCAGCTCATCTGAGCAGAGAACTGGTCCTGGCCTGAGGATACACCCTCTCATCCTTTAAATCTGATAAGAAGAGGTGCTTTTCCTGTTTGGGGCACAAGAACTGGGCCATGCCAAATCATCTAAAATTAGAAGATTCAGCTCACAGCCTGCTGGCTTACAATGCTACTTACTCACTGACATAACACCAAAAGAAACAGAACTGTGAGGTTATTAGCACTGAGTTATTTCTCCCTCTTTTGCACTGTCTCTTTTATGTGCTATTTGGGTAGAGTCCTTACACAGCTCTGTGTGTCACTTCTAGCACAAGTAATCCTGATCAGAATCTCTGGCTACTCCCAAACTAAAGACAATACAAATAAAACAAGATTATTCTTTCCTGAAAGCTGCATCAAACACCTGGTTTTGGTGGCTAGACAAAGCCAACCCATATTAGCAGAGCCCAGATGAGGAGAGCACTCCACGTAGACACAACATACAATGTCCTGTAAGTTGGATTCATAACAGGAGTATTCTGAAAGTTGCTTTGCATGCTCAGGGCACCCTTATCAGACGTCATCATCATCTCCATCCTCATTACTAAAGACTAAGTAAAACTGATGAGTGAATGGTACAATGAAAACAAGACAATCTGCTGCTGCTGTGATACAACACAAGCTCTGTACTTGACTTACACTTTATGCCATCAACACAAGCCAATACAAGAACCACGAGCTCTGCTACTCTCATACTCAATGCTATTCCCAGTGTGCAAGCAAAATTATTTCATTGGCAAGCAAAAGGCAGTGAAAAACCTTAGGCTCAAATGGAGATCCATAAAGCACAAGACCACATTAAGACCTCAGGTGAATCCTGGTCCCATGCATTCCAAGTAGTCCTTCATAAAATCTACTAGCCAAGACACATGAAAAGACTGAGGTGTTTTATGTACACGTCTGGAGGTCAACCTCTGACAGAGAAATTCTATGGACCCTAAAGTAATTCAATGAAAGGCCTGTTTTTATTGTCTTTTTTTTTAAAATGGAGACATTATCTAGATTATCTGACACAGCAGTGGATATACAACAGATGGAGAATCTTGTCTATTTTGCAAGCTAAGCAGTCTTCATGTGTGCTGTTTCCTACTAAGCAGAGTGTTCTGGTCTGCTTGTGAGCAAGCCCATGCGGGAGAGTTGGGCAGCCACGTTGTAAAACTTCAACAACGCCCACTGACATGGAGAACCTGACCAGGACTTTGAAGCAGCAGGTCTTCTATCAGCAAGAGCTACACAGATGGAGGAACGAAAAGCACACCTGGATCACTCTCTGTGACAATACTGGTCAGAAATCTCTGATTTGAAGGTCATGGGCACACACAGATCTACAAGATGTATTCATACACAATTCCATCCAAATGAAGTAAAAATATTTTGAACCCTCTTTCAGTGCCAGTTCAGAGAACTAGCACAGTGATTCATTTGTAAGCAAGGGTTTTAAAAGCCTAACATCTCACCTTTGCTCTGATGCTAGCTTAATATACTCTGCATTCACATTAATTCACATCATTCACATGAGGCACGCACTTTTGCGATATGCGCATTATCAATCAGTATATAAACTGAGACAAGAAAGCTCATCCAAAGTCAAAATCATGATGAAAATGAAGGACAGAATCTGCAATTACATAACGCGGCTTCCACTGCAAAGCCACATGGCACCTTTCCTACCCATTCACAAATGTTACTTCTGACGGGTGGATATCATCAGAGCAATTACTTACCTAGCCTGAACAGAACCTCAAACTTAGGTCACTTACTAATACAGCTTCCCCTTAACTGACAACTCTTTTTTTTTAAAAAAATAAAAAGTAAGGAATGAGAAATACCATGTGCAATTAATACACAGTCAGCTGGTAGGACACCACTTCATGTGTGCTTGGTACTGTCACTTTCGTCAAAGTATGGAAGGATGGAAACTCACCAAGAAAAAAAATCATGGCAATACTGCTGGACCACTCATTTTGCATTGTAATGCTTCCAAAAATGTCCTTAGTGACTTTGAACTTGTACAAGCAAAGCAACATGACAAAGAAGTCTCCCTGCTCTCCTTTGAGAGTCTTGGACAACATGACTAACAGGGTTGCTAAGCTGTATTTTGTCTGAAAATAAACACCAGCTCCTGCTCCAGCAGACAATCCTTTTGAAAACACACGTTAATGGTAAAAATTATGGAATAAAGTGAATTAAATATGAAACAGGAACAAGGTAACCCAGAAGGGCATTTTCTGAACCACATCTAGGTACCACAAGGAATCCAAACTTGAGAAAGCAAGTGGGACTACAATGGCATTACAATACTTTGGTACTTCACAATTCTCAGCTGCTTTTGGGACTGGAGAGAATCAAATTATAATTTCCAAAGACAGCCTAAATAAGTTAATTGGGAGTTTGCACTTCCATGTCAGGAATGTTTCCCTGGCCCTTAATCTCTGTCACAAGTCCTCTGCAGAAAGAGCTGTTAAGGTCTTCAAGTCAATCCCTACCCCAGAGCTGTTTTCCATCTGATGCAGGATCAGCACTCACAGTGCTCTGACCCGTTTCCTCACTATACAGGAATGGAAGCAGATCCTGAGGGGTTCTGAAACAATGAATCTTTGAGGTGGGCTTCAGAGACTGATCTCTATTTTTTACACGGCTACACAATGATGACAACTGAATTCAACAACTCTATGTCAGTGCTGTAAGATTATAAAATTTCTACAGCATTTTTTAAGGGAAAAAACCCAAAAGTCTGTGGCAGAAGACAGAATTCCAGTGTTTCTGCCTCAAACGCTTTACTATCTTTAAAGCTTACGTAACAAAAAAGCAGAAGTATAATTTTCTCATTAAAATACTGAAATTTCATAAATAATTGTGAATGTGAATTAAGACACCCCTAGTGGCAGAGATGCTTTAGGCTGGTTTTGTTCCCCCTTGAGTTTGAGAAAGGACTTACATGAAGAAAGCAGTCACGCTTATACAACATGGGAAAGAATTAAAGTGTAAGGGGCTGGATGACCCCAAGTACCGTAAGAATATTACGGTCCCTAGGTATGATATTGCTATTAAGTATCCCACTTCCTTTAAATGCAATGCGAGATAGACTTCAGCCTTTTTTATGTGGCTTTAGCTACAAGACTGTATATAAAATTAGCAGGAGGTAGGTACAACCTTAGAGGAAGACAAATATAGGGTATTTAATACAATAAAAAGTTATCTAGTTCAACTGAGGTTTACAAAGTATCAGGTAAAATGAACAAAAAGTCTCTATAGTAAATTTGTAGTTAGCTAAGAGAATCATTCAAAGAATTAAGGATCAAAACTGTGGAATATTTTCTATGCTTTGTTTTCAATGTAATAGAAAAATTTTATATTTTGCCCCCAAATGAAAGAGTAAATTTGGAAATGGATGTTCTTTTCTGTGAACTAAAGCAAAAGCTAGTATTAAACTCCAGAGAAAACATACTTGCAATTTTACTTATGGGTTAGTTACTTCCAACACATGGCTTGCTGAGCTTATAATATCTGTAGGATTTTATGTTCTTTTCAATCCTCCTCCTCTCCCTCTGAGCTCTGCAATTCTTCTCATCACCCACGCCTGCAAACTGTGTCTAGTATTTGAGTCTTCTCCTCCTCCTCACACACTTACTCTTTTCAGACATGTATTTGTAAAATATGAAGATTTGAATAAGTTTTCACTTTTAAAATAGACATTTCTAAATGTATTTCCAAAACTATCTTTAATGAAAAGATGCACGTAACTTATTTGTCTTCAAAGAGGTATTATAAAGTGTTTCAGAAGGTTGAATGATTAAGCTTTTACTTTTTCTATTCAAAGATTTTTTAAAATCTCTAATTTCAGTTTTACTGTGTTAAAACTAATTCTACAGAATGTTACCATATATTTTACTAATAAATTCCTTCTCTTCAAAGTTTAGAATCTAAAGCTGTGACTTGCAAGCCTAATCTGATGAATGTTTTCATTGCACTTGGCAAGAATTTCAAGTATTTCTCTGTTTTGCTACTTTATGCAAGAAAAAGGAATGAAAACACAGCAAAGAGTTACATGGATTCTAAGGCAGGAAGGAAACATGAAGTTGTACTATTTCAGTTAGACTTGGATATTTAAAATATACTTGTATTACCCTCCAAACTTGCATATTTTTGACTGCAAGTTTAAAAAGCATCAAATGAAAATGACAAATGCTCTCCAAAATACTTCCTCTTGATTAAGAATGCTTGAGAAATTGAAATAAAGGGGGGAAAAAACATCAGTGGCTATCTGATACAACATAATTTCTGATGATGTGTTTGTGTCACAATGTCAGAACCATCCTCATCAGGTTTCCTCACTAAATAAACAACTGGTTTTGGGAGGTTTATTCTTGTAAAATACACATTGTATTGTTCTTACCATACATGCTGTACTCCAGATATCAGCAGGTGTACTGTAACCTGCTCCTATTAAAACCTCTATGGATCTATATTGTCTTGTCTGGATGTCTTCTGTGAAGTGTTTATGCTAAAACAGAAAGAAAACCACATTAATGGAAAAAATTAACAATAAAGAGGTCTGTTCTAAATAGTGAAGGCTAAATAGCTAAAATGATGTAGTTATACTTACCACCCAGCAGGCATTCCCCAGGTCAGCTATTTTAACTCTAATTTTATCTGCATTTCTTGGGTCCAGTGGATTCACCAGTAAGTCAGCAGCACGAGTTTTTGCTAACACAAGCAAAAGGCAGAACAGTTAGTATTTTGAACATACTATTCATTACCTCTAAGCAGCTTTGCCTTGACACTTCATCCAATTTTGTAATACACTGAAGACACCAAAATCATTTGCTGAACATTATGAGAAATTAAAGCATCATAAATAGGATTTCTTACCTTACATTTCAAGCACACATTTTTTTTGCATTCTTTAACTGTGAAATGACTATTATTAGAATATCCAGAGGAGCTTCTAAGCAAAAACAGTGCATATGCTTCCAAGAACAGATTGAGACAGAAAATGTTAAGATTCAAACTCCAACAACTCCACATGAGAGAGACATTTTTGCAATAGTTTGGTTGAGAAAAATTCTGCACTTCCATTCTTGGCTAAGGTAAATAAAATTTGGCTGGGTTTTGTTTTGGTTTTTTTTTTTAATATCTGTCCCAAGGGGAAAAAGACTCATCAAACCTTGGCTAATTTTAGAACCTAGGGGACTTTGTGCTGGTTTTGGCTGGGACAGGGTTAATTTTTTTCACAGTAGCTAGTATGGGGCTGTGGTTTGGATTTGTGCTGGAAACAGTGCTGGTAACACAGGGATGTTTTTGCTACTGCTGAGCAGTGCTGACACAGAGCCAAGGCCTCTTCTGTCTCTCACACCACCCCACCAGCGAGGAGGCTGGGGGGGCACAAGGAGTTGGGAGGGGACACAGCCGGGACAGCTGACCCCAACTGACCCAAGGGATATCCCATACCATATGATGTCATGCTCAGTATATAAAGCTGGGGGAAGAAGAAGGGGACGTTTGGAGTGATGGCGTTTGTCTTCCCAAGTCACTGTTACACGTGATGGAGCCCTGGTTTCCTGGAGATGGCTGAACACCTGCCTGCCCATGGGAAGTGGGGAATGAATTCCTTGTTTTGCTTTGCTTGTGCACATGGCTTTTGCTTTACCTGTTAAACTGTCTTTATCTCAACCCACGAGTTTTCTCACTTTTGCCCTTCTGAATCTCTCCCCCATCCCACCGGGGCAGGGAGTGAGGCAGCAGCTGCGTGGGGCTTAGTTGCTGGCCGGGGCTAAACCATGACAGGACTGTCACTCATTTCACAGATTGATTCAACGGTGAATCAAAGTTCTCTGAAGGTCCTATTTGCATTGAATAAAAAGGCAGAACTTTAATCTAATCTTTAGAGGCTCTTGGGACGTTGTAGACCATAACATACGACAGTGGAGGACTGCTGCTTTTCTTTGTTTTGACATACCACCTACTAGCTCCTATAGTGCGTTGGAAAGAAAGCAGATTGACTTGAATGTGGAAGATAGAATCAGGTATCATAAATCACATAGCAGCACAGGATTCATCTCAGTTTCCTTGTCCCAAAGCTACAAAGACTCAATTGGGAACTAGTTGCAAGGTAAGAAAGAGGAACCAGATCCAAAAGGCACCTGGGACTCCAGTGGGGATACAATGACCTGTTAAATTGGCGTAAGAATTGGAAGACAAAAACACACCAGAAATGGGACAAGGAGAAAAAATACAGGATGTCTAATAGTGAGTTAGGAGTGACTGAAATCAGATGAGGACCTTCAACTGCTGGGACAGTAAGCCTGAATGGGCCTTCAGGACACTGAAATACTGGCCAACTAGAAAAGAAAGTGGCAAGATCCACTAGGAAAGAGAAGGAAAGAAAAGACAGGACTAAATGGCAGAAGGTAGAAGGGGCAGTGACCTCAACAAAACAGTCCTCTAAAAAAGCTGGAGTGGAGTCCAAGATTCAAATTTTAAAAAACCACCAGTATAGGGCATTAAAGTAAAATACACTGAGAGAATGAGGTTGCAATACAGCACTTAAAAGACAGGAACTAGTAAGCTTAATATCAAAATCTTCCCTTACAAGCATGCAGCACAGTACAGTCTGATTTTTTTTCCCCCCAACACAATCACATAAATTATTCAAGAAATTATAGGACCTTCCCCAATTCAGTAGCCCTGGGGAAAAAAAAATAAATTGATAGTACTAGATAAATCCTTCCCACACATCTTTTTGAAGGTGAAGGACTGCAGTAAATAAAGCAGAATGATGGGCGAAGAAAAGCCTCATTAGTAAGACATCTGAATATGACTTTAGAAAACAGCTTTCTTCAACCTTCTTCTAACAGAAAGACCTGACAAGGTAAGTTCCTACACTTTTGTGTTTTTCCCCAGGAACTCATGAAGCTTATGTCACATATTTTCCGAGAAATGAATATGAGACCTTGGATTCTGACTTTGACAAATGCAGATCATTCACAACTGAAAGTGAAGTCAAAAGGAGCATACTTTTTAGCAAGTACTCTCAAAAAAGCATCCAAAGGAGCTCAACCTGAGCATAAAATTAGTGAGCATTTCTGATCTTCACTTTTGTGTGTCCTAGTTCCATGAAACTGAGAAATATCACCTCCTCTTCTCACAGTCTCAGCATGATAGTATACTTAGTAAACATTCAAACACTGGAATGAGGAGGAGAGTCATGAGGAAATTAATAGATCTATCTTAAGGACATTTGGTCATGCAGTGAAAACTTGAAAAAGATAAAAACTTAATAGCTGCTCATCCACTGAACATAAATCGATCTGTGCACTGAATGAGGCAAGTACCCTGAAAAATTAAGATGAGACCATGTTACTTAATTATGTATAGCAATGCCTAGACAGAGAGGAACACATAAAGTCTACTCTATACAAGAAAAGGGCACTAAAGTTGTAGTGAAAAAGTAGCACCATTTAAAAATATTGAATAGCCTGTCTTCTTTCTAAATACCTCGATCTCTTTTATTACTGTTTAACCCATCATTATTATTGATGCTATTAATAACGTTCAGCTTTCCCTCTTTTTGTGGAAGAAGTGAGTATGGTTGAATTTACTATCTTTCTTCTGGTTTTGCACAAGAGGTCTGTAAATTGCTCCTGATGAGGTAACATGAAGGAGGAATAAAGTAGGTTTGTTTCTCCAGCTACGGAGGTAAGTTGCTCCCATGATGACAAAACTAGCTTTACTCTCTGGAGGCATAAGGATTTTACGCATTACCGCAGGAAAACAGCAGTAGAGGCTTTCTGCCTATAGACTGCCAGCAGCACAAAGGAAGAGGCTACCAGGAATCTAGGAACCTCCTGTATATTGGGGGACTACACAGTGTAAGGAGATGGACCGGAAGACTTATTAGCCTGGATCTTGGTATCTTCCAGAAACACAGCTCTAGTCAGTCATATTTTATTTCACATTTCTTGCCTACTTGCAGATTACCTTACCTCTCAGACTCTGTCATAAACTGTGACTTGCTCTTCTAAAGTCTTAAATCAAGAAATACACTCAACTGTATTTTTCAATACATCCCTATTTAAATTTAGTAACTTCATCTAGGACAATGTTGATGCAGGCTTAGTGATCTTCTCCTAAGCTATCTCATTTTCTTCTATCTGCTTACAGATTTAGTCCCTCAGTATTTTCTTTATTAAAGTGGAAACCTGTACATTTATCATTTAGCCACTGGCACTATAAATAAAACATATGGGTAATACCCTGGAGCTATTTAATTCAATGGCAAAAATCCAGCTCTTTGCAATGACACCAAGATTTCACCTTCCGTGTCTTCAATGAACAGGATTTACAGGCAAAAATTTTGGATCTGAGCAGTTCTGGTGGCCAGAATTTAAATCTCCAAAACCACACTGAATACAGAAAGCAATGAATTGAGGGTTGGCAACATGCCTTACAGAGACAAAGAAATTGTCTTGTTGAGTTTTAATAAAAGGTTAAGAGAGAAACTGTTTGAAACAGAGAAGAAACATTAATGAATGAAAATACAGCACATTACAGAATTTTTGAATATGACGGAGAAAAGATATAACAAGAAGTAACAGCTAGTAGCTGCAGCCAGACAAATTCAAACTTGCTACAATTTCTCTGAAACAATTCTGAGTACTGACCAGTGGAACACACTTCAACCACATTACTTTTTTTTTATCATTTTGTTTGTCCAAATCAAGAGATATCTTTTTGGAAAATATGTTTTAAGCCAAACATAATGGTTACTGGGCTTAACAGATGGTGTATTACTGGCTTGTTATAAAAGGAAGTCAGGTTACATGATCTCACAATCACCTTCTGCCCTTAAAGTATGGGAATAATGCTTACTTGCAACTATAACCTTCCTTTTCTCTTTTCTGCGAAGACTGACCTGTCAATGCAAGTATTTTATCTACAATAAAGTGTGTGACAGCCTA
This sequence comes from Balearica regulorum gibbericeps, assembly GCF_011004875.1. NCBI lineage: Eukaryota > Metazoa > Chordata > Aves > Gruiformes > Gruidae > Balearica > Balearica regulorum. The sequence continues at coordinate 15,093,357 of NC_046184.1, forward strand.
CCCGTGAAGCTTAGAACTGAATTTTCACCAAAAAAACCCCAAAATAAAGTAAAATCTGCATACATGTATCACTAAACACAGATAAAACATATATATAAGGTTTAAGACCACTATTCATTCTATGTAAGACATCACCAACAGCTCCAAGAGGCTTCAAGCATGATATATGCCACTAAGAGGAATACTTACTTTTTGGCAAATCCCCAGTGCTTGAAGCTGAAACTGTTCTGCTCCTGTCGTGAGATGGGCTGCTCTCCTCTCTTTCGGTTACAGTTGATCCTTCAGAAACAGCAGAACCACAAGCTACAGACTCTAGAGCCCCAGAGAACACTGAAGCTGAAAATTCAGAGAACTGTGACTCAGGAATTTTATGACGTCCATTTGGCAATTCACCATTAAACTGTTCATAGGAGCTGCTATAAGAGTAATCACTTTTTGCATTTGGCTCATCAAGATTATACTCCTCTGGATTTGGACATTCTTCCTCCTCCTCGTCTTCATCTTCAATCTGTTGCTCCAATAGGAATGGGCCGTTCACAATATGGCCATTTGTTTTGGGGGATTCTATCCACTTAGGGTCTGTAGGGTCAGTGTTGACAAGTTCCTGCTCAACGTCATCATCTTTTTCAGTGTTTTCTTTCTCTGTATCTTCTTTTTCATCCTGATCGTCTGCTTCACCTGAAAAATTTCAATGAGCAACACATTAGATGATACATCAATATACCATTTTGAAATTAGGCATTCATAACTTTTAACTCTTCAGTAACTACTTGACTTCTGATATATCACACCAGGAAACACTGAATATCACTGAAACATGTAAAGACCACAAAATCTAAATTAAAGGCAAAAGAAAGAACTAGTAAGACTGTTGGAAAAAATAAACAATGGGAAGTGGTTCAGGAGGGAACAACTCAGAAGAGAAGAATGTTATGAAGGGAAGATATATGAGGTCTTGAAAGCAAGCTTTGCAAATCTATGATTCAATCTGCGTCAAACAGGGAGTCATCACAGAAGTAGGAAAATTCACAGTAAGAGCAGAACAAAACTAAACTAAAAGACAGACAGTCTCAGCAGTTACATTTTTATCAGAATTGGAGAGAGTTGAAGAGACAACCAAGGAAGTCAGAATGGAGCTGCACCGTAACAATTATGCTGCAAACCACCGGGACTAACCAAGAATTTTAACAAGACGTATTAAGAATTTTAGTGAAGAAGTTGCAATTATTATTACCCGATAGATCATTACAACAAACATTGTAACAAGAAAAGGGGAAAGCAAGGATACATTAAGTACATTAATGTTACAGAATACAAATTCATCTTGTTTTTCTTCTACCTCACCAAGATATGCAGTCACAGCACTTAATGTAGTATGACAACTGACTGTTCTGTTGAAATTTCTATGTACTCTTTTGTGGGATTTGATAGCTAGATTGCTATTGATGTTTTTCTTCACTTCTATAGTAGGTTTGACTTTTCCTTTTTTAGACCTTGTAGTTATGATTTTACCTACAGGAGAAAATGAAACTTGATGATCTCTGAGAGTTTGGAGTCTTTGTTCATTGCATCACATGCAATGCTGCAATTACTTTCCCCTCTGAAACAGTAAATTCAGGATCAACACAAGCAGGTAATACTAACCATCATCATTTCCAGGTTCTTCATCTACTACCTCTTCTATATCAGCTGTTTTTAGTTTCACCTCTGGGTGGTACTCATCTTCTTGTTCATTTGATGGTACAGCTGAGGTTACATTTTCTTCTATTTTTTTCCTTTCAGCTTCTCGCTCTAGTTCTTCTATTTCCTGCAGGCGTTTTTCTAACAGCTCAGCTTGTCTCTTCTGTTTTTTCTTCAGTTTTTTCTTTTTGTTTTTGGATATTTTTCCAACCTGAAATATTAATACAAACAAAAGAAAACAAAAAACACCTAAACAATTATTCTCAAGGCATCTCACACCAAATTCACTTGCAATATGATTACTTTTTATTTGAAAATACTGCATGGCAATTAATATAGTAAATCTATTGTTTTTTCCATTTTACTTCAAATCAAGAACAACATAGGGTTATATGATGCAAAAAGAGCTATCAAAATTTTACATAGTTATACATGTTTTTACACGCTTGTTTACCAGATACAAGGGCAAAATTCATCTAAGATACGACAGTAAAATTCCTATGATCCTATAATCTTGACTAGCCACAATAATCTTAAACGTCAATCTAGATTAACAGATGATATTGTATTTGGAAGATAGTCTGTTATAATATCTATTTATTTACATATAAATTTTAGACATGATTTCTCTCTCCATACAATGCAGGTAATGACCAGCAAAAGTGTGCTGAGAAAAATGATACAAGAAAGCCAAAGAGACTGAAAATGGCAAAAAATTTTAAATAAATGCTGTGGTGTTCAGCTATTTCCCTGTGAAAGGAAAGCATTTTTATTATTCACTTCTGGCCCAAACCATATGAATCACAAACAACAGATTGCCATTACCAAAAGTTTCACATTTTATATAACATAAGGACTGAAAAATTCAGGTACAATAACATGGAAAAGAAAAATTAACACATCTGAGCTAGGATTGAAACACTTTCTTATATTTTAACTGAATTCTGACTTCTGTTTTTACTGTTTGATAAATGACATCTCTCCAATTTTCATTCATTGTTTAGATATCACAGTAGGAAATCCTCGTATAATTCAGAAATAAAGTATAAGGAACCAAGGAAAATATTATTTTCTGAAAGGTTTATCTGTAAATCCTGTTACCTTCAAAAGAAGCTACAGGACAGCTAAAACCAGACAGTTAATTTGACAATCCTATTAATTTTCATCCATTGAAATGATACACATTCTGTACAGACAGGTGTAGAATGCAGGTTTGACCTTAGATATTTCTAAACAGCTGTATTATCAGTGGTTATTTGCTATGTGTGCATGGTAAAAAGATCTTTCCAACGTCATAAAAAAACCTCTCTCCTTTATGGCCTTGACAATTAAGGCCTTGAAGTCCTTAAGCTATCTGCAAATGCATGATATTTGGTGCATGCACCCATTTTTGTCAGGATTTGAACAGAATGGATTATTCCTCAAGAGATGAAAATGGCAACGCTTAACTTTCTTTGACATAGCTATAGAATTGTAAGTCTATGAGAGTTTCCATCAGAGAAATACTGTGCTTAAAACTGGTAAGGCCAAAGACATTAAAAGAAAAGTGTTCTTTGAAAGATAAAAGCTTTATTCAAAGTTAGCTTTTAAAAAGGGTAGACTGCCAACAGTCTAAAAGCTATTAATACCTACGGAAACACAGAAAGTAAGACAGTTAATTTGAATTATGCAACAATACTTACAGGCTTTTGTTGTGGAGCTGTACTCACTAAAAAGAAAAAAAAATAAAATTTGAAAGATATTTTTACAAAAACAACTGCATAAAGTAGAAAGTTGTAGAAATCATGTAAAAATATTCTTAACTAAATATAAGGCACTGTTTTGTTGGTTTTTTTAGCTAGGTTTTTTACTCTTTACAAGTACATCATTTGATGTCTCAGAGCATCTGGAATCAGAAAGAGCTAGAATCAATTTCTGTTCACACTGTTGTGGTTGGTGAAGACTTAATTAAAGTCAGAAAGGCAAGTCTGAATCAGTACAGAGTGGACAGAAAACATTAAATGACTGCAGAGCTTTCACAGATGAAATGTAGATAGTCAGCTGGCTGAGCAGGTATAGATAGATTTAAAATAGTTCAGGGAATATCAACAAAGACAACTACTGTGCTGCACTCAAAAGTCAAATATTTGTGTTTCCTTTGTTCTGAAACAAGGTAGTTTGATTGCTAGGACTGGAGGCATGAACAAGTGCCTATGGCAAAAAGCATCTCCATCAAAAAGGCATGGACCTCTTCCTAAGCACCTCTTGGAAGGATACAATCAACAACTAGGTCTGATGAGATTACAACACTAACTGAACACAGAACAGCAACACAAGCCACACAACCCCCCACCTACCCACCCCAAATTATCAAAACCAATAGAAACAACCAAATAGAGGAGACAGAGGCAAAGTGGAAGTGAGAAAGAGGAACAGAACAGGGTGAGAACCTCTCAGGAACTTCTTCAGACACACAGGCATATGGCAATTAACAAATGCAAAATAAAAAACAGAGACAGCTAAGTCTTCAGAGTTCTTTTAGGTTCAGCTCCTGCCACTAAGTTCAGGGAAAAAACTGCTTGCATGCCCCTGAAAGGGCAAGGTTTTCAAAAAGGTTCTTAAACTTGAGTACCATCACTGTTCTAAAAAGGAAAATTATGCAGAACCTATTCTTGAAATGCTGTAAAGAAAACATATCTTTGGCTCCTGTGTGGAAAGTCATAGATTTAATTTCAATCTGCTAAGAACAAAGCGTGATAAGAACGCCATCAATATATTCCTTAAAATAATATTTATTTTAATGTCAGGAAGCAATATAAAGGCTGCATGAATAAAATCAAGTTACTTCCCACACAAATAACATACAGTCTTTAGCTATGTGAGTACATATTATGTAAAATTCAATATAATATATTCATGATTTGTAAGATTTTGCATCTTAACTTATATAAGTTAAGAAATATTTATGGATTACTGTGAAATATTTATGGATTTTGGCCACAGTATTTGTTCCTGATATAGCAAGTATTTTATTATACCTCAGAGAATTTAATCTGTAATGTATTTTCTGACAACATTGCAAAGGTATTTAAATGTTATTATTTCTCCACTGCCTGTAGCTGATGTGCTGGATTGGCAAATAAATAGCAACCATGGTACTAAAGATCACTAGAAAAGCCACACTTCCTCTTTGCTTGTCTTTACTGATTGCTGTGAACTACTTTACGTTGGTTTCTCCTGGCTAAATATAATGTACAGTTCCTATCTAAACACTTGGCAAGTTTAGCATAAAACATTTCGCATAAAGTACTACGAAGAAGGGCTTATCATGAATTCAGTTAGGTACAATAAATCCCATTTTCAAGGGTGAAAAACTATGGAATCTCTAAGACACTTCATTGCATTCTGAGAATAAGTGGTAACTGACGAGAAGGCAGATAATTTCACAAGGAAGCTGATTACTTGTAATGGAACTAGTAATTATTGTCAATATTAGAGATGCAAGGCTCCAGTGCAGCTAAAACCCAGCTGTTAAAGCTTGTGGGGTAGGAGGAGAGTAAGTTTATACCAATAAATCTTCTTCTGTATCCGGGGACCCCAAAAACTTGAACATGCAAAACTGAAAAGAAAGCATTTCCCTGATAGTTTCCACACCACAAATAAGAATTAACTAGACATGTTGGGGTTTTTTTATGCACAATTATTTAAAATGTTAATTTTCATTAAACAAAATATTCTTAGCAATAATATACTGATGGAATTTTACTACATTGCATTTAAATATAGTATCATACCTGCTGAGCCAGAGGGAGGAGGAGCACCAGCCTTCTGCCACTCGGTAGCCTCTGCAGCCATTCTACGAACATAGGCATCATCCACGCACATCAAAATGTTTTCTGGCTTTATATCTGTATGAATGATCTTGCACTTGCTGTGTAAATAATCTAGACCTTGAAGTACCTAATTACAAAAAGATTTTTTAAAAATTTATTTTAATTACTCAGACCAAGCTAAATGTATTTATTAATAGTACAGAGATGTTGAACTGATTGCCTGCTGTCCACATGTGGCCTGAGAGGAGAATTTATTTAGCTCATAAACCCAGTTATTGAGACTTCCATGAGTAAGACACTGCCTGGATGAATTGTCCTGATGACAGCAACCTGCTCTCAGACTTCCATTTCCCAAGTGCTTTTTAGTTGATCTGCACATGTGTAAAAAAACTTGATACATCTCCTTTGAAAAGGGAATTTTGCCACTCAGTCAGAAAGGCTGAATCTCACTGGTTCATTGTTTAAAAGATAGTTATTAAAAAAAAAACACTGCAAGAACTACATACTATATCTGAAGCCTGGTCTGTGAATAAGCATCTTGAAATTAATTATAATAAAAAGCAAAAATGGAAATGTATTGTTGGGATGAAATGCTAACTATACTTTTCCTTAGAATTCCAATAGTAATTCGGCTTTTAATGTGACCGAGACGTCACATAAGTATTTGTCTACCTGTATTCATCACATGTATTTTTCCACTAGTCTTTCATACTCTCTGCAGGCTAATTTCTGCGAACTCATGCCAAACCTGCATATCCAAAGTCTTAAAAATGCATTCTGGGACAAAAGTTCAAAAATTACTTTTACACAATTAAAAAAATTTGCAAATTCTGACTGGAACAGAAATACAATAGTTTGTGTGATTGTAGAAGTATTTTAGGTAAGGCCTAGGTATGATAAATGGTGGAAGTCAATTATTACAATTATTCAGTACAGAATAAAGTCACAGTGTAAACCAAGCTATTGCTACGATAATCTACATAACTATTGTAGGAAAATATCAGCAAGGAAAAAAAAAAGCAGAAACCTGGCTAAGACCACTTAAAAGACTTCTTTCAATTTTTAGAGAATGTTCTACAGCAGGAAACAAACCTCCAGACTCATGAGCTCCAGCTACAAGAACATCCTGCCATTCTAGGTACTTTATAAATAAATTAACAAGCTCCTTGTTAAGCTCCTTTAAGACATAACTAGCTGGGCTGAACTTTAAAACCAAAACGTGTTGGTTCAAAGTGCAGTAAGAGAACACAAAGACATTAGTCTACCACCCAGTCCTGAGCTCATACTAGAACTGGTACATCGATCCAGCACACAACGTAGCTCAAGAGAAGAGCAATAGCACGTGTATGATATTTATACTCAGGCTAATGTATCCTAGAAACACCTCAAGTGCATGGCTCTGCCTTCTCCAGTTCTGGAGCTAGACTGGAACAGCAACCTTTCTGAAAAGCTTTCTTTATATGCCTATATAAAAATCGTATGATCACTGGAGCAGGACTCGGCGTCAATGCCAATGGTACACCTAAAAACCTGTTGCGCTCTTGATAATCTGGATTTTTTTTCCTCAAGATCCAAAATATCCTTGACTACTTGCCAGAACAACTGAAAGAACATACAGTATGTCTCAAAGTAAGAAATGTTAAAGAAAGACTGGCTTATAATGGGATGGTAGTTAGTGGTTAAGTGACTTCAAATTTTAGAAGAGGCATTAACAGCAGTAACAACATAAAGACAGATTATAATAGTCTCTTCCCTACCCCACTACACCACAGATCATCTTACAAATTACCATTGAATGTCTGTAATTCTGAGGCCAAGAAAAGATTCCAGAGTTCATTGAAAGCCATAAACTTTCGGAAGAAAAAAATATCTGTTCCACTGTGATATGCAGAAGTGGAATTAATATGAAACTAGACTTCCCACTTTAAAAAGATAGCCTGTCCCCCTTCTGCCTAACAGTGTTAGGGTGCCAGCTTTGTCCTCTATTTGGCTGAAGAGTCTTTTTTTTGGGAAAAAAATAGAAAACAGAATATTTTGTAGAATCCAAATCAGTTCTACGGCTAACCATAAGGACCATGCTGCTAGAATTTTATAATTAAAAAGAATGTTCTTAGCTGTCTTAAAACGTGGATCAGACTGCTTCATCCTAAAAACTGGAAGCACATTATACCACTAAACCAGTAAGGAAATGTATACTACATGCACATGCTTTGCACCATGCTCTGAGATGATGCAGAATGGGGAAAACACTCCCAGTTTTTAGTTATTTGTCCACTGAAAAAGGAAATAAATGAAATGTGTAATGTATTGTGACTGAAAAATTATGACAGATCCTGTAACTACAATCAAAAATGTAAATTAGAAGACTATTTTTTCCCTTGTAAAGGTCACGTGGTTAGTTTCACATCAAGAAATTCTCATAATTTGCCGTTTCTAATTAATATTCACTTTTTTTCATTCAAGAAGCCACATCATATTGACCCATTAAACAGATTTACTATATTGTAGATCAAAGCAAAAGTGAAATTTTTTGATCAAATACACAATGCTTGTTTCAGCATCAGTTTCAGAACACGATCCTCTCACAGGAGACTGATGCTATACATTTTACAGCCAAAAATAAGGACTCTAGAATTAAATAAATATTTTCAATTATCTCCACTGCAAAAGAAGGAACTGCAGCAACTAGCCCTTTTTTCAATTCTGCAGGGTCTTCTCTTGCATGACCGTTCATATAACTCTGCCTCAGGGGAAAAAAAACCTGCTTGAAACTGATATGATATCTCTGATTAAGCAACTCAACTCTCAGCTGCATTTTAAAATAAACCTAATTTCACCCCAATGCTCAAATGTACTCAAAAACTGATAAAATAGTTTCCAAATCATAGCATTAAAAGTTCCTTTTCAATTGTAGCATGCAATTACAGTACTTTCTCAAACAAAATGGTTTGCTGTACAGTAACACCAGTGCAATAATTGAACTGCTTCATATTCAAGGTTCATAAACAAGTTTTTAGAACATGAGTAGCACAAGTTTTGTCTGAGTAGAAGAAATAAGGATCTGTATTATCTTTAACGAGATGAACAACCTGGAAGTCTTACCACAGTCAATGCCACTCTCACTAGTCCAAACAGTTCATTCCAATCTCACAAAAATTAAACCTTTTTAATCTTTCAGGACTAACTTGTTCCTCTTTTTTTCAGGTATGAAGTGTTTGAATTACTTGGAATGTTTACCTTTGCTTACATTCAAAGAGTAATTTAGGTTGGAAGACTGTGTGATTCAAACCTTCTCCATCTAAGTCATACCAGCTTCAAAGCTGTATCTAACCTCAAAATTAAACCAGCCTGCTCAAGTCTTTATCCACTTAATTTCTGCCTATCTCCTGCATAACAGTGCGTAACACTGTAAACAACCTGTTCCTGCCTGACCACCCTCACTACAAATAATTTAATACGTAACCAGAATTTCTCTTTTTGTAATTCGTGTACATTGCTTCTTGTATCACCAAGAGGAATCTGCCTCCATTTTATCTGTGCTGAAGAGAACAAAGGTTTCCCCCTTTATCAGCCTCTTCTTATCAAAGCCAAACAAACCAGTCCTCCCAAGACCTCTCATACATCATATGTTGCAGATTCCTCATCCTCCTCATGGCCTTCCACTGGACTCACTTCAGTAAGCCAATGTCTTGCACTTGCAGCCTAAAACTGTGCAGAGTCCTGAAGTCCTAAACCAGAGGTCTCATTCTGTTGCCTCTTGCTAATGTGGCCTACTACACAGTTAGCTTTCATCATCACAGGAGCCCACCACTGACTCATGTTCAGCTTGTCTATCAGGACCCCTTGTGCCAAGGCTGTCATCAATTTTCACATTTTCAACTAGCTCTTCCTTATGCGTAACCAGTCCAGCAAGGTGCACTTCCAACTTGTCTCTTTGCTGAGACACAGCTCACCCCATGCTGCGAAATTGTCCTCAACACACTCTAGAAATTTCCTTGGCTGCATGTGCCCCACCAGAACAGATATCAAGGTGGTTAAAAGTCCCCCGTAAGAACTAGCTTATTTCAGTTGTCTAAAGAAGGTGCTTTCTCATCTACTTCTGAAATTTGCAGCCTGTAGCAGATACGTATCATGATGTCACCCTTGTTGGGTCTCCCCTCTGATCCTCATCTATTCTACAGCAAACATTCAAACATTTAAGCTCAACTCCTCTTCCCTGGCTATCCTTTTGAAGGTGTCTTTATCAGGCTACTGCTGCTCTCGGGGCATCTGAGCTATCCCACCACACCCTTGCGCTCACAATGAGGTTATAGCTCTGCAACTGTGTATGGATTTCTAATTGCTGCCCTTTGTTCCCCATGCTGTATGCATTTGTATATGCCACTTGAGCAAGGTCCCCCAGTCATGATGATGAGAGGAAGCACTGAGAGCCTCCCCCATAATTCAGGCCCCTGTCCTTGCTGACCCCGCTTCTCACTGAGTTGTGGTCACCATGTCTGAAGATTCCACCTGAAAGTCCTCTGCTAGGTTACAGACGGCTGCTGGAAGGATGCTGTGAAACTGAGTTCAGTTCTCACCTTCCTTCCAAAAAGGGGTTGTTTTCAGCTTGGATCCATTCAGTGGTCTGGCTTACAGCCTGTTTCTGCAAACAGGCAGTGTAACTGAAGTAAGAGTAAACTGCACCAGGGAGCTCCTAAACCCGGCTTTGCTGCTAAACCCAGTGTATCAAAAATTACATTGTAATTTCTCAGGCTTTGGCCAAACTCCAGGACAACATGGCAAGCAGAGCAAAAACATCCCAAACAAAAAAACTACAACATTTACTGAAAACAGTGGGTATTTATACGCATGTGTAATACAAAAACACTCATTCCCATTTCTTAGCAGGCAGCTCAATTCGGCTGGAGCACTGCATTGCTACAGCTCCTTATTTCTAGTGTCTGAACCATCTAGTTATATAGAAATCAATGGACCTAAAATTTCAACTATGTATTAACAACCACATCAATCAGGTTATTTAGCTAATTCTGACTAAAGAGCGGCTAGGTTGATATTTACCAGTTGAGATACAATAATAATTACAATGAAAGTAACCACTGTAACAGATTGCTTATTAATAAAATAGAGGCAATGTTGATGAAAGGCAATACAAGTGACCTGAGTGCCAAAATATTTCATTTGTCATTTGTAGGTATTAACTGCACATCTATTAATAGAATATACAAAATCACAGAGGTATATGATTTTTCCTTGCTAAGACACTATTTCTCCTTGAGATCACCTCTCAGCAATTTGATTTTCATAGTATAGCAAACACATATTCTGAAAAAATATGCCGCAGTGAAATGTTCTGAACTGTTTCCTCTTGTTATCCCTCTGACCCTACAAAATCTTAATTGACAATTTTCAAATAACTTTTTTTTCTTTAGAACCTATTTTTCAGGTTTTGCTCAGTTTTATAAGAATGATATAGTATTTCTCACTGTTCTGACACTTTATTTTCCAGAAGATGTTATTAAGAAGCATGACATGTCAACCAAAATTACAACTGAATATGAATATCCTTACATCTATGAAAAAGACTCATTTCTCCAACTTTTTATTTTCTAAGGCAGCTCAGGAAACTCCCTTATCAGTGGGAAACCTTGATTTTAAAAAAGAAAAAACAAAACCAAAACCAAACCAGCATGCAGAAATACAGGCTATCCAGAAAGATGCTCTTGCAAACACCCCCCTAGGACTACCAGTAGAATTATCTTAGCTTAGATATTCATTAGAAAAAGTTCAGTTAAAGTATCATCATTCCAACTTTCAAACTGTTAACAATGGTGGAAAAAACTGATTAAAGCATTAACAAATCTTACCTGTCGAATTATACTTTTTACACAACGGATGGGAAGACCTTGATAATTGGACTTGATTATCCATTTTAGGAGATGATGTCCTAGTACTTCAAAGACCATACAGACATCTGGGATCTAATTAAGGATAATTTCCAAATAAACTTGTTGATGAGATCAACACAAATGTTTGTTTCCATACTGGCTAAAGCAATCAATCCCTGTTTAGAGGGAAAACAGTTCCCCCTAAAATGAGCAGAACATGGTATATGCTTTGGTACAACATTTCAATTATATAGGAACACATACGAGAACAGTACCCAAATGTAGAACAAATTAAAATAAAACATTTTAATTACGCAAATCTTGTCAGTTATTTCTACATGTTAACAATACCATCAGGGTGAACAATGAAATAGGTAATTGTAAAAAATAAATAATTCATTTTTGTTTTCTTTGAAACACTGAAGTACTGACGGCCTATTATCTCTAGTTTCTAAAAAAATTCAAATGATATGAATAGGTGGTTTTAACAATAGGCTGCACAAACAGTGTTTTAGAAACTGAACCATACTAAACATCTTTTTGATTAGGCTCAATTAAGAATCACTTGACAACAAAGACTAAAGTAGTAAGAGAATGGATCTCTTACCACCTACAGTTTTAACTGCAGAGAATAATGGCAATCATCAAACAACTCGGGAACAAAGAAAATGCAGAACTCAGAAGCAATATGCAAAAACCACAGTCCCAAAAAGTTTAATTGGACCCAGCATCTACTATTGCCCACCAACAGAGGCCAATAGTAGATGATCAGTGAAGAGTATTAGGAAAAACCAAGATGTACGAACTTCCAGTGATTTGTGGTTTAAGGTCTTCCTAAGATTCTACACTTAATATAACTGGTAGATTATCTTACAAGTTTTATCATTCACAACATTCCAGCAAGAAATTAAATAATTTTACTATTCTGGGTTACTTCTCAGACATGAGCTGGGAATGACCTTAGCGGAAATAAAAAAGAATGTTAAAATCTTAACTACATGATATTATAACCTTGCAAAGAATAATGTAATACAAATAACAGAAAATGAATTAATTGATGGATATTGCAGGAAAATCTCAATGGATGGAAATTAGTCTGCATCTCAGAGACCATTGATAGGGAACTACACTGTTAGAAAACTTAGGTAAGATTTCTCCCCTAAGTTTTATTAACTAGAGTCTTGGCAATGATCTTAGAGTCACTGTCTTAACTTGTGTAAAAATAAGACTTACCTTGTCTATTGGTCTATCATTTACGTTCTTCTCAACCACCTACCTATGTGCATGAAGCTAAATGAAGTTTTAAAATCTACATCCCCTATGCTGGAGTTAGACCAAAGTTAAAAGGTCTCAAGACTGGTTAAAACACATTGTGAAGAACTGTAACATTTTGATTGCTGCTACCTGTTCATCTCACTTCATGTTCCTTAATTCTTGTATTAAAGGGACCATGAATAGTCATTTCCCAATCATATCAATCAGGTCTATTCAGAATACTATAAACCTGTTCCATTCAGAAGAGGAAACAGTCTTGGTTACATTACCACACAAGCATCCAATGAATCCCTAGTAAAGCACACAGCCATCAAAAAGGATGAGCAGAGCACATTAGCTCTGCAGGGCTTATTAACTTAGCCCACACAGTGAAGTTGCAATGCTACACCAATACAGATTTCAGAAAGGCAAGACGCTGCAGCATTCAGAAATGAAATTTAGGACGCCCACCCACAGTCCTTCAGACCACTGCTTCTGCAGACTCTCCAATGCACATTCCTGCCATTCCTTTTGCTTACAGAAATGCTAAGCCTTGCCAGCCTACCAGAAGAGAAAGGAGTGTAGGGAAGTGAATAGCTGGGAGGCGAGGAAGGGGACGGTACCGAGAAGGAAGATGCAAGGAGGAATGGCAGAGGCAGACAAAGAGAGGGAGGGCCACACGAAAGAGAAGTGACATCTACCTGAAGAAAGATTGCAGTGTTTTGCTGGGAGGACTCGGGACAAACTCAAGGCATGCTCAGTACTGGGAGGCAACTGGGATGGGGAAAAGACATACAGGAGGCTCAGTGTTTGAAGTAGGCATGCGAAAATGTGACTGTTGTCTGATTTACTACCCTGATCTGAAAAATGTTAACTGTAAGCCAGACTGCCCACAACAAAGAGTTTGGGAAAAGCTGTGCATTAACTATTAGGAAACCAGCCTTGCAAGACCCAGGATCTTCCTACAGCACCAACATCCTGACAGATGAGTATGTTCAAGAAGTCCTCCAGCACAAATAAACCTGAAGCCCACCCAGCAGATATGCCTCTTATGAAATGCTCTTTGAAGCAGTTCGGGGAATGTCTGAAAGGGGGAAACAGAGCAGAGCAGCAAAAGTGAGAGTAAACATAACATTAATCAGCTGACATGCTTAAGCATTTGAAATTTTTCCTTCTGACTAAAATCCTACCTGTAACTGTCTACAAACACACATTACAGGAGCATTTAGACACCTGATGAGAATTAAGGACTAGTTAAGCTAAATAAAATAAGGCTCTGATAACAACACAGAGCACTTCTGGACATATCTCAGTTGCTTCTGGATCAGCAGCATTTAGGCTCTATAGCATTTAATTAATGCTGTATATTCTTTCGAGATAAATTTATTACAATTATAATAAAGTTTGATTGTCTCGGGAACATTTCCTTCTTTATTTTTTCACTTGCCTCTCCAAACACTTGTTTCATTATGTGCTTATCTGAAATTTTTATTTAAAAAATGCTACACTCAAACATATATTAAGGCTGTAATAAATACCCAGTAAACATAATAATCTACACTTACTGAAAACACTAAAGTGCCCGAGTTTGAGAATTCTGTTATTTCCTGAAAAAATCATAATTGCAATCTTTTTAAAATGTACAAGTAGTTAAAGAATTATCCATCTAGTGTAGCATAACACAGATTGTTAAAATCCCTCTGTATATAAACACTTATTACAGCTCCTAGGAGAAAGATGACTGTTTTCAGACACACAGTGCAGGCCAATGGCTCTGCACATTCCCAGCTCCGTGCTACACAGTTCTTGACAAGTTTCCCTGTTTGGAAGCTCCACGACATTTTGTGATATTAGACATCCAAAGGATTCACCCACCTCTCTTCTGTCTTGCTTTAACTTTTAAATGTATTCCATAATCAATAATCAAGCCTCTATGAAACATATGTTGTTTTAAATTACAGTCAAGGAACAGATATTTAGTGACTTGCCCAAAGGAAGCAAGAAACAGCAGAGCATGGAAAAACTCTCAAATTACTGTATTTCTCTCAACCTGTTCAACTCAATAACACTAACATAGCACTAATATGGCATTTTTAAAACAGAAACAAATAGCAGCAAAACGTTAAAATCAGTTACCTGCTCCCTCCCACAAGAACCTGCACCAAAAATTTTTTCCCCCTAGAAGATAAAAAGGAGTTTATCAAATAATCAATGCAACCAAATGCTGCTCAAATAAGCAATGCAACTCAGGATGCCCAAACCGTTCACAACAAAACTCAAAGCATAAAATACTTGGTATTACTTTTTCGCTGGTGGCTAAGACTTTGACAGACTAATTTAAATTTGAGTCCAGTATCGGCCCATCCTGTCTACCACACCTTTCTGAAAAATGTACTTTTCAGTGAGGCAGGAACATTTGCCTTTCACATGAAACAACTTCTGTACTGCCACAGTTTTCAACATGAAGGTAAAACTGAAATAGAATAAACCAGTACCAGTGGCCCAGTTTTAATCTGCTAACACAAAGCTATCTGAATCCTTATTTTTCACTAGTATATGGTCTCTTTTGGCTTTGTCAAGTACTCTATTTCAAAAAGATAAAGTTTGGACATGCTTTCAAAATATTATCACAAACAAAATTTACTCTTCACACTTAGAAACATCTCTCACCTTTAATACAGATGTATGCATACATGTGAATCTTAGCAGTAATTTAAGAACGTTATTGGAAAACTGCTCTGTTAAACAGATAAAAATAATTTCTATGTATAGTTATGAATACATTTTCTTATTCCCTATCTCATATTAGTGTTTTATAATGAAAACAGTAAGTCAAAATTTATTATTTCGAAAAATAACTTTAATTATTCTTCAAATGTACAGCTGTCAGCCGAAGACCTGAAGTGCTTTGGTCGCGTTATTTTTTGTGAATATAGTTAGACAATAGAGATATTTATAAAATACTTCATAATAAGCATCTCGGCTCATAATATATTTTTAATAGCGCAGCAGCAGCAGCACCAAAGTCTAACCAGGGTTCTTTGCCTCACGGTGTTAAGCAATTTTCTTCATCACAAACCATTTCTATTCAGGTTGAAATTACTACTGACAACTCTATGGTTTATTTTCATTAATTTTAATTTGATGATGAAGCCTAGGAAAAAAGTAGACTATACTAACTTCAACTACATTTAAGCAGTTTTCTACCATGCTAGCTGACCACCGAAGCAACATGGAAACAAACCAAAACAGAACAACTGGAAAGCAGTTAAGACACCATTCTGTAAGCAAGAATCTTGTCCCCACATTGTCATTATCTCTTATCACAAACCCAAAGGCTTCATAACTAATGTCAAGAGACAGATGGGTGGGATGAAAACTGCTTGCACACTTCTCCCTGAAAGGATGCTTTCTGGTGGGCATTCAAATTTACTGACAGTCACCTCCGAGATTCCTCTCCCAGAGGATGAGAGTTGGTGAAGAGCATCTCAACCTGATGTGCTGCAGATTGAAGGCACATCACCAAAATCAACTTAGTGTTAAGCTCTCTAGATCAGGAACTGTCTCTTTGTCTGGTAGTACGACACCATGAACAATGAGGTCTGTTATTAGGGCTCCAAGACACAAGCAGCATACACATAAACACCAGTTGTAACAGTAAATGAAAGCACAGTAATATAATAAACTGCTAAAATATCTAATATAATTGGAAAGGATAATTACTTTAGCTCAACTCTAGAATCAAATATATGCACAGACATAAAATTTTCCCTAAGAACAATATTCAGTCACATTTCACTTTGTCTCTTTTTTTTCCTTTCTTTTAAAGGAAGCATTCGAAGGTCAAGCTTTAAAACGTTTGCCAAAAGAGAGGTTAACACCTAGCCAAGAGGATCACATAAACAAGAGAAGAATCTCCTTGCCCTCACACTTCCCACAAGAAAATGGAAAACAGATTCTTCACAACACTGACACTTTCTTTCTCTTTACTAGTCTAGAGCACAATGTATTTCCTGTAAGCCTCAGTTATTACAAACCTTTTCAGTAAAACTCCAGTTTTTAAGTAAACTATCTCCAGATCTAGCTGACCATGCCAGGGTTCAAGGGAATTTTTTTTTTTTATTTTGCACTGTGCCTAGAAAAGCTAAGCAACTTTCACTCCACTGAGTACATTACACATTGGACTATTCTTTGCATCTACATATATTTTGGTGCTTCTATGTTACAAATTTGAAGTAAAACTAACTAGAAAAAAGCCAGAACTAAATGCTTACTTATCTCAGTAGATCATTTTTAATGACGATGCCATGTTTTCAAAAGGATACGAATTCCATTCATTCCAGAAATTTTGAAGTCATCAATTAGCTGTACAACCATATCCTTGTTGGGATCATTAGGGTCACTTTCACGAACCTAAACCAAGAATGTAAACACTGACATTTTAGGGAAAAAATCACTTTAAAATACTAATTAGTTAACTTTCCACATGAAGTTAAACAATATTTTGGAGCTTCAGAAATGCTAAGACATAATAAGTCAGTTATTTAGGAAAAAAAAAAAGTAAAAAATGTTTAAGACCAATATTCTGGTACATTTTTTTAATTCATTATTACTATTCTTATTGATATTGAGCACTGTACTGTATGAGTGATACTCACACATTTGAGCAACTTTATTTCATCCAAGGCTGTCTCTGTATAATGCTGGGCACTTTTTACAACTTTCATTGCAACAAATCGTTTCCCCCTTGAAAAGAACAAAAACATTTTCAACACATGCTCTGAGCTAAAATAAACATACTTTGAAGGCTTGGAAATTTAAAATACAATATTTCATGATCTACTGTATTCTGACAGAAAACAGTGACATTACACTTAAAAACAACAATAGTCTGTTAACAGTCTGATTTATTGAATATTTTGTCTCCTTGACATTAATGTCTTTAAAAGAGGAATTTGGTTACATGTTTTATCATTCAATCAAGGTATAATTACATTTTTTCATTAAAGGTACAACAGAAATAAAAACATTAGCTTATTCTCACATGTTCAAGACAAGATGCAAATTCAATAAGCAAAGCTGATTTGTCAAAGAAAATAGAATTCCACTTATTTCTGAGAGCTTTTATGAATTACACCCTTAACCAAGAGCAAAATAAGACTGCAGACACTTTTCTGCATAAAAAGATAGCAAACATTTACATACCTTTACCATGCGTGTAAAACAAAAGTTACCGCAAACAAAATAAAGTAACATATTAAGAAAATAGTGAATGGAAATAAGTAGTTTTCTTACTGCATATCCCAGCATAGCCAAACTGTAGAGAAGTGTCCCCATCCTAACTTTCTAATAACATGATACCGGCCATTGAAAAGATCACCAATTTTCACTGGATGATAGCCTCCTTTCATGAAAAAAACAAATAGAGAAAGAATATTTAGAAAACAAACAATAATTCCCAGTTTTTAAAGTAATTCTTGTACAAATTTTCCTCTTCGCATTGTCTTGTACTATAAATAAGAAATCTAAAGAAAAATTTACTCCAATGTTAAAAATTCTGCCTTACTTGGCCTGGAGGGAAAAAAAATCATGTCCTGTAACTACTGTAAAGTTTGTTCACCCTTCTCTCTCATGGCTTTTATTTGTGGTAGTATTACCATCTGTTTTCTATTTCCCCAGGCTTATCGTCCACTTCACAGAGAGTACAGGAAAGATCTACATTATTTCTTTATCATATCTGAAGCTTCTCCAGTCAACATATTTTGGATGATTGCAGAATCTAAACAGAGATGTTTTAATTCCCATTTGCTTTCTCCTAATAAAGGCAGCAACAAAATACTTTCTGAGAAAAATGTTAAAACAACACAGGCTTTATTGATGCTCTTCTGCTTGGCTCCTGATCCATATCAGCAAGGCATTCTTCCTCCCAGTCAAACACAGGGAAGACAGTGATCACACAAGATTATTATTCAGACTTTAACACACTAATAAGAACATCCACAATTTTGCCTAAACTGTAAATAAATAATTGCCTAAATTGCACCATGCAACCCTCCAGGACATCACCAGCAGCAAACTCAGAGCAGCTCTCAAGGAATCACGTCTTCGGCTCTTTCTGGTCCTTCACCAATGTGACTCCCAACTGTCCTTTGGAAGGATGCTCAGTTATTGACTATTTCACTTAAAATTAAGAAAACCTCAGACTACTTTCTCTAAGTTGCTATATTTGGTTTGAAATCCCCTGAAAATCTTGCTAGAACTGGTGCCCAGTTAAGACAACAATGTGAACTTATCACTTAATTCCTTGCATTTAAGACAAGGGCTTCTCTGTTTTCTTTTTCTTATCTGTGGAACAGCAGCATCAAATCTGAATATATTTATATTCTTTCTTTGCTAATACCATCTTTTGCCTTAAGAGAAATTCAAGAGTTTATTTGTGAACTTTTCCCAAATGCTTCCAGAGCAGATTAATAAATTTAACATAATCGTACGATAGAACTATAAAGATCACATATTCAACAGAACAATAAAGCTTAAATAATGTATTGCTTTAGATGTCAGTATGTTTAAACTGAAACTCTAACACACACAGAACTTTGATGTGTATGTTAGGGTGTAACTTCAAGCTTAGCAGACACTCGCTGGTTTGCTCACAACGTCAGCCAAAAGCTGACCCATCCGACACAGCTGCAGCTGCCCCTCACATCATGCTGCTGGCAGAGACTCAAACAGCCGGGGCCAGAGCACCAGGGAAGCAGCACTCGCAAGTACTCGTCTCGGCAGGGGCTGCTCTGAACCAAGCGACAGCAACAAACTATTTCAGATGGGCAGCGCAAGTCTCAGCTATACAGCGCTGACTTCACGTACCTCCCTGTCCACCTGCCTCCCAGTTTATACCATCGCAGAGGGTCAAGCATGTTCACTGGGCAGAGAAATGAGTCTGATGTGCACGGGTAGCATGGGCAGACACACACAGTGCAGTCTCAGCTCCCCCAGCCTAGCAGTAAGCGTTAAAGTTTCATCTTTTCCATGAAAATTTTGCACAAACTTTGCACCCTATTGCACACAATATTTCATTTCACAAATTATCAGGTATACAGATACCAACACTTTCAGTTTAAAAAGAGCAAAGGAAAAAGGCAGCCCTAGTTCAGGAGCAGTAGAGAGCATTACAGAAGGGCCAAGACCTATGGACCCAGATTAGGACTGAGTCCCCAGACTGCCCCTTGGGGGAAGACCTACCCTCCCCTCCATCACTGGGACAGAAATGTTCACAGAAACCTGCCAGGACAACTCACCTAGCAACCTAAAAAGAAACCTTCAGTTCCACTGTTGAATTGTGTCAACCTCAGTAAGAATGCGCAACATTGCTACGGGGGAACTCCTTACTTTCCACAGAAAAAACAGGTCACCTTTGGAAAACGCAACGGGATTTACTCTCCGGAAAAGGGATGGGGGACACGGACTTACGGTGAGGAAGCATTGACGATTATGTTGTCCACTTCATTTGTCAAAAAAAACAGTATCAGCCACATATGAAGCCCAAGTCTATGACAGCTTCATTATTATAGAAGTTTTGCTGAACAAACTCACATGTACAAATCCATACTGATAGAAACATTAAACTAACAAGCAAAACTAAATTTTAATGTAATTGTCTATTTAACCATCCTTGCAGTAACAGCTGAGGAAAATATTAAAAAATCTAAATAAATATATTTTAAGACAGCTGTTGACTCATTTAAGACAAAAAAATTATTACCCTTTGGTAAATTCTTTCCATAAAACTATCTAGGATGATGAAGTGATAGATGTGAGTGGAAGGTTGAGAGAACATACAGCTATTCTACCTTTCCATTACTGAAAAAAGTTTGCATTTGTGAAACAAATCAAGTCTGCTGACCTGACAGCAAGAATTACGTAAAACGCTTCCACATAATTCACTATCACAGTATCATTTCTTCTGATTTTTGTCCTGCGTGTATCATCACATGAAAACAGTGAGATGTACAAAACGTTCTCTGTAAAATCATTACTCCTTTTGCAAACGGATATAATTAGAAAAAGTGAAAAATATTTAACACTTAGGTTTAACACCTCTCTATAATTTGCAAAATAGATTTTAAAATTAAACAATACAAAAATTTCTGGAAATTTTACAATTTTCCTAAATATCCTATTAAATCATTTCTTAACAGTTACATGGCTTCAGATGTATATGAAAACACAATTCATGCAGTCTTTTGCACTGCCAGAAGGGTGTATGTGGGCCTTCAAGTACATAAAACAATGTCCAGAAGTAATTTTTTTGCACTAAACAAAATATTTGCCTTTTTTTGACAAGTTAACAGCATAACACTCAAAGATGAAGAATTTAAATACAGGTAAACATAGGTTTCTAAGAATAGTTTAGGTAAACAAGTGCCTTATAAGTCTGCCTCTCTGCAAATAGCATTTGGCATACTTGTGCTTCAAAGGGCCAAAAATAATCAAAAACTTTCTTCCTATCACAGACAGGAGAGAGAACACCCTACAGAGGAAATCAAAGACACCGAACTCAATAAACTTGGTAAGTTATTAAGGGGTTGAAGAGTTATTTTAGTAAAATCTACATATTGCAAGAATAACAATACTATATATGTAAAAGCCATGTTATTTTGGTCACTACAGTACTGTCATAACTAATTATAGCAATACACCAGCATATGTTAGAGATACCAACAGCAGTAGCATGTTCTCTGAGTATATATACTTCACAAGATACCCTCTACTGTCCTAAGCCACAACAGGAGCGGTTTTGGAAATAACTGATTACCGTTCCTGTACACATTACTCCCTGATTATTCATGTCAGCAACATATTCATTTACAGGTCGTGGACAACCAGGTAACATCACACCTAGTCAAATGCATTTTAAAAACTGGTGTCATCCTAAGATGAATGTAATTATTTAAGTTCTTCATGATACAGCAAGTATTTCTAAATAGTAGTAACAAGAAAGCTTCTATGCAAAATTACTGGGTTGAGAAAAATTATGTACTTTTGGAAAAACAATATTGGTATTTGAAAATGTACAATGTGTAAGTGGCACTGCTGATAATGTAACAAAAAAAAACCTGTTGTACTATTCACGGCAGCACACAGAGAAAAAAAGTCTCTCTAACAGCTAGCTAGCTACATGCACTCAAGAAAAAGGGTCAGAAAAATGAGATCATTATTCCTAAATGTCTCCTGAATGTATTGGTAATTGTAGCTGGCTAGTTCTATGTTTGTATAGGGAATTATTCCCTTTGTGAACTGGATGAATGGGAGACATCTCCAGGAGGCAAAGAAGATGATCAGAGAAGCAAAGAATTCCAATTACATCCATGACACAACAGGCTCTTCAAAAAAATCTCCAAGTGTTTCAAGGCTTTTCAGAAAAGAAGAAAAAATAGCTTCATTGTCTAAGTACCCCTTGAAAAATCACGTAGTTGAACTTTCGATATTTCCACCCATTAAACAAAGATTTGAAAAGCATTTAATGTAAATTCAGTGGCACCAACAGAATTAAACACAGATTTAAAACAGGCCCTGGAGGAAGCCCCTGGGGAACAGAGGTTAGTCTGCTACACCGATGGCTCTTAGTTGTCTCTTTCACATCAGGTGCTAATTCAATGCCTCAATTTCTTGATTAAAAATACTATGATGACTATTTACTAACCACCATGTAATGCGGTGAAGATGTAAGTCCAGCGCATAGTAACATATCCTTAAAAATAATAAATAAAATTAAATTAGTAACAAAAATACCCTGGCAACAGAAAGTACAATTAACTGGTAAGATGCTGAATTCATTAAAAAAATGAATTGTATACTCCCTCATCACAACTGCCCTCCTACAAAATTTCAGACTGGGGTTGAGAACAGATGAAATATGCTCTGTGCCTCACTCAAAACTCCTGGGAGAGTGCCATTTTGGAGATAAAATTAGGAAGAGATGAGACACTCCATTAATAAATGATAAATTCCAAATATTTATCTTCCATTCTGTAAGCACAGGTAAGGTTACTCAAACCAGAAAAATATATTCAAACTAATAAAATACCTCTCCAAAAAATGGAAATAATGTATATAAAAGCCATCCCTGGAATTCTTTACCAAACAACTTATTCATTCCCCATTACCGAATATAAAATAAACAAACAGAAAGTCTGTGTGGCCCCATACCATCCCAGTCTGGCCATTCGATTCAGATTCTTATACAACGTGGTGACCTTCCCTTCAGTTCAACCTCAGCAGACTAGAAGAAGGAAATGTACTTATCAGTCTTACAGAAAATTACAGTCAGAAAATAGGTGAATCATCCACCAGAGCAACAAAAGCACTGTTCTCACAGAAACAAAGAATGATGATGACATCCAAATGAACCAAACAAAGCTTACATCCAAATGAAGTTTGAACCTCTTTAATATACTTCTATCAATTTAGAGCTTCAAGACCAAAAAGATTCAGAAGAACCTTTAAGCATACAGAAGTTCCCTTTAATTTGTCAGGAAACTTGCAAGTATTCTTAGTGTAACATGTAGTTCATTTTAAAAGCGTACAGATCTCACTACTGACCTGCTGTAGTCACAGAGACTCTAGTTAAACAGGTAACTTATAAGCAGGCTGTAAACTTAGACTACTTTTTTGTTTTTTTGTGATCTAGCTTCTCCAGATGGTGACATTTTGCAAGAGATACTGGAACACAGACAACAATGGATTGTTTGATATTAAATGCAGCCCTTACTTCAGGGAAAAATTAAGTGGGGGCCCTGAAACGCTTAATCTCAAGGAAATACAGATGTTTACAAGTAAACAGATGTTTAAACAACAAATCCCTACTCACTGATGGAAGATGTTACAGATACCAGAAGAGTTATCTTAAGGAACAAATGTTTTGTAACAGAAGTAGTTAAAAAAAAATATGAACATGTTTTAGTGACATGTTTGTCTTTTCCCTGCTGTAGACTTCAACATTTAGTTTGAGTTTACTGTTTGGTTTTCACTACTTGTATCTGTAAGCCACTGAAACATTTCAAATATCACATATTAATAAAACTTCTCATACCAAAATGAAATAGTCACTATCAATTGTTAAACCTGAAAATACAAAACAACTTGTTCCAGGCTGGGAGAGGGGATTCTTAAAATAGCACATCTCCAGGCTTACACAGAAACTTCTGATTAAGAAGACATCATCATATTTGACACAGAAAGTAGTTCCTGGTATGAGGAATATAGAATAGCAGATATAGCCAATGTGCATACAGTGCTTTTTGGGCTGTTCAAAAACATTAATCTGAAGTGATAAAAAACTTTGATGTTTCCTAAAGTAAATTCATATCCTTGAAATCTACTAAGATAGATTACCCAAAGTTGACAGACCTGTTATTTATGATTTTTCATGTAAGTACAGTATATATTTTACCCTAACTGGAATAGACTTGCAACTTCAGCAGTGACATTAAAATAAACTTAAGTATTGACTCTGTTGTAGTGCAGTCACATGTTTTTATGCATTTAACAATACTACAAAAATTAACATAACCAACTACAATAATTAAAGACATCAAGAGCTAAAATGAAGATGTAGAGAACATCAGACAATGCTGAGGGCTGTGAAAGACAACATGCAAAAAAGCATGTTGCAAGTGAGAGAAGAAGGGGAAAAAAGATCTAGATTAAAAAATAAATGAGTCGATGTTGTTAAAGGCATCAAGGCATTTTAGAACCTTTTGGTTTGGGTGGTTTTGTTTCTCTTACAACTAACATCAATCAAGAAAAGTTCCTTCTCTATTCTTATAACTAGGACATCAGGAAGAAAACAGTGATGTAGTATTTGTATATTTACTGCAAAATGTATAAATAAGCTATAGCTAAAGGAAAAAGTAAAACTGAAAACAGTTGTGCATATGGACCTGGAATGAGCAGTTGTTTATAATTCTTGTATAAATTCTGTAATTAAAGATCAGGTCTTTAAAAACCTCCCAAGAACCAAAGTTAAGACTTGCATGACAATGTTTACCCTCATTGACACTGCCAAATTGCACACACCTTTACAGTAATCTGCAGGATCCTCTTGCTCCTCATCGTCAGACCCTAAAATCTCTTCCTCTGGCTCTGGTGGGGTAGGCTCCGGCAGGGGCGGAGGTGGGGGCGGGGGCGGAGGTGGAGGTGCAGAGGGAGCTTTCTGTTGAGGCTCTGGCCTGAAAATGAAAGAGAGCACACTTAGTAAAAACCTTCCCGGCAGGGGTAACCCAATGCTTCAGAGAGGAGGGAAAACCACCTTGGGAAATACCAGTGAAGCCTGTCTCACTTATATTCTCACTGTCATCTTTCCTATCACCCATGGGACCCTAGGGAGGCATGGACAGAGATGCACCTGACCAGACCAAAAGCAGGTCTCGAGGGAATTTGGACTTAGTCGCTGGAACAGCTGGTAAAAGATATATAAAGTATATATATAATCAGATACGGACAAGCTTTTAGAATTCCTGATGAGCAAATGAGATGTTAGACCTCTCTCTTTGAGCATGATTGAGAAGAAGTATTTTTCAGAAAGTATCAGGCTATTCAAAAGCTCCTGCCTGCTAGCCGAAGGAAGAAAGATCTCATCAATACACAGTAAGAAATAATCTTCTAGCAACGCTGACCCGAACCAGACGACTTAATGCACTTCTCATCTGTAGCTGCTGCCAAGACTATGGAAAGCTGTATCAGTATACAAAATACTGAAAACCGGTACTAGGAAGTAAAAGAGAAAAAAATAATCTTCCTAGGTAGCCTATAATGCACTCCCAGAACACACACCCCCCATGCTTTAATATGACTAATTAAAAATAAAAATAATAATTAAAAAAAACCACAAAACAAAACCACCAAGAGGTGTTCTTCTGTCTTGCATCTCCAGTTTAGGAAAAAAAAAAAAGAAATATGTTTTATATCCTGTTCCGAAAAAGGCTGTACTTGGTATTTCTACATACCTACAAATTACTCACATTTTGAAATTCTGAGTATTTCCAATACACATAAAAAATGAAATCCAGGGTTGAAGTATACCTGTTTGTCAAATAATTAAGAAAGCTTTCTCCATACAGGTTGACACTGTTATTTTTTGTATTTGTACTTCATATAAATAAAAAAATATACACTTGCCAAATAATAGACTTGCAAAATACATTTGCAAAGTAACTTAAGGCATTTGTGCCATCAAAAGCTACTATAATCTGCATTTAGAATCACAGAATGGTTTGGGTTGGAAAGGACCTTCCACTAGTGTATTTATATCTACTTCAAATCTAAGCCATCTGAAAAACACTGTATTAACAGTATTTTGTCATTCATACGATAAAAAAAGAGAAATCTGTAATTTGCTAATTTTTCAGCTCCTAAAATTTAGATTCAGACACTTCCTTGATGAGAAAAAATGTATTTATGTTTATCCCACTCCTATAGTCCTCATCCTTATAATTCCCCCCACTTTTTCTTTTTACACACTGCAATCGTTCAAGACAGAGCATTTGGAGTCGAAGAGTACACAGTTGGTCAGAAATAAATTCCACTGGCAACATGCACCGCCTGCACAACAGCTGCTATTATGCCTTTGCTTTAAAGGACATCACTGGAAGTTGCATGCATACCAAATTCATCTGCCTGCTACCCCTTTCAGATAATAACATTCTTCTATTCATTCACTGAATAGTCAGATTTAAAAAGGAATATTTGGAATTAAGTTATTAATGGTTTAAGTTATGATAAGAAATCTACCCAAATAAATAAAGTTTATGTCATTTTTAACCACATAAATCTTGGACAGAAGAGAGAGAAGGGATCCATTTGTAGGATAAACAATAAATATGTTTGCACATGCTCCTACTTACATAAATTAAGCTTTTTTTTTTCTTTATCTTTCTTCTTTTATTCCCAACAGATGTCTCTATATTGTACATTGCAAGGAAAATAAACCGATACAGCAAATGAAAGGTACAGCACATTCTCTGACCAGTTAATCTTACTGCAGGTTAGATTAATGGCCCTCCGATAGCCTGGTTTCACGGTGTCAGCAAGCTCACGGCTCGCACGCCCGTTGCTTTCATCAAACACATCACAAAGTAAGGATCTACATTACAACCTTGAAACCTCATTTGCTGGGCACAAGGCCATTTTGGATACACATATCAAGAACTAGGAACACTTAAAAATTAATAATGCTAATGATGAGCAAGAAAAATAAAGCATAGTAAAAGAGCCTGCACTTCATTAATATATCCGAAAGCAGCGTGTCAGGTAACACAGGTATATCCATCAGAACTCCTTATTTTGGATGGTACCATTATTTTACTTCATTCTGACCACAAGTTTCCATGTTATTATTTTGGTCACATAAGATGGTACAAATATAGCAAAACCTTGGGTAGGTTAGGGCAATTGCAGTTCAGGGGTAAGTTTAAAAATCCATTGAAGTTGTGCTGATTTTGACTTTTAAGATAACAACTACTTGCTCTGTTTCTTCACATGATAAAGATAATACTTTAAAGAGAATTAGGAGCGTTTCTGGAATTGAGATTCACACATTTTGTTGCTAAGTTTGAAATAAACATCAAGAATCTCCCTCCAAGAGGAGGAAGTGTACAACCCAAGATTTCAAAAATGCCAACATTTGAATTTATTCCTAGGGAAATAGATTAAGAAAATAGAGCTGCTTCTGAGTCTCTCTCAAGCTACTAGATTCGATTTTGTTTTGAAAAGGGCTATTTTTTTCCTGTCTCCAATCCTAGTTGTATTTGGTATTCAGCAGTGTTTTCTTATTGTCTTTTGTGGACATCAGGAAGGAAGGAAAGATATTACTTTATTTTCTTTCTGGAGTTATTTATGATTTTATCTGTGAATAACACTGATTTAAACTGAGGAAGATCTTTGATTTGTCCTTTTGGCTTTGCTTGCACCTTTTGAAGCAATCAAGTATTAGTACATGAAGAAGGGTGAAGGAAAGAAATGCTGCTGAGTTACACCAGCCTGACTGCTAATTCTTCATTATTGGCTTATTTTGCCATTTTTTGCTTCAGTGTAGGATTCTTAGCAAGGGATTCTTAGCATTGTTCTTTGGTTTTGTTCACTTTTGCATTTCTGGGGTATACATAAAGATCAAGTCTTCAACACTTGATTTGGCTGCTTAAATTCTGCCTACAAGTTGAGTAAGTCATCCAGGCATGACTGACGCTTGCTCTTCTGCCAGTACATAATTTTGCAGTGTTAGGTAGGACATCAGTCAATGAGAGAACTCCACTCTTCCTGTTTCTTAGTAATCCTTTTATTGAATTGTGTATTGGGTCTGGCTGACCAAAACCTTGCCAGGCAAACCCAACACAAATTGGAAAGATAAGCCATGATGAATGTTTCAACATCTTCCTTTGCGATATATGGCATGAACACATACTTTATTCGGCTTAGATTTTCATTTTTGCAGTACAGAGTTCATTAAAATGTGAATTATTTTGTCTTCAAAGTGGACTTTGAAACATCTTTGCCATTAAAAATCCAGCCATTAAGAAAGCCGTAATAAACGTGTATGCTAACCTCCATCTCCTTTTCAGAAACATCATTGTCAAAAACTATCATAACACAACAAGCTATTCAACAGCTGCATTATTTCAAGTTACTACTCTTTCTTATTTCCTAAAATGATATATGTAATGATATGCATTAGGTAACACATGCATGCAGAAGCCCATATTAAATCTGTTTTTCTTTTTTCTGAAGTAATCACTTGGAACTCTGTGGTCTACCACTATTAGGTTATTCATCACCATCCAAGCATAAATACTTAATTAATAGAAGATGACACATCATTTCGAGACTCATAGTATTTGGTCAGTAGGTATGGAGAAAACTCACCATCACCACAGGCTACAGTGACAATCCTTATAATTATATTGAAAGAAACATTACAAACAATTATCAAACACTAGCCAGGATGTTCTATCTTTTAATTACTCTCTTTTAAATGGACAAAAATAAATTTACAGCAGAGTCTAATCAAAATACAATGAAAACCTATTTTTAACCTGCTCTTAGAGGGAATGCTTAGCAAAAGACAAAAGAAAAGCTGAAGTATTTCTCCTCTACGGTGAACTTGAAGTATAATGCGCTGAAACACTGTGTGGAGTCCTACAGAAAATCAATTGCCCACTTTAAGAAATGTAAAATTCCTGACAACTTAATTTTACTGTTCTCCATCATGGACATGTTGCTCCGTGTTCCAACTGGGGAAGAGCCAACAGTAAAAGCAATCACCCTAACATTAAAACATGAAAATGTTGAGGAAATTATACCATAAGAAATTCAGGAAGAACTGTTCAGTTTTTTGTTGTTGTTGATGTGGGGTTGTTTGCTATTCTTCTGTTCTGGAAAAGGTAAAACAAGAGCAGCAAGCATGATTAAAAACATGAAGTGCCTTCCATATGGGAAGCATCTGAACACACCAGAACTCTTCAGCCAGGAAAACAACAGAGATCTATAAAATCTTAAGAGGCACAGAGAAAGCAAATAGGAAATGACCGTTCACTGCCTCTCCCCGCATAAATTGAGCCAAGTTGACAAAAAATCTAAAGGAAAAAAAGAATTACTCATGCAACATGATGTTAAAAAGTAAAGCCACCTTTTTTCCTCAGATACCATGGATAAGAGAACTTAGCTAAGTTCAAACAGGGCTCAGGAAAAATCACAGAAGAAAAATCAGCTGACAGCTAACACAAAATCGCCTTTGATTCACGAAGCCCATCAGCCTGAGATTGCTGGATTTGGGAAAGTGTTCAGCACATCGGGGCCCAACCCTGCACTCTTCCCCAGGCAACTGCTCCTGGCCGGAGGGAACATAGATGCACCTTGGATCTGACCTCACACAGTCACTTCATCTTCAGACATTCCTTCCTTTTCCTCAACAAATGAATGACTTCCATTACTAAAAACCACAACAGACTTCAGGCCTCTTTATCCAAAACCCTTATAGACAAAAAATATGTTTTTATTTTATTCTATTGTAATGGATAATAATAGATTGCAGGCAAGATTGCTACACAACAAAATTACCTGAAGAAATAATCATCGTGTTGTTCTCCACAGGGAACAGCATACAACAGGAGGAGTCCTTCTCTATGAACACTGTACTGTAGGCATGGTGAACTACTGAATTTATTAACTTAAAGGCTACTTTTAGGTAAACAGAACTTTACCTTGAATGTAGCTAAAACTTACACCTGATTCTCCTACCTTTAGAAGGGTATTGTCTCAGAAGGAAAACAGACTGAGTCAAATGAAAACAAATTGTGAAGGAATCAGAAATCGGTGGGGTTAAGCTAAGAACTACCTCAATCTGAGGGGAAAACAAAACTCTTGTTAAGATTTTCAGATGAACACATCCAGAGAATTTTTTTGCTAATAGAAAATGCAATTAAAAGGAAGTTAATTGACTCCATATATTTAATTAAAAAAAATTGGAATAAACTGTATTCTAACAACATTACGAACCTCCTGACATGTCCACAGAGGCTCTTTGGGAAATTGCAAATTGGGGGGGGGGGCTGTGAAAGGAGGCAGGGGGAGTGTAAACATCAGAAGAAATGTGCTATAAACCTCCTAACGCTGAAATGAGAGCTTTATGAAATCTATGAGTGGGTGTGGGTCCATCTGGAAGGAGCTCCAGCTATGCTTGCCTCCAGCTCCAGAAGGCAAAAATCTTTCATGCTCCCAGGCAAGGCTCTCAGGTGCTGTAGAGCTTAAAGTCTGAAATCTCTACACAGGTTTCTTCCAGCTGTTATTAATCCCTTAAGGACTCAGTTATTTGGATCTCCTTCTCATTCGTTCAAATGATGTCTGCTATACTAGTTGAACTCTTGCCTGTTCTTTTTCCCAAATGCAGATTTAGCTTAATTAGACAGGTGCCTTCTAACAGTGAGCTCTTTGAACGGGAGGCAGCCTTTACTGAAGGCTTTCTAAATAAATCCACACGCGTGCAACAAGCAACAAAAACACAAGGAAGATCAAAACAACACCACAGTTCTTGCTCAAGGAACAAAATGATGTTACATATTTCAAGTAAGATTTTTTAATTGGTTATAATTCTGAATAATTTTAAATTTTAATAGGTATGATAAACTATTTGTAATTTATTATTATAATTTTTTTAAATTATGCCAGATGTCATCTTACTGTTTTTAGAAACAAAGTCCATAAATCCATAAGGAAACAGAGCATAAGGAGACATGTTTTTAACTAACTCCAAGAAATTATTTATGTGAACTTCCAGAATCAGCTTTGCTTTACATGAAAAGTGCTATTTATGTTCTTATACTAGTGCAAAACTATACTACAATTACCAATTCTAGAAAATCCATGCATAAAAAGAGAGACTGCTGGCATGTCACAAGCCTGAAACAGTTTCTACATCTGGTCGTTATCAAACAAAATTATCATTCCTCCTGGGACTGTTAACATTCCTTTGAAAGATTCCATCATACCATCAAACATCAATCAAATCACCAGTGGAAACCCCTCCTGAAACAGAGCAGGCTGAGACACAGTAGCTTCTGCAACCTCAACAAACAGCAAGACAGAGAATGAATTTTTCCTTCCCATCTTGCTGACTAGCCTTTTAGAGGCAACCTTGGGCTTCAATGTATATACAAAGTAAAAATGCCAAGGAACTCTGCCTTCTTCCGTTCAAAACAATAGGTACTATTAATAAATATAATTTCAAGCAGCTAGTACTACAGACTTATGACACCACCCCAGCCTAGCAGCAGAGTGCTGGCGCAAAGAGAGATCCTTCTTGCTTTCTGCTCCTCACCACAGCGTTTCTCCCTCGCCTCAGTGCTGGATCTAGCAATTACACAGCCACGATGGATCATAAATCCATGAACTGGGCTCCCTCACTCTGCAGTCACGTCAGAGGCAAGGCAAGCAGGAGGAGCACATCGCCAAGGGCAGAGCTGAGGGAAACCAGTAGTAGCCTACCATTATACCATCATATATGTTATATACGAAGCAGTAAGGTCTGGCAGGTTTGTAGATGTTACAGAAGGCAGCTCCTTTGGGCTTTCTCTGACGCAGAGTTACACAAAAGTTTCCAGAAGTAATTGGTTTCAAGCTCTGAAAAATCAGTCCCAAATGAATTTTGTTCTCAAACACATACAATTCTGTTAAAATGGTCTTAAGGCAGCAAACCAGAAGCCAAATCTATCCAGGAAGCCTCAATCTTAACTGAACTTGCCAAGGTATTATGTTTTCAAATACTGTTTTTCTGCAGCGTTCTACTTTCCAGACCAGTCATCCATTACAGACTTGCAGAGGAAAAAAGTCAACAGCTAGAAAAAACCAGACCCAGCTGGTGACACAAGAAGAAGATACCTAGATGTACACTCAGCAGTTTGTACTTCAGCCAGATTTCTAGTCACCAGTAAAGTGTTGTAAAGGCTGAGAAAGTTATAAAAAAAATTAAAATAGCACAAATTCCTAAAAGTCAAAGAGGAGAAACACAGCTGTCATAACTCCATGGAATATGTACTGATCAATGGAGAATACGGAGTTTCTCACATACGCATCCTAACATGCCAAAATGAAACCTCCACCAGAAGTAAGTCAGATAAGGAATATCGCTCCAATGCAATGACAAAAACCTCATTAAAAAACAAGCCAGTCTCATAAACCACACATGAAGCTTCACCTTCTCCAAATTCTCTGGCAACAAGAGTCCTTTCTCACACTGCACGGCTCCTTCCTCCATCTCCCTGCGTACGCACCTCCACTTCGGACCGATTAGAAGACCTGATGGCAAACAGTAACGAAGTAGCCACTGTTTGCTTTGACTTCCTTTTCCTCTTACTCTGGTTAAGCTGTGTGATAGATTTCTTGTAACAGAATGACTCACGAGTGTACAAACAGAAATTAATTTTTTATTTTCTTTTTGGCGTGTTACGTTGTAGTATTTAATTTCTGACTTTCTCTTTGTCATGTTAAATTATAGCATTTCTAGTCTTTCTATTAATAAGATCTAATCAGAAAACATGCTGTTGTTGCTCTAGTATCTTACAGTTGCCACTAGCAACAACTTTGCAAGTTTTGAAGGGGAGGGGAAAGAAGCACCCTCCGCTCTTCAACAGCCCTATCTGCCCCTGGATACGTTAGTAGATTTAACTTAATTTGGTATCAAAACCCCTTAAGTCAGTGACCCTTTGAAGTCAAAGACGGACTCAAATATGAATTCATAACTAAATTATGAAACATGGGATTTACTCTCTGTTTATCAGTACAAGCCAACAACTTCCTTAGAGTTAATACAAAACAGACATACACTATAAGGAAGTATATGTTCCATATGAAGACAACTGTGAGAATCTTAAGCAAAATGAGGAGTAAGTCAACGAATGTAGCGTTTTGCACCCCTTTTTACCTATTCAACAGCCTAGTAGAAAAGATTTCATAGGAACAGTGGAATTGTAACCTTTCACTTAATATCAATGCAGTCAGCAGCAGAGTACCTCTTGCTTCTCCCCCCACCCCACCCCCCCCCAAAGCAGCCTGGTAAAATGTAATCCTGACTTCACGTGATCAGCTCAATGCAAAAAAGCACTTTTCATCTCCAAGCTTAGTGAATGTTTGGAAGACCCATTCACCCTACTAGTGTATACACATCATGCTCTGGATTATGTCTGGGAACCCAATTCTACAGGCAATGAGAAAAGGGTAAGCAGACAAGCATTTTGGATGCAACAAACACTGAGGGACAAAACTGGCGGGGGCAGGGGGGAAGACTGAAGGAATAAGGTTGCATGACTAAGTCAGCAGAGGAACCTCTCTGTGTGCAGCAAATACAAAGCATCACTGCAGCAATAAATTCTGAATGCCGTAGCTGGAACTCTGTTGATAACAAACTTCACCTCATTAACCTTGCTTTCCAGAAGCTGGAATAAGCATTTACATGAACTCTTTGCATTAACAATAGTAACTCCTTTTCACTAACAGACTTCCTTTCGAAATGAAGAATTGATCTCAAACCTTCTAAAAACATACTCCCCTCCCAAACTTCCAAATGCTAGTAACATCTCTTCCGTATAACTTTACAAGAATTTTAACAAATCTCTTCACAATTCCTACTAGCATTTTATTAAAGTATCTGTGCTTGCACTGCAGTATCAGTAAATAATAAAAACAAGCTAAATAAGAGCAACAAAACTTTTTACCTTAAATGTTAGACATAAGTTGTAAATATGCCTATCATTCAAAAACATTTTGCCAGTGTTCAAAAGTTACTAAAATTCTTCCATTTTGAGTACCTGTGGCCATAAGTACAATATATGAAATACCTGGTTTGAGTTTCTCTCTATATTGCTCATTCATTTTAATTTAAGCATCCATTTTCATAACAGAAATACATAAAAAAAGCAAAGAGATTGCAAAGTCCAGCAGCAGTCAAAAGCAAGAAAATGGCAAAATTACAGACACATGTTTTTCACAAAAACTCATTCTCACCCAGATACAGATAAATAGTGAGCAGCTGGTTTTAAATATGCTGTATTTTAAAATACGGTCTCAAACATTTTGAGGCCTGCACCTATACCTGGAGGCGAACAAAATTTTAGCATCCATTCTTCTATATCTAGTATTATCATAAGCAAGAACATAATTTTGAAACCTGGACACTCACCATGGTTAAGCCAGGACCATGAAATGAGCTGCCAGTAAGTACAAACATGGCATATTTTTTGCTGGTCTGCTTAGATCTTCATGCTGGCTTTGCTGAGCTTTCCTGCATCTGGGAGAGTTTTTGGAGTAGCAGTTTCACAGAGGTGAAAAGAAAAGGAATCAAGATGATGGTCACTCTTTAGCTCTGAATTACAGTCCAGAACATACTGGCTTTTCATCTCCAGTATGAGAACTTTCGCACTGTAATAAGACTGACACAATGAGGCCTTCTTCATCAATTGTTTGTCTTGTGGGTTGTAGAGCAAATTTTGCATGTCTTTTTTTTTTTTTTTTGAGCTTGTAATTGAAGGTCCTTTCATTTGACTGGATCTTCAACAAGCAGTAGCTGTTTCAGGAGAGTTAGGGAAGTCACTTCAGTATTTTAGAGGCCTGTCCAGCTGGCTTGGATGAAGCAGTTTTGGATACCAAAACTGTGACAATTCCTAATGAGATTTTCGGAATCTCTTTTGTGTCAGCAAGTCTGAGAATAAGGGTTATCAGACCATCTGACTCATCCCAGCCTTGGCATGCTATACCTCACAGCATGGATGCTGGATGACTCACTTATTGGAATATTCCTAACAGCAAGATAGTCTCTCATCCATGGTGGAAAAGCACCGAAGGAATCCCAGCTGTTGTGGTACCCCAGATGAATGTTCTCCCTTGTAGAGAAGATGCAATTGTGAAGATGTACCTGCCTCCTAGAGTAAGATCTTTCCATATCCTATGCTTTGATATTAGAATGCTGTGACTGAAGCTCCCCCTACCAGGTCAGTAAACTGTAAGCCTCAGGAAAAGAAACTTATCTTGTCAAGATAAAAATCTGAACCCGGTTTACAACAAGAAGTGGACAGCAATTATTATTACCAGGAGGCTATCGCCTCCAGTTCACCTCTTCTACATGAGTAACTCCATCTCAGGGTTTCTCAGGGAAGGACAATGGTGTCTGCACCTGACCACTACACAGAGCTGTTTGCAAAACTGAAGAACTTTCCAATTTCAAAAGTCAAATGTCCAGGATAATTGGCATGGCACAGTAAAGGTCAGAAACACTCTGGTGCTGAGTCCTAATGACAGTAAAGGACGGTGACGTCATGACTTCAAATCCATGACATACCACAAGCAGAAACTGACGTCCAAGGAACATTATATGTTTACTGCTGCTGAAAATGGCAACATTAAGTTGTTATGGTCCTGGCAAAGCTTCTCATCTGACTGGTGCTAAAACTAAGACACAGTACATATGTTTGCAGCGTATTGCCTTGACTTTCACTAAGCTGAGTCACTGCCAAAGCCAGATAAAGTCTACTCTGGCATTGACTGTTATCTGACAAGCCTCAGAGAAGTCTTCAAGAAGCTATGTAGACTATCAGCAGTAACGGATGGAAAAGAGCTGAAGGAAACTCAAAGCTGAACAACTATGTTTCAAGGGAAGAAGCTGAGAGGAACTGAAAGCATACCAGGCTCGTCTCGCCTTATGTACCTATAGTTACTGCAGAGGCAAAGTTGTTTTTCTATTCCTGAATGAAGATGTGTATATGCAGTCAGTGCCACCGTGCACATGGGCTATCACTTAGAGCTTTGATTTGCTAAACCTCTGAAAAGATGATAGCTGAAACACATGCTGATTGCAGGATGGGATGGAGATATTCCACTATAAAGTGAGACATCTTTAAATCATCAGCATGACAAGGCAGCCAAGCCTTGGACAGATGTAAAATTACTTTGAGCTTAATTCTGATTGATAGTGTGGGTGCCAGACATAAGGAAGAGGCTAATATTCCTCTGTGAACATTTTGTCTACTTAGATTTCTACAAGAGTCCCAGTTAGGATAAATCAGTTCCCTTTAGACATTTGATGAATTCCTGCTAGGCAACACCAGATACAGACTAACCGTATAGTGCAAGAGTTGGGAAAGAAAGATGATTCACTGAGATGAAGAGAGCCCTTCACACTTCTGAAGAATACTGCTTCCAGCTAGGTTCATCTTCTTAGAAGGTTCTGACTTCTCAGAACATCCCACTTCACCGAGGTGGAGCAAGTACTTTGCAGTGTAGGAGGCACAGAGAAATGCAGAGAGATGAGCAAAGCTTTACCCAAGTCCCATCAAAGATAAAAGAGAAACTGCAGGCTTTAGAAATCCCTTCCCTTAATGACTACTGGTACCCAAACAAAAACATAGCACTTCTAGAAAGCTCCCCAATACCTTTAAATCATGCCTTCCTCACTCCTAATTTTTCCATTAATAACAAAGGAAAATATCTACCTGAAGATCTCATCTATGTAGATTTAATTCTCCAGAAATACAACTTCTAGGGAAGTATAAGCAGCAGCCTTGTTTTGTTCATCTTAAACACAACCTTCACTTTCTTCACATCCCAAACATCGCCTGATGTCCCAATCTATCCCTATCAGCAATCTTCACAAGTACATGGAAGACAGTTTGTAAAATAACATCCACAATTCTTCCAATTTCATCTGAATTCCCCTTAGGTACCCATGTATCAGCTACAACCATTTCTTCAATAAATAATGATGATACCTAATACACAAATGGCAAGCAAAAATATACAAGGAGGAGCAATTGTGCATAACTACTGGACAATCTTCAGCAAATAAGGGGCATGAGGGGCTTGGCTTCCTCACCATTCCCAGTGACAGAGAGGGGAAAATAAAAATAAAGGAGTCACTGCCAGAGCTCTCCCCACTCCTATGATCATGCAAAAAGTAGAAAAAGGTATACTAAGTACCACTGAAAAATAACACAGCGTTGAAAGAATAAACAAGTGAGTATTGTATCTTTTGAAAACTCAGAGAAAATAAAGAAAACCAGAGATAGGATTGCCATAAAAAAAAGAACAAGATTTGGAAGTCCTCAAATACCTTTGTGAAAATGATTTCAAAAGAGTTCAGAAGGTGAAAACGAGACAGAAAAACTAGGAGACTAAGCCAAAACACAGTCTATTTTGTCCCTGTTTTGCCCCAGTACAAAACTTCCTTTGTCCTCAGTACTGAAGACTCCTTGCTATTTCCAAGCAAATATAGCAGTAATAGCTGTGTATATATTTAACAGTGCTGTTCTGTAATGTTAGATAAAAATTAATTTTCTGTTGCAAACAGCAAACAATAGGTTTCAATTTCCATTGCAATACAGATCTACTTTTTCAACACATTTATAAAAAATGTTAATTTTTTTTGTGCCTTGAAATACACTTCCTATCTAAAAATGTAGGTCTGCACCTCTTCCCTTGCATAAAAATACCAACCACAGCGCAGCATCAGCCTTTCTCCCAGTGCCGCCACGTTGCCATGGAAACTGGCCCTGATTTCTACTGCCAATATAGGTTCCATATAAGCAGGAAAAGAGCTTAAGTAATATTTATATAATATGCAACAGAGAACACATATACAACGTTTATGGCTTCATTGGAGGCCTGCAGACTGGCTGAAGTGGCTTAAAGGATTCTCAGACTGTTTCTATCAGACATTCAAAGTGTACTTATATAAGTAGCCTCAACATCATAGCACAAGAAATACATACATATGTGGAATTTAGTATATTCTTTCCTCCCTCTTGTTTTCAACCAAAGAGGCACACAAGCTCCATACTTTTGTAAGTAAGTAAAATCATGTGTTCCTCAACTGTACTGTGAAAAAACTAGAATTTAATTTATTCCTTCAGGAGTAAGACAACCCCTTTACCTTATTTTCAAAAAGCTTTTTTGTAACAGATTTTGAAACAAAGGAAAGCCAACCTAACCTTCAGTATTCCTCTTCTTTTAATGGGATTGCATGTCTGTCTTCTCTTCCTCCTGCACCCACTTCAAACAAATTTCCTGTAAAAATATTGCAGTAAAAATACTGTCCTGCAATTTAGGTGGGTTTTGGGTTGGTTTTTTGGTTGTTTGTTTTCTGAATACAAGCTGTGTATGCCCACACAGTTAGCCTTCACTGAATCACAGAAGGGTTGAGGTCGGAAGGGACCTCTGAAGGTGGCCTGGTCCAACCCCCTTGCAGGGGCCACCTAGAACCAGTTGCCCAGGACCATGGCAGATGGCTTATTTTGATTATCGCACAGAATGGAGACTCCACCACATCTCTGGGCAAGCTATCCATGCCAGCGCTCAGCTTTCAACACCAGGCAGGAGATCAGGAGACACATTCAAACTTCTAAAGGGCAAACAACCCTGGTTAATGCCCCAAAAATGTTTTCAATACCAAAATGACTTTATTAGCTTACTGTAAAATGACAAAATGGAAAATACCTTTCAAGTCTATTTAAAGGGGTGGTAAATGCTGCAGAGACTCTTACACATAGAAGAAAAAAATGAAGTCTAATTTCCCTCACCTCTGTTAGACTTTCTCAGAACACTTTTTCAAAGGTACCATGTTTTGAAAAGAACTACTTAAGTGGTTTTTTCGTCTGGAAGAATTTCTGACTAGAAATATGAAAGTGGGGACAGACACACACACACTCTACAGGAAGACAGCCTGGGAAAGGCTCTCAAAGCCAGGTTCAAATCCCTGATCTGCATGATCTGAGACATAACTTTTACTTCAAGTATCTGTAGTTCTTTCCTATGCCATAAACCAATACCCAAAGTCTACCACTAGATTCAAGTCTTACCCTCTTTCTCACCTATATAGACTTTCTTACAAATAAAATGTTTTAAGTTCAAACATTAGCTAGAACAAATTATCCTTCTTGAGACAGAAATCCCATGGAAAAGGAGCAGATCCAAGAACTTGAATGCAATGATATTAGATGGGCTCTTCTAGGACAGATCAAAGATCCACATAGGCCCATATCCTATATTTAGAAAAACAGCCATGTGCAGACGTCCATGAAAAAGCATAAGAGCAAGCTAAGCACACAGGGATCCTTCCTCCCCTGCAAGCAGTCCCCTGGTCTCCAACAAACAGCAGCTCAGAGGCCGCCAGATGGGATTCCTCTGTATTCAGTAACTCCCACCTGACATTTATTCCAAAAATCTATCCAGTTCCTCTGAGCACATGGAAACTTCTAACATCCACATAGTATGGCACGGAATTCCAGAGCGTACTGACGCCTTTTCCAAAGGATCATTTTCTTGTGTTTGTTCTGCATCTGCCATCTCATAGCTTCACCTGACATCCTTTGATTCTTGTACTGAAAGTGCCTGCAAACAGTCATTCTGCAGTCACCCTCTCCCTGGCACACAATTTAATAGACATCTACTGTATCCCCCTTTGCCATCTGTTTTTCAAAAGAGTCCTACTCTATTTTGCCTTTCCTCACAGGAAAGCTGCTCCATAATTCAAGATCCTCCCCTTCACTCTTCTCCGAACCCTATCACGTTGTACCATTTGTATGCAATATTCCATAGGTGATGCGTGATGGGCTTGTATTTTGGCATAATGATATTTTCTACTGTGTTGTCTCCTCCTTTGTTCCTAATCATGTATTTGTCCTTTTTAATCACTACTGAACACAAAGCTGATGCTTTTATGAAACATCTATTTCAATGGTAGTTCCCTAAATAATGATTATCACCTCAGAACCCATTATTTTATATGAAAAGTTATGATTAATTTTCAACGTGTATCACTAACATTTATCAATACTGAATCTCATTTGCCATTTTGACATCCAAAATGCCAGTATGAATACAGTGAACTAGGATTGATGTAGGTTTTTGACCAAGAACCATGAAGATAAAAGGGAAAAGGAGAAACATATATGCTTCCACCAGATAATATAACCAAAATGAGCTTCTTTGTATCTTCTGGAAAACAAAAGAACTATTTTTGATTGCAGGTTTTTTTCTTGTTTTTAACATCCTAGGTCTATGACTAGCTCATACAACTGCGACTCCCCAGAACTGCCTAATTATTTTCTAATGAGAGTGTGATTATGGTATGAGTTATTACATCTTTGAATAGAAGTAGATTAATCAGTAGCTCAAAAAAGGAAACGACGTTTCCTTTTAAAATATCATGTTACATAAAAATAATTATGTATCTCATGAAATTTAAGTAAATGAGATTTGAGAATTGTAAAGAGACCTGAAATTAAAAACATTTACCAAAGTCATACACAAAGACTCTTACTCTGCTTTAGTTAACACCAGACAGCCCCAGAAAACATATACTTTGCAAAATAATGCAAAGACAACATGTTCTTTAAGATAATTTTCTCCTTGGCTCAAAGACACCACCTAGGTGTCATCTCTCTTGAAAAGAACACATGCAATTTATCAATACAACCTGTGACTTCAAAATAGTCATCACATCCATAGAAATACAAGTTTAAAGAAGAAGTAATTGTCATTGACAGGAATAAAGCATCAACATAAAAATATGAGATACTACAGACTAAACTCAAAGAGAAGAATAGTGTTTATCACTGCAATTCTGAAGCCATATGCCAAGAAGATAAAATGTACCTACCTAATTTAGAAAGGTGAGCAGACTATTAGAAACCTAGTTGACTTCAACTCCCTCCACAACAACGGCAGAAAAAAAGCGGCAATTCATGCATTAGGTA
The DNA here is from genome assembly GCF_011004875.1 of Balearica regulorum gibbericeps. Lineage (NCBI taxonomy): Eukaryota > Metazoa > Chordata > Aves > Gruiformes > Gruidae > Balearica > Balearica regulorum. Next base: position 15,134,277 of record NC_046184.1, read on the forward strand.
TTTAATTATATATTCATTACATTAGGCATTTAATTTCAAATGAATAATGAGTGCTATATTAATAAATGAACAAACCTTATTAAAATAATTTTGCTTTTTATCGGTAGGAGAGAAGATTACAATTGAGAGATGAGGCTATTTAAATTTCAGTGATAACTAAGTGTTTACACTCCCAGAACATGAATAAAATGAACTGAACGTGTTACAAAATTAAGTTGTGATCAGAAAAACAACTCTTCTCTGGAAACAGTTGCACTAAAAATATTGTAGTGACAATAGGTAAAGGGTAAATGAGAATAATTTTAAAATCAATTGCATGGGCTTCATTGTTATCTATTTGCAAAAGCCTAGAATCAGCTCAGCCAGTGCAAGCCAGACAACTCTGAGCTTAAAGCAGATTTTGGCTAAGCAGACTAGAGAAGATAGTAGTTGCTTCAGGCAATTTATAAATCGGTAGAAATCTTCCATATGTTTGTAGAAGGACAATATAGTGAAATGTTTATTAAACTTTATATTTCATTTTCATTTCATTATTACGATTGCATAGGAGACCTGGCTTTTATGTAATTTATTTATTATGTTTCAACTGATAAGAATATATTCAAATAAAGACCCTACAAAATAGTAGCAGGCTGCGACTTAATCCAGTAACATAAAAAGTTATTTTCCTTTCAGCTATTTCTGTACAAATTGCTATTCTCAGAGATGTCTGTTATTTACCTATACCTATCATTAAATAAAAAGTAAAATATCTTTATGAATCGATAAGATCTATAAAAATGAAAAATGAAACCATTCTAGTTTGAAAGCTGCTCATTTGAGGAAATGAGAACCCTAGTACTAGAGTGATCTTCATTCAGACAGGCTGACATTCAGTAGGATTCTTCCACAAAACACGTATCCTCTGCTGCACATGTACAATGCACACATTTGACAACTGTATTAGGAATTTTCAGATCTACTGGGCAAAAGATTAAGATCACTGTAATAAATACATATACATGACAAAATGAACAGGAATGAATCGTTAAGTGAAAACTGCTCTTTAAACATAAATTATTAGTTTGCACTTAAATTTCACGGTAAACCTCAGGCCGTTTGCTCTGACTTTGCTTTAAAGTTATTTTTCTTACTGTCAGGTCCTGCTGGAAATAGCACTACACTATCTTATATGCTAACACACGCTCAATTACATATAGTTGAAATGGTTTCCAAAGATAGTGCCTAATAATCAAATCTTCAATGACCAGAAGCAAAATTATTATTATAAAGTGAGTTTAAGCTCTGTGGGTTTTTTGTTGTTGGTTTGTTTGTGCTTTTTCTTAAATCTGCAGAGTAAAACACAAATCTAAAGCTAGGAGAAAGATAGCTGAGGGGAAAACTTTCCTGTTCATCCTCAAGGCTTTGCTCACTGACAGCTCCAGCCTTCAGCTGACCTGTCCCAGTGAGAGCAGAAAACAGTTACAAGACATGAACAGGAAGATACAATCATTTATTTCCTGTATATTTTCTGACTCTGCTAAGAAAAGTATTTATATCAATTAAAGGAAAACAGAGACATCAGAAATGTGACTTAGCTCATGTTTTCTTGCCAGGTTTTAAATCGTGACTGAGAACTGCAGCTACCACAGCCTCTGCCCAAAGAAAAGCTTCTGACTCAAGAGTGGAGATCAGAGCAAAAGGAGCAAATAGCAAGTTCAAAGATTTTGCCTTAGTTGAGAGGCAAAAAACCCTACGGTTTTACCCCTTCAAGCTTTTGACCCTTCTTTTTTTGCCATTTATTTCAGGCATTTACCTAAGGCAAGTGTTTAATACTTCGTTATGTGACACATTATCCCTATGAAAGTAAATCACAATCTTCCTAACAAAGGAAGTGTCAGGAGTACGCAAAAACGAAGCACTCCCTTCCTTTTGCAAGGTCTATAGGCTGGTCAAGTTACATAAATATTTGGTTTGCCGAACAGTGTTATATTACATACAAAATTATTCTTACAGAATTAAATGCAACTGTGAATTTGGCATTAATTCATCCACATCACAGTTACTCCAAGTTCAGACAGTGAAACGACAGAAGTGAGGGTACAACGGGTGGGCTGTGAGTAAAACCATGAGAGCGGCCAATGCCACTGTCACCAGAGGCAGAGGTTCTCCTTTGGCATCCTCTACAGCACTATGGATTTTCTAAGTCCCTTTACTGTGATGCTGCTATTTAACAGCTAGAGAATAGACTTACTAGTTCCTAAGATAGCCAAAGCATCTTTCCCTTGCAGTATTCTGTGTCCTACTTGCAATGCTTGTGTCTATGTCACCTTACCAGAGAGACTCCTTGAATTTGCATCAGAGCATGCAAATCAAAAAGAAATCAAAATAGTAAGTGGCACACATTAGATTCAAAGTTCTTCAAATGAAAAGTCAGTAAACTCTAAACAGGGATAAAACGTTTCAGGAAACATTTCCTGAACTTTTCCAATATCCATTGCATTCAACACAACGACTGCATAGGAAACCTGGCTTTATAATTTTATTTATTTTTCTCAACAACGGCCTATGGAAGAGTAACTTGCAAAACATGGTTCTTAAAAGCTTCATCAACAATGTGCAAAGGAAGGATCAGAATACAGTATCGCTCCGGGTACTGTAATGAAACGAAAATGTCAGAATACACACACATACAAGCAATGGAGCATGCACACACGACACCAACACAGACGCTTCAAAAGATACATCATTCTTGTTTGTTTTCCTTTTCAAAAACCACATTTGATACACAGCCACCACACAATTTCTAGGCTTAGGAAGAGTTTTAGCACAATTCTGTCAGATACAATGAAAGCCAAAGAATCATACTCATTTTGTAGATGACATGAGCATCCTTTTATTCAGGTCCAGGGAATTCTCAGGAACCAGAAACCATGTGGGTAAAACTGCTACAATTTTAAAGAAATAAGGCAGTAATTTGCATTGCAATTAATGTGCAATGCAAAACATACGTTGACAGATTCCACATTGAAATAAAAAAATATTATTTGCTTCTTACAAAACAAATCTAGGATTTTAGGGTCACACGAATGCTGGAGAAGAGGGCTTTAAGAAATGCAGTGTGAAACATTATTCCAGACGTCCTCGAAGCAGCACAGAAAAATATCTGAAAACAGGTCTGAGGGAAATGCAAAGCTTTCCATTTTCTTCAGCTTACTTGTTATTTGTAAATACCTATCTGGCTTAGGAAGGATTTTCTTTTAAATTTAAAACTCAAATGCAGCAATAAAGCTGCATATTTGTACAGGAATGGTTCTTTTGGGAAAAGTGGAAATATTGGGAAACACAACTTGCTTGTTGCACTGTATTCTATTTACTGTAGTTTTATTCTTTTTTTTTTTTTTTTATTAATTCTTTAGAGAAAATCAGAACTTGGATACATGTACTCTTAGTGCTACATTTGACTACACCCCAGAGCGAGCTCAAACTATACAATGCATATATGAATGGGAGAATGCTAAACTGAGTTACCACCTGCAAGGCAGGTGCAGATTGCCCCGTGCCCACTTCCAGTGGTGGAGGAGCCAGGACAGAAACAAGGGAAGGAGCAAGGCCTACAAAGCCAGACTTTTTCATAATGCAGAAGAGAATATTGCCGTGGCAACATACGTGAAATGAGTTTCTAGAATGTTTTTTTTCTCAGCTTGTGACAGTTCTGCAAGGCTAAATAACTGAGCATATGATTCCACGCCTAAAAAAGGTTTATAGATATAGACTTAGAGAAAGCCCTACAATGCCGGCAATACTCTGACGTTTTGTTTTGGGGGGGTTTTAACTTAAATCACTCTGCTCTTTGAAAGAGACTGGAAGAAATTCACTCATGGGAAGGATCAATTCTAAAAATTAACAGACTGCCTAAACTGTTAAAAACATTGATAAAACCCCCAGATTTACCAATCTACCTAAAAAGCACAGGTACTAGAAACACAATAGTTTTATTTAGCCTAGAGCTGAAAATAAAATAACAGTTCTTCTGTCTGCTTCCTTCTTCTACCTAGGATCCAATAATGATTAGGAACTACATCCAAGTGACCCACATAAATTTGCTAAATTTAAAACTTCACAGAATATTTGTGTTTTTTCTTTACCGTACACTTGCATGAGCTTAAGTAAAACTAATAATTTCATCTTCTACAAGCTAAAAATCACCATAATGACAATGAAAAGGACACTTAATAATTGTGTCATTAAGTATACTGCTGCATAAGTGACTATAAAGACTGCACACAAACTCCTCTGCAAGAAGTTAAATGCTTAAGGTCAAAAAGAGAGGATGTGGCTATGAACAAAGCGTTCTTCCATATTTTCCCTCTAAATCAAAATACTGAAAATAGATTTGGAATGTAGGTCTTTGGAGGAATATAAAAAAAAAATTTAAGAAAATTGAAAATAGCAACTAACTTAAAAGAAATCTTCTTAAAATATACTCTGCAGATCCCATTTTTACAGCTCAATAACCAGTCCAAACCAAAAGAGGCCATGTTTTGCAGAACTAATCTCCTAAAATAAGCATGCAAACAGGACAGTAAATTTTAAAAACTACTGCTACAAGAGTGTATGAACAGAACAGCAAGTGACAGTTTTGCAAGTCTGCTTTCAAACCAGCAGAATGTGCCCTCAATCCTTCCAGGATAGGGTTTATAGTTAAATCACAACATGTCTGAATACAGGGTCTAATCCACACTGAAAGCTTATAGATATGGGCACACTCTTCTGCCAACTTAACTTCAAAGGCCATGGTAGGCCATGCTTCAAAAAGGTGTAAATCTAAATCGTAACACAAACAGCTCTTAACCTTTTATCTCCTTTTCCCACCTAATCTACAACATTTTGGAAACCCATGGCAGGGGGGTTGGAACTAGATGATCTTTGAGGTCCCTTCCAACTCAAACCATTCTGTGATTCTATGAAACATTGCAAATAATTACATAGTGAGGACAGGTTATCCTGAACAGTAGGATGAAGAACCATTTTATGAAAACTTTAAATGGATAGTCGAACCTCAAAATGCAAAACAAAGTCACCTGGCATTTGTTATAGGACTCAGCCTTCACTGACAAGTGCACCATGGTGGTGTTAAAGCTGTAATGGCCTAAAGACATAAGGAAAGAAGGCTTACCAAGAATAGCAAAAATCTTTTAATAAACAGTTCTTGATATTGGGAATTAAAAGCTCAGAGTTTTTCATCAACATAGACAATAAGTTGGTTCTTGTTAGAGCTGAGGAAAAAAGCTCTGAGCCCAAAGACATGTTCACTTTTTCTAACTAATTTGGTCCAATAAAAGCACAAGGTATTCGGTAATGTTAATGGTTTGCATAGCAAAGTTTTTTCAGGAAATCACCCTCTTGATAACCCTGCACCCACCCAGATGACAGACTGAGCCGTTAGGTGTAGTTTTAACAATGATCCTTCTGCACACACACAACGCAGAAATCTTCAGAGAAAGGACCACAGATTTGACTTCATCTCCCTTTCTCTCCATTAGGTGCCCTTAAGCACTTCCTCGGTGACAACCGCCCCAGACCTATACCACCACATTCACTACAGGAAGACCACTCAGGCAGGCTGGCTGCCACGCTTCTGCCACTGCCCTAAGGCTCAGCTCCGTGCTCTGCTCACCAGCACCTCCACCAGCTTTCCACAGGACGACATCTTTGCGCTTCTCTCCAGCACTGGGTCCCAGGAATTTTGGAAGAGTATGGTATGTGAGAAAGTGCCTGAGCACGTATGCACTGATGAGTACAGCCAACTCGAGGCACAGCTATCCCCAGGTATGATGATACAACCTGCCTGTGCTACACACCGAAAGCACAGTAAGGAGTGCTCACCTCACTGCGCTCTAAAGTCCCCCTGAAGTCTTGCTAATAAACCTCTACCCATGCAGTAAGGTCAAACTATTAGAGATCTTGTCAGCCTTGTCAGCACAACCAGGGAGCTTTAGCAGAAAAGTGGAGATGCAGCCCTTGAATATAAAAAGCTGAGGGCTTTTGAAGGACCTACTGCTTGTATTATGGATTCTTTCTCTTCTTAAATTAAGAAATGAGGGGAGAGAAACTACTGTAGCAAAGAAAATGACTCAAATATAATGTGAAGGCACCCAATTTAGAGTCTCATCTTGTACTTACAGTGCAAAGGTTTTGCATGTACACAAAAGTGTTCTCATAAGAAACAGGATCATTGCATTTTCTGGACGTGGATAGTTACTGAATGTCTAATATCCAACAAAAGCCTGGAGCTTAAGTCACTTGCCAATATATTGTACACCCTCCAAAATCAAAAGAGTTCTTGTTAAAATTGAGCATCACTTACAGGGCCGGACAGTTAATGGGCTGACTCAGAGAGGAGGCTCTTTGTAACAACACTGTAGAACAGTCTGTGTAAAAACTGAGCTAAAAATAACCTTGAATTTTGTGAGAAAGAGAGTCTAATGAAACACAATGAATTAAACTATGTTTTTATGAGGATTGATTTTCTCCCTTCTGGCAGAAGGAAAAAACTGCAGTCCAGAGTTATGCAATTTATACAGCACCCAAAATCCAGAGTTATACCACCTGCCTTCAAAATTGCAAATTGGTCTGGCTGAGTACAATCTTATTCTTGAGTACTCATGAACTGTCATTCAGATTTAAAAAAAAATTAAAAAATACTGACAAGTGGGTGTAATATTCAAGCAGCATGTGCTGCACGTACACAGTGGTGAAAGGGAACTCTAATTCTTAGCAGACTATAAGGAACTATTAACATCTATAAAAATTCAGACTTGAGAAAAACAGAATGACATGCAATACAAAGATTTGCTTAATATTTATTTCTAGTTTCTAATTACAACTGATTTTTGCATTTTTACCATACTTTGACTTCCCTTTCCAAGAAAGAAGGAAAAAAAGGAAACACATAATCTACGTATCTATTAAGCAAGAGACACAGCTGGCATTCACACAACTCCCCAAGTCAGGGACATGCCAAATAGCAAAGCTTTGCATGGGGGTTTCTACATAACCTCACAGAGGCTTTCTTTCAGTTAGCTCTGCTACGTCGCATTTATACTCATCTCTTTTAAACCCAGATTCCCAAACAAGCTAGGGTTCAAGCATTAATAAAGTTACAACTTTGTAATTTTTTTAGATATTGGTTTTGCCTTTACAGACCCTAAAATGGGTTGCATTAATACTATATTTTTTAAAGAATGGAAGTATCAAGAGTATTAAAAACTTGTGAAGAATATTTTTAAGGAATCTTATTTCCTTAAGTTTACAGCAATCGCTTTTTTTTTTTAAGAAACTTTTTGAGGAGTACAAAAAAAGATGAGCAAGTAGAATAAGCCAGTATTTTCCATGGAAAATATAATTAGATTGTCACTAATCTGAACAGTGTCAAAATTTCATGACTAACCTTATAAAAATGCCTTCTCATTTTGCTACAAAAAAGGGAGAGGAGTAACTTATTTTTACACAAGGGTAATTTTCAGCATTTTAAAATATTGCTAAAGGTCTGGATAAACACAGTATCACTGAACATGGCTCGTAGCTTTCAGTAAATAAATCAGTGTCTGGGTATAACCCAAAACTTTATGGCAGTATTATGGCAAACAAAGACTGAAGTTAACTTGCAAGACTCTAGTCAAATTGCTGTGAGAAATGGAAACTAAGCTGGGAAATCATCACGGAGATGTGAAGCACACACAAACAGGGTGGATGTGATGCCAGTTACCATATGTAAGCACCAGAGAATGGGATTTACGCACCAGTTATAAAAAACAGGAAAGCATCAGTTGAATCTATTTAAATTAAAAATGGATTCCATTTATCTGTAGGAACACGCTATACGGTACCTTGAAACTTCTCAACTGTAACAGAAGCACAAGACTGAATAAAGAGAACAGAACTGCTAAATTTTTAAAGTTTTTAATTCCTAAAACCACTCAAAATCAGGATTGCAACCTGTAGCCATTAATATTAAGTCCTGAGATTAATTCAGTAACTGTTCAAATTAGGAAGGCAACAGAACTGAAATTTTTCAAGAACTAATATCCTTCTCCACAAAAAGCTCTGGCTTTGGTTCTCTACACATTAAAGGAGAACTCCAAAACACTGCCATGACTTCGCTGATTCTGTATGAACTTCCAGTTCTTCTATTTCTATAAAAATACATATAAAAAGTAAGTGCTGAAAAGGCTTATCCAGTTTTGTGAGAGCCCCGTGACCTTGCATCTCTTTCATGTATACTGCAATTACCTTGCTACTGTCACCAAAAATTGTCTTGCACCTGCTTACCAGTCTATTGCCTAAAAAACAAACAAACAAAAAAAACCCCAAACAAACAAACAGCTTTAAAAAGAGGAAGATGTAGGATTATATATCCTCTTTTTACAGGTTCTTTACAAAGTTTGAGAACCTGTAAAATTTCATTTTGAAATTTAAATATTTTTCTTGCTTATTCTTAGTTTAGACATTAAACTACCACCTATGTTAGAAGATTCTGTAGGTGGTTAAAAGAATTATGTGATTATGACTTTAGAGACACTCTGGATGATTAACCTAAGAATCAAGATGAGATGTGAGGTTTTATTCTGTTTTGTCACCTCCACCTCAGTCTGCCTTGATAAGGATTCAACAACACTGCCATTTTAATTAAAACAGTGAGAACTACTAATGCACATCTGACTCATGCAAAAAAACCCCACCACCACACCTCCAGCAAAACAGAGAAGATACCAGACTAGAAATTCTATTTAAAAGATGTAGAAAGCTAGATGAGAGTATCAAAAATATTTTGGAGAGTAGGAGGGGAACAGTCCAGAACACCTTCATAACTTCTGTATACATTTCAAAAATAGGGTACACATTTGTTTATTCTTTATTCTGCACATGGCATGTTCTAAATAATAATAATTAGGGAGAAAATAGTTATGGCCTTTTGCTTAGCACCTGAAATGGCTTCAACAACTTGCTATTCAGTCTTCATAATAAAGGACTATTACAGAATTATTTTCTAGAAAAAGAACACTGAGTTTGTGATTTTTTACTATATACTACTGATCACTTCCAAACCCACACCCTTTCATTTTTTTCTTATATACAGACCTGAGACTCTATTCAGTGTTCTACATTGACCAAGTTCTTCAAAAACTTCCCATAAAATTGCAACACTTGATACTTGTATACGTGATTTAACCAAAGTTCTGCGATTTTAATATAAAACAGCACAACTGTTATTCTATCTGTAGAGAAACAATAATCAACAGTTGCATATTTTTATCTTCAAAAATATATTTTTCTTACCCAAAGAGTTCAAAAATTCAAAAGTATGGTCCATTAGCACTCAGAAAGAAAAAGTCTAGATAGCAAATTTTCACATTACATTTCACATTGCAACTCAATCTTCTAAAAAATAAAATTTATCTTGACAATACACGTAGCTACTTTGAATTCTGCTAGTAGAAGAACGGCCACACTGAGTCAAATCAAGTCACACCTAAGCCATTATCCTTTTCCTGACAGTGGCTGAAAGTGGACGCCTTGGGAAGAGTACAGCCAAACACCGGCCCAATCTGCAACAATTTGCCGTAGGGACTTCCTGGGCCATAAGTGGGATCTTTGTACTCAACAATCTTCAGTGCCAGTGAAGTATTTCTCTATAAACTTGTTCAGTCACCTCTTGAACTGATGAAAATTTAATATTAACATCCTGTGGCTAGGACGTCCACACACTTAACTGCCCACGTTTGAAGAATAATTTCATTTTGTTTGTTCAGAAACTGCCTGCAAGCTTCCTGTATTGGAAGAAGCAGTGAAAAAAAATATTTATTTACTCTTTTCATGTCACTCACAATTTTATAAATTATATGTCACTTCTCTCAATCATTTACTACATTCTTTCTGAGATGGCAAGCAGTCACTGAGTGCCATATTTAAGGCATGAAACACAGCGTATTTATCCACTGATCATGATTCCTTTCCTTACAGTCCCTAACATCCTATTTACAGTCCTATTACAGCACTGAGCTGTGACTTTCATGGATCCAGTACTCCTCCAATATTGATAATTGCACTAGATCCCATCACTAGATATAAAGGCTTTTCCCCATGAACTTCATTTTACATTTATTACACTTTTATGTACGTTATCTCCCTCTGGTAGAGTTTTTTCTGATTTTTTTTTCAGCAATTCCTCCATTTTACTCTCCAGAACAAATCAGTACGATCAGTACTAACGTTACAACAGCAGGAGGTCATGCTCCCTACTCCATTTTCTTTTCACCTGCTTCCAGCTGCAGACTCCTCTCCAGTTAAACCTGGGAAAAAGTCCCCAAACCAAATCAAACTGGTTAAGGTTTCTGTCTCATAAGTTAAAAGCAGAGAGCCATGAGTGATACCACTGATGCAAGATAGGGCACAGAATAAACAACAGAAGAATATGCACACCAGAAGAAATAAATCATTACCTTCCCTTCCTTACTTTTTTTGGTGGCAGGGAGCTAATCTCCCAGCTTCTTCCTTCCCTGGGGCTGAGAGTGGATCTGTAGTTCAGTCATACGTACAGAGTCAACCTGATTGCTTGCTGCTGCTGTGAACATGTCAGTCTTGCTTCTCTCAGTCGCGGGCATGCAGTCCTGCCCTCTCCTTTCCACCAGCTCTTGCACTTGTTTACTCACTTTTTTTGAAGGTGGTTCAAACAAGCTGAAGCGTAACAGGCAAGTTGCAAAGTGAACGCAAATACAGGGATAAGATGATGTGGGCAATACTGCACAGAAGATGGATCAGTTATTTCAGTGGTAATGAGCTCTTGGATTTGCTGTTATTCGGTATATCTTGAGTGATATTTATTAGAATTATCTCTTTAGAAACTGTCAGAGTGAAGCTTCACAATTGACTTAGGCTGATCCAGGTGAATGATAGCAGTGAGAGGGATTGTCCTGCCTTCTGCGTATTTCCAGGCATTTCTTCTGCCTGCATTTGTGTTCATGCCACTATGCTATGTGGCTCCCAAATTCAGCTGCGTACCTCCTCACATCCTCTGTGGCAATTTTCAGGCTGATCAAACCTCGATCCAACTGACTGCATCAAAAGCACCAGTTCCAGCACTACAGAAGTACAGAAGAAACTGGGGGGATAACATAAGACTTTAAATGTAGGCTTAAGCCAACTGTGAAACTGTGCTCTTGATGTGTATTTTCAATATGAAGTATCTTCTCCATGAAATTTTACACAGCTCCTTAAAAACAATGCAGTAACATACAGTACAAATGGCTTAAAGGGTAAATACACATGGTTCATTATGGACTTCTCACAAAGAACAAAACTCTGAGGTTACAATAAGCCCAGGTGATTCACCCCAACATTTCTCCTGTAACAATACTGAAATAAATACATATACACACACAAATCATCTTATACTCTTCAGTCTGTGCAGTACAGCCAGACTTGTATTGAAGAACCATTAGCATTCTGTGTAGGTTTCAGTATCATCTTAATTAAGCCTTGCTGACCTGATTAATTTGACATTCTGTATTGTAAATGATGATAAAGAAACAAAACATTTTAAACTGATGCTGACTTCAATAATGTAGAGAATATATAAGTGAAAATTTTATAAAGATGGGTGTTATCTCTACTTTGAGCTGAGACAGTGTGCCACAGGTAGAAAGCTCTTATGTTTTACTCTATTAACAGGGTTCCTTTGCCATGTGTTGCCTTTCTTCTCAGAATGAAACTGAATCGTGCAATATTTTTAGTCACTGATATTTGAACTATAATTTCTCAGGCCCCTCTTTCTTTTAAACTGTTCCAGAGGGAGTGAATGCTATCACCCTCCCCAAGTCACCTTGTCAAAGGCTCAGTGAATTGTAAATATTCTTTTCCTACCTCCTAAGAGGACTATCAACAAGGCAGCCCTGTCTCCTGCAGTTACTCAGCCTTAGATCAAATGTCTTTTCATACTAGCATGATCTAGCTATGTACTGTTCTAGCTTTAAAGCTTAAACATCTTTCCTGCAACAAAAATGTAACAGATTTTGGGCACAATGAACTTGAAACAGTTGTTAAAATCTATAATGAGTGCTTTCGTGTTTCAAATGAGTCTTTGATGGCATTTAGATCTCCAGCTCCGGGCTGATGTACCCCAATCACTGAAATGGGCAAACATACACATAAGATAATTTTCTAGGGCTTTTTTGGTGGGTTCCAAATGCCTGTGTTGGTTTTGCATGGCAAGGTTTTGGTAGTGGGGGGGCTACAGGGGTGGCTTCTGTGAGAAGCTGCTAGAAGCTTCCCCTGTGTCTGACAGAGCCAGTGCCAGCCGGCTCCAAGACGGACCCGCCGCTGGCCAAGGCCAAGCCAATCAGCGCCTCTGTGATAACATATTTAAGAAAGACAAAAAGAGTTAGAGAGCGCTTTTGCAGCCAGAGAGAGGAGTGAGAAGATGTAAGAAACTCTGCAGACACCAAGGTCAGTGCAGAAGGAGGGGGAGGAGGTGCTCCAGGCACCGGAGCAAGATCCCCCTGCAGCCCGTGGTGAAGACCATGGTGAAGCAGGCTGTCCCCCTGCAGCCCATGGAGGGAGGATGAGGGGGTGTAGAGATTCCACCTGCAGCCCATGGAGGACCCCACGCCGGAGCAGGTGGAGACACCTGAAGGAGGCTGTGACCCCGTGGGAAGCCCGCGCTGGAGCAAGCTCCTGGCAGGACCTGTGGATCCGTGGAGAGAGGAGCCCAGGCCAGAGCAGGTTTGCTGGCAGGACTTGTGACCCCGTGGGGGACCCACGGTGGAGCAGTTTCCTCCTGAAGGTCTGCACCCTGTGGAGGAGACTCACGTTGGAGAAGGTCGTGAAGGACTGTCTCCCGTGAGAGGGACCCCACGCTGGAGCAGGGGAACGATGAGAGGAGTCCTCCCCCTGAGGATGAAGAAGCGGCAGAAACAACGTGTGATGAAGTGACCGTAACCCCCACTCCCCGTCCCCCTGTGCCGCTCAGGGGGGGCGGAGGTTTGAAGCCGGGAGTGAAGTTGAGCCTGGGAAGATGGGAGGGGTGGGGGGAGGTGTTTTTTAAGATTTGGTTTTATTTCTCATTCCTCTACTCTGTTTTGCTTAGTAATAAATAAGATGAATTCCCTCTCTAAGTTCGGTCTGTTTTGCTCGTGATGATAATTAGAGAATGATCTCTCCCTGTCCTTATCTCGACCCATAAGTTTTCTTTCATTGTACCTTTTCTCCCCTGTCTAATGAAAGACGGGAGTGATAGAGCGGCTCTGGTGGGCACCTGGCCCTCAGCCAGGGTCAACCCACGACAATGCCTTACACCACACAGATTAATTGTTGGTGTTGCTCTATGAAACAGAAGAAAGATGCTGGATTAATTAATGCTGAAGAAAGACTGTAAAAATAGAAACTGTCAAAATGCAAGGATAGCCAGCTATCCCGGCCGCTTTTGGGGAGACGTGATAAAATGTCATGCTCGTGATGTTCCTATCAGGCAAACAGGATCCAGCAAAACCCGAAAGTCTCAACTTTCATCCCCCCAAACTGGAAGGAGTCGGGTGCTAAGGCTCCACAAGGCCAAATGAGCCTGGGCTCTGTAGGTGAGCTCTTCTTCCACATTGACCTTCAAGTAGTGACTGACTTTGTAATTTCTGAGTGGGAACCATATACCCAGGAATACTTGATGACTTTTTCTCACTATTGTTTCATTTCAATGTACATTAAATACAAAATGTCCAAGCAGTACACTAGTCTGAAAATCTCACTAATTCAAATGAAATAAACATCTGCCTACATAGCAGGTAGACATTAGAAGAATTAGTAAATAACTCAGTTATGTGGAATTATGTATTAACCCTATTAGGCATTTGATTACTATACGTACTGAAAGACATGCCATATTCTTACTGTATAATACAAGTGAGCATTCATCTAGATTAAGATGTTCTTTTTTTGTCAGAATTTCTGTTAAACCTGAAATTCAAATTGCAATGTTTTCTTTTAGCTAATGCTTTAATGTTTGCAAGCTGCAGCTACGATAGTGGAGACTACAACAAAAAAATCCACAAAACAATGCCAAAGCGTTAAGGCTGACTTAAAGAGAAGCACAAGAGAATCCCTAGGTGAATTTTTAAAAACTAAACATGAATGTTATGCTAGAAAACAAACTAAAAACACCTTGACAGCTCGTGGCATATGCAATTACTGTCCTGCTCACATGTTCTCTCCTCTTACCCAGCATGCAGGCTCTGGCACTTACCTGATGCCCCAGTGAACTGACTCAGCTCATTGAGGTGGAAAACTTGGGGGGCAGAGGGGAGAGGAAGACTAGCACAAGTGAAAAAGCTGTGGCAGGACCACTCATTTCAGTTGCAAAACCGTTAGGGTGAGGTCAGCCCTTCTCACAGAACCATACACAAGCAGTATTTATCCCTTGTAGTTCAGTGAAAAGCATAAGGAATCTGGGTAAGCTTGTCATGTCACCAGTACCAAAATCCTGTTACAGAATTTGCCAACTGGAAATCCAGGAAATATCCACCTGCAAGACAGCTGGGCCAGTTTAAGATACTAGCTCTCTAGATACTTGTTTCTGTGCCAGGCATCAGCCTTCCTGTAGGAAAGTGAACAGAAAATGGACGTACTCAACTAATACTATACCCAGAATTAACCTATCTTTAATCCAGGTACTACCACAGACTGATTTCCTAATAAGCCTACATAGACCCAAGCAGGGCAGCAGCACTGCCACATTAACTGAGCAGTCCTCACACTTGCCTGCTCACCTCCTTACGGGCGTGCACACACACAGAGCGAGCACCTGCTAAAAGCTTGAGAACAACTGCTCTTTCCAATTTTAACACCAAAAAATTCCAAGAGAGCACAAGCTACATCAAAAGGTGAATCAAAGTATGTTAAAAATAGTAAAGAATCATCACAACCATGCCTTAGTTCCTCTCTGATCCATAACCTTATATACAACACGGAGAAATAAAAATGACATTGGTTGCAGGAATGAACAAAATGGCCTAGAAGCTACAGCAGTATGAATACATCAGTGTTTGATAATCAAAAACAGGCCTGTTGCTTTGACTGTCATAGGGTGGCATCATTTCAGACACAGCACAATCAGATCCTGAGGGAGAGTAATTACTTCTGGTGCTCTGCCTAAAGCCCTAAGGACAATTCAAATACAGTTATTGATGAATCCTGGAGGGAAATACACCAAGCTTTCCTCAGGCAAGGATGTCATAATCATTAACCTAGGTAAAAGTAAGCTAGAAACAGGAGTACAAGATGGAGATAGGTACTTACAATCAATGCGGGTACAAATTAATACAGTTCATTGAAATCAGAGTTTTACCAGCCTCAGCCAGTATCTGTTTCTTATAGTTAATGTTTGCAAACTGCACGTATAACAGCAACGGTGGGTACTTAAAATAAAAAAAGTCAACAAAACAATGCTGAAGTGTTAAGATTGACTTAAAACAAGTGTAAGAGAAGCCCAGGTGAATGTTTTAATTCAGCTTTTTGTTAAAAAAGAGACAAGAAATACTCAACTAAGTTAAATATGTAACAAATTTTTAAAGATATATTGCATTTACATGTGCCTTTATACTTATGCTTTACAGGAAACCATTAAACATAATTTCTCAAAACTGAAGTCTCATTTCTTCTAAAAAGCAAAAACTGGGAAAAAAAGAATCCTTTTCAGAGTATATATATATATCATGTCTTTCCACCAGTCATCTTTGGAAGAAACTCATATATGCATCTTTCACACTAAGAATCCCAGTCTGTAAGGAAAATCAAATCATTTGAAAGAAAACTTTTAAATAATAGAAAAATCACAATCATACAATCAAAAAGATGTTAGCATCTCCTGTGAATAAAACACTTCCCTTTTGTGTTTGTATCGTTAACAAACCTAATTACATCATAACACCACCATTATCTTAATTATGTTTATGGATTCCAGTTCAATATGAGCTTGGACTGTTCTCAGGTATGCCGATACAACAATGTGCAATCGACTAAAAGTGTTTAAAAAAACAAAAACGAGATAAAAAAGAAAACCTAAGCAATGCACAATATGACTTAAGCAAAACACAGTATCTTCAACAGATTTTGGAAAAATTAAACTAGTTATGTCAGCAACACTAGAACACTTATTAGCAGTATCTAGACATATTTGCCAAACTTAACTAGCATGAAGCCCTAAAACTGAAAAAAAGATACTGACAAAGGATATCTTTATTACAATAGTATAAATATTACTCTCTCTTCCCTATATTTCATAACATTTTTTGCCCCTTCAGTTCAACATAAATAGTGCATTTCATGATTTCTAGTAACTATCTCTTAAGAGAAGATTTGCATTTTGAAGTCAAATCAACACACAAAATAAAAGCTGACTTACAAACTCTCATGTTTTCATCTTCCTATCCAGTTAGTGATTCACTCCAAACAAATCACCTCCATTGACATGTTGTCAACATCATCCACACCTCTACACAACAGCAATTTAAATCCTCCCATCTGGCACAAGGAAACCGGTCTGTATTTCATTGAAATTCTAGCAATTTCTATTACATGCAGTGAAACAACATTGTAATTGAAAGCAGACTTCTGCATTACTATGAAATTATAGGATTGAATGCTAGCAACAGTAACAAACATGCAAAAAAAAAAACTAAAAAGAAACTTTAACACTTTCAATCTTCGCTTACATTTTAAATTACAAAATGTAGATTTCCAACTCAAGAAGACTTGATTTAAAAAGGACTAGGTTACTTGAAAAAAATATATATATATATTAAAATTAGGTGTATCAATACTTCCCCTCCTCTAATCAACGAAACCACTGTGATCCATTTACATAAGGCTTTTAAAAAAAACACCTTAGTGCAAATGCATGCTACAGAACATAATTTTTAGTTCATTATATCAACGCTACTTTGAAACAATATAAATCTTATTACTGTCAAAATAAGAAATACTTTTCATAATCCCCCAAAGCAGTCTGTGACTGAACTCTGCAGACAGACTGAATATGAAATTCCTGTCGATATCTTTCTCAAAGAATTCTGCATAAGCCCACTTCCAAAAAATCACTTTTACTTAGCAAGAATTATTTTCTTGGTTGCCTACTGATTCTTCAGTATCTAGGTCATACAGCAGGCTACCAGCACTACTTGAAAAGCTACACCAGAAGTTGATGTACTGCAGCCTGCGATCCTCCTATCCAATCAAGGCAAGAAACAAGTCAACAGAGGACACAAAATACATGCAGGTGGGGCCAAACAGGAAGGAGATAATGTTCCATTTGATAGTACCGAATGCTTGCAGTATGCACAATATAAATCACTGAGGTTTATATCTGTATAAAAATAGCTGTAGCCCACTAGTTATTACAATGTGCCATCCTAACAAAAATGCAATGTATACCAATATCCATGCTGACAGTTACCAATGTATACCAATATCCATGCATTACACTCAGAGTTAGTTTTTACCCATCTCTATTTGCATTAAAAATTCTCATTTCATTTAAAGATAGAACAGTTTAAATATTTATTTCATATCCTTTGTTTTTATAAAAAGTGTCATTGCCAAACAAGGAGCCAATGAGCTGCCTGTTCCATTTTTTCCTGTAATTTTGAGTACCTGCAGTTTGCATTCTATTGCTTAGAATGGGCTGGTACCAATTTAAAAGATGCAAGTCACAGGTAAAAGTAACTTTCTAGGTGTTCAATTATGAAGAAATTGTTACAGTTTGCCCAGTTATTACCTCACAGCAGCTTCCACAGAAACCAAAATGATGGTTTTGTTACCAGTGAATAAAGGTGAGATTGCCCAAGAAAAGGGAAAGTTTCTGTATTACTTGGCCCACAATAAGTATATTAGTCATGTGTGTTGAAGGAGTTAAATTATCACATCATTAATACAATTTAGTAAAAAGCTTTCTCCATCACAATTAAGGCTATGAATTTACCATAAATAAGTAAGTAAACAACACTCCTCCCAACCCAAAACTTATTGTAGAATCTGCTGAATGTTTAATAGGTAAAAAGCATAATTAACTATGAGTAACTCAGAGCATCAGAAATTAAGATGCAGGAACAGTATATGCTTTGAAATATCCAGGACAGACGATGAACGACAAATACCTCCCTTACTGATTACTTTTGTCTTAAGTCCACTGTAAAACATCTGCCTATAGATCTGAGACTCAATCCCTTCCCTAGATGCAAAACAGCTAAACACCAAAGTGAATTCTAGAGACAGCTAGAGGAAAAATACTAAGAATTAGTATTGTCAAGCTAGTGAAGCCTCAGTTACTGTTGAAGGGGAAACAAACAGCCAGACGGATAGAACTGGAGCAGACAGATGTCTTTTGCATAGGCTTTTTTTACAGGATTTTACTTTATAGCCAATAAACAAGAATATATAGAACAATACCAAAGAAAAGCTATGTGCTCTCACATGAACTACTTGACTACTGAAAAAGGTGCTTTCAACAGAAAAAGATGATGAGCAACTAAAAAAGCAACTAGTCTTAGGATTACAGTTTACGTATAGAAGTCAGAAAACCAAATTCCTGATGTAAGGTGGCTTTATTTTCAAATAAAAGTAACAGCTTTTAAGAACTCTAGTATGCGTCTTTCCTGTTATAGTTTTAGTTGAATTTCAGAAAGCAAGCTTTGTCCAAATACTCTGTTTTCACACAGTCACAGAACAGCTGAGGCTGGAAGGTACCTCTGGAGGTCACCTGGTCCCATCTGACTGCTCAAACCAGGGTCAACCTAAGCAGGTTTCTCAGGGTCATGTCCAGTTTGGTTTTGAGTATCTCCAAAGATGGAGATTCCACAACCCCTTTGGGCAACCTGTGCCAGTATTCAATACTCTCACAATAAAAAGTTTTTCTTACATCTGAATGGAGTATACTATATTTCAGTTCGTGCCTTCTGCCTCTTCTCTGGTCACTGGGCACCACTGAGAAGTCTGTTGTCTTTACATTCAGCCATCAAGACTTATTTCATGCACACTGGTAAAATCCCCCTTCTCTTCTCCAGGCTGAACAACCCCAGCTCTCTCAGCCTCTCCTTGTACGACACGGGCTCCAAGCCCTTCACCATCTTTGCGGCCCTTCAGTGGACCCACTGCAGTGTGTGTCTCTACAGCTCTCTTCTACTGGGGAGCCCAGCACTGGACACAGCACTCCAGTGTGTCTCACCAGGGCTGAGTACAGTGGAAGGACCACCTCCCCTGACAATGCGCTGGCTCATGTTCAATGTGCTGTCTACCAGGTACTTTCCTGCAAAGCTGCATTCCAGCTGGTTGGCCCCCAGCCTGCACTGGTGCATGGGGTTAATCCCACCCAGGTGCAGGGCTTGGCATTTCCCTGTGTCAAACTTCAGGAGGTTTGTGTCTGCCCATTTCTCCAGCCTGTGGTGGTTCCTCTGAACAGCAGCACAACCCTTTGGTGCATTAATCACTCCAAGTTTTGTATCATGCAAACTTGCTGAGGGTGCACTGTGTCCCATCAGCCAGGTCATTAACGAACATACTAAACAGTACTGGCCTCAGTAAAGGATGACTGTGGGAGTACACCACTAGTGACTGGCCTCCAGCTGGACTTTGTGCCACTGACCACAGCCCGTTAAGCCCAACAGTTCAGCCAGATTTAAATCTACTTCACTGTCCACTTACGTAGCCCAGACTTCCTCAGTTTGCCAATCAAGATGTTATGGTAGACAGTGCCAAAAGTCTTGCTAAAGTCAAGATAAACGGACACTGCTATTGTTCGATCAATGTTAAATATATCTTAAGCTTCTAACATTTTTGTCCTTTAGTATATACTTGGACCGTTTTTTTGCTACATCACAGTAAATTCTATTCTCTCTCTTGTGAACTCTAGCCACTACAAGCTGATAACTGAATTATAAAACCTTCATCAAACACATATATAAGCAGAAGCAAGTGAAGTACTACCATATTGTCATGTACCTAACTTTCACTTCACACAATTCCTATCTCTTTCAATGCATCAGTACTTTCAAATAAATTTTCAACTAACCAGCACAAAATCAAAGGCAGGATAACAAAGCAAACAGATGACAGAGGACTGTGAGCAGACAGTACCTAAACACAAAGAGGGACAATAAGAATTAGGACTGTGGTGGGTAAAGGCAAAGCTGTGGGATAAGCCTCCTGATGTACTATTTCATATAAAACTCCACTGTAATTGAACCTCTGATTACTTTTTGCAGGCAACAGTACACACATGAACTGCTAGTTGTGGACAAAACAATGAGGTCTTAGAAGAAGTTCAGAGAGCCAGGAAGTCTTGAGTCTCAGAAGCTTTCAGGAGTTAAGGAAGACAACGTGTACGTCAGCTCCAGCTGACTCATACAGGCTTAGACCAATGGAACAGTGTGATGAAGCATCACGCGATAACCCAGTCAGGCTTTCTAGAGAAGAAAAGCAATCATTTAGAAGAAAAAAAAAAAAAAAGAAAAAAAAGAAAAAAAACCCCACAAACCAAAACCAGGATGGACTAAATCTAAACAATCTTGCCCTAGAGAAGTCTAGTGAAGACATGGCAGAAGCCTGGGAAGACAGATCCTAAAGCAGCTCACACCTGTCCATGGGAAAGGCGTGACTAGAGCTATTTGCAGTAAAGGGCAGGAGTCCTCAGATGCCACGTAACACGACCTGGGAAAAAACCACAGAGCCCAGAAAGTGAATAAAGGTATTACAGCATGCATAAAGACCTTTTTTGACAGTTATATTTTAGGTATGGCATTATCCTGAAAAAATAATGTCTGTGATCCAAGCTGTTCTCTAAAGATTCTGTATTTGGCTGCAATCAAGGCTGATGGTTGGGCTGAATGCCCTCCTTTTAGTCTAAGTGAAAAAGGAACATTAGGTCTTTTACACAACAGCTGTAAAAAGAAAAGAAAAAGAAAAATACTGTCCAAAGTACTTACATATCAAATCCAGTCAGGATTGACTGTGTGTGAAGAATTAAGAATTTTATAAATAACAATTATGAAATTAAAAAGTTGGGGGAAACAGTTACATATGTCTCTGTTTTAACCAGAAAAAAATGCTGTGCCTGTGATCTCAGGAGAGAGAGTGTTGTGTGGGGTTTTTTGGGCATTGGGGTTTTTTGAGTTTTAGGGGGGTTTTTTTAGTACAGTACTTGCTAGACAGGCAGACTTGAAAACATCAGCAAAATAGCTGCTTGTTGCATTTTGTTTCTACTGTGCTCAAGCAAACAGAGCTCTGTTTACATGCTTTGTAAATAAACAGGACTGCACATACACACAAAAATCTCACAACCCTCAAATCACAT
The DNA here is from genome assembly GCF_011004875.1 of Balearica regulorum gibbericeps. Lineage (NCBI taxonomy): Eukaryota > Metazoa > Chordata > Aves > Gruiformes > Gruidae > Balearica > Balearica regulorum. Next base: position 15,155,647 of record NC_046184.1, read on the forward strand.
TATCTATTTCTCTTCCTGAGAGAAGCAACTTGGCAACGCTTCAAGTATTAGCTAGTTCTTGGGCTCTTATAGTAGAAATAATGCATGCCAGGTTTTCTGAATCCAAATGTCAAATAGCCAAATATTGGCTAATAGATGTTGTGGGTCAGTTTTTTGCCTGCTCAGCTACCTTGCAAAGGAATTGAGCAATCTCTTGATGCTTGCAGGTCAAATTAATGACTGGCCTTCCTGTCCACCTTGGAGACACTACTGTCCTTCTAAACAAGGATACGCGATTGCTTTTTGCCTTTTCTAAACTGACCCAAGAAATACTTCTTGATTGCTATTATCAGACAGCTCTTTTCTGGACCAGAATGCATAGAGGCAGGACGTCTAGTCTGAGCTGGTTTATGCTCCAGAACTCCTTACTATTATTATGTGTCCCTGTGCTATCTTACCTCAAATTGGTTTTGCAACAAGCACAGAGGACAATTTCAGCAAAGTAGCACTACTTGCCTGCAGTCATTGCTGAGCTTTGCCTTCATTAGATGTACAAGCCTAACATTTCCAGCAGGTATGAGTCCAAAGCATAAAGTATATATTTAACACATTTTAAGAAGATACCTCACTTTTCCTTTTGAGAATTACAGGTCTATAATCTGAACAGGAGTTAAGGACTAGACAAAACTCTGTTAAATTTCCATGAGACTGAGAAGTAGTAGCAAAGGAACTGTGCATACTGTATCCTCAGCTGATCTCAATCTTTTGGATGCCCATGTCAGATGGCCAAAAATCCAAACAGACCTAGATCCAATTTTGACAGGTACTGCTAGGCCCCTGAGAGACCAGTGTTAGGTTATCTGATTAAAGGCTAATCACAATAGAAACAGATCTAGCAAGGATCAGTGGAAAAAAAATAGGTAGAGAAACCCTAACAACCTCATCAATGAAGATGGGCCATCTCAATCAGCTACTCCCAAGACTGTCAATTAGACCACATTCCCGCACTGTGAAACTCACCAAGATGAGTCAAGGAGAAAACTCTCTCCCCAGAAACACCTTGAAAACTAAAGGTTATTGCCTTAAGGGGCACAGGACTTATTATGGGATGCAGGGAGGAAGAAAATTTTGGGACTGTGTAAAACTTACCGTGGGATTGTGAGAATATGCAAGACATTACGAAATGTTTAGAGGAAGGCACCAGAGGTGGAGAAAGACAGGGATAAAGGTGGATAAGGGACAAGCAAGTACGGAAAAACAGCAGGGAAAAGGGATAAATGGGTCAGATCCAGTACAAATGGGTGGCTGGTCAGTGCATTATTCTGTCTGAGCCCTGCCCTTGAACACAATAGTCTATCCTATATTGTTGTTAAATCCTATTTCTGTCGTCTTTGTGGACGCACTTTCTGTCCTGAGTGTGTACACGTGAACTCAAGCCAACTTCAGGCCAGACTGGCCAGCAAGTAGGTAAGAGGACTAAGTACCAGCAACTGGAGTAAGAACACAAACCTTGGGGGCTCAAAGGTGCCAATAACCTGGGGGCACCAATGGGTCAAGGCTTCAGCAACTACATAGACCATTTAAAACCAGCTACTAGGGGGACCTATAAACCGTGTGTGTGAGGTTCTGTGAGAATTCCACTAGTGGACTTCCACCCTGAGGAGCTGGGAAGGAGGAACAGGACTGGGCTGTCCGTGCAGTTCTTGAGTGCTCTGTGTATGTTTACGTGGGTGCCAGTAAAAGCACAGGTTTGAGTCTCTGTTGATTTGTGTGGCCAGCTGCGTATGCGTTTTCTGTATGTGAGCGTGTGTGCATGCACGCACACCTATCGGGAACAAGTGCTCGGTCTCATTACTGGCTGGCCCTGGGGACACAGAACCGCAGCAGTCTTGTGCTTACCTATTCAGCTGGGACAGGAGGTCTGCCTGTGGGATGCAAAGCCCTCCACATTTGGCTACCTCTAACAACTGGCATGGCTAAAAGGATACACATCTTTAGCAAGTTTCTCAGAAAAGCTATCCGTAACACTTTGAAGGTGAAGTGTATAAATCTGCCTTAGATTCAAGTTTGAGGTAGTCTATACCTGCTTAAGCTGTCCTGGCATCTACTGGAACACGCTCCATGCAGTTTCGCTAAGGCGTTTTGTAAACCACTGAGTATTTAAATGATAGTAAAAAAATGTATTAGCATTCTCAGGCACCATTCTACTTCATTTGGATGTCCTCTGGTTCTTTTAATAGCCCTTGAAATTCCTATGTGCTAAACACATTTGAAAGGAATCTTGACCAGATCTTTCCTATCTGTTTTCTTTTTCAAGTCAGGACTCAATTGCACAACAATATAACTGAAGAGTAGCACAAATAAAGCAAAAATACAGATGAAACAAAGTAGATGTAAATTAAATTGCAGGAATATATTAAATAAGTTTGCCTTGGAGAAACTTGTAAACAGATTTCCATAAAGAGCAACACCACCTTTAAAATCATGCATTCTCTGGCAGCATACTGCAGCTGGGGTGCCCAAGGAATAGTCTACACTAATTCATCATTTCAGGAATCCACCCACAGATATCAAGAGTACCTGTGAGAAAGGGGAAGATTTTTTTTTTCCTTGATCACCAATAGATAATTCTTTTTAAGTTCTGTATTCCTTCACTTCTGTTGTGAAACATACACATTCTGAGGACAGCTGTATCTTTTTTTATTTGGCTTTCTAGACTAATACTCTGAAACGTTAATCACCTGGGAGGGAGCCAAGCGAGACTTCAAACTAAGTATATAAAGACTGTTTGTACTCTTATTTATATTATATTAGAATTAAATGTTTTAATTGATAAAAACATACTTCAGAATCACTGTGGTTGATCATCTTTTTCACATCTCTTAGGGAAGTCTTGGTCCAAAGCTGTATTACAATCTTCCCGGAAGCAGACACTTCTCATAGCTAAGACATCAAGCAGCAGTGGAAATTCCTGATTCTTGTCACATATGCAATATGAGCTGTCAGAAAGGCTTTACGCTGTCATACTGGGGACGACAAAGCACCACTCTCAGGAAACCACGACACGTGGTCTCTCCTATGGGTAAGGTAATCCTTTTATAGAAGGATTCATAAAGAGCAGAGCTAATTCCAAACATCTTCCATTCTTGTTCATGGCATGGAATAAACAGAGGTTGATATGTCTGTTTCGTACATGAGCATGGCAGGAACTGAATGCTTCTGTGAACAGTGGCATAGCAGCTGAAGATGGCAGACAAGAAGAATCTGCAGGTCCTGATGCTGGATACAGAGTAACAAAACAGCTGTCCACTGAAACCCAGAGGAATTTCAGACACCTCTTCCACCTCCACAAAAAAATCACTGTTGGATATTCTGATACAGCTGTTACAAAAGAAAATAATACTGTCTCTTTATAGTAGTATTAATTGCAAAAATAATTCTCCCAGTTTCTGCCAGAAGTAATACTAATATTTAACCTTTGACAACACAGAACAAACACGTAGCTTAAGAAGAGTTCTGCACTAATATGGCCTTCTTTGCCCCCCCAAAAGATATACACTACTCTATCCCCATGCACAGTAGTACTGAGCAACAGAAGTGAGGACAAGTCCTTGCCTTCTTAGGAAGGCTGTGAATATCCAGTAGCTTTGGGACATAGGAAGTTGCTTCATGAAAACAAAGCACTGAATTCTTAAAATGTTTCATGTTACCCTGATGACATTTTGCCAAATAAGAAGTAGTTTTAAGAAATTCTCTTCCCTTCCATGGAATTACACTGCTAAAGGTTTTGAAAAAGTCTTCAAGAATAACAAGCACAACATTAAAATACAGATGTTTCACAAGCTTTCAAGAAAATTATGATATTTTAGCAAAGGAGGGTATCATTAACTTAGTCATTTATTGCTTTAGCAGACAAGAAGATAAAGTTAGAATTAGGACACATTTAATCAATAGAGAGAGGTTAAAGTGCCTTCTGAACATCCTATTAAACACAACTGCCAAAATTTTATATAAACAGAACATCTACGTGAGATGTGGTTCTTGTCTTGAACATTGCCCAGTCATGGAAGAGAAGCAATCAACCAGCCTGACTGACCTAAAGCTAAAATGAGACAAGGAAAGCTGTGTAGACAAACTTGCTAAAGAAGAACTGGCACTCCTTCATTTGTAGCAGATAACAGGCAGAGCTTGGAGCTGCACATTTGTTTCAAAACTGGAGCTTTAAAGAATAACAAAAGAAAAAGAGTGAAGCAAAAGAAAGGGATATAGTATTCACTATCCATCTAGTCACAATCAGCAGCATGAGCTTGGTAGGCATCCTAGATGAGATGACTTAATATTTGTTTTTAAGGTAACAGTGACTGTTTGTATTTTGTCAGAGTGTTCACCCAAGCGTAAGGGTGAGTCTTGAAGAAAATACAGAAGCACTTGGGGCAGACACTGGCTCAGGAGTGTAAAATTCCTAAAGACCGAACCAGTAAAAGACCTTCTGGTCACAACATCCTTTGAATAGAAAAAATATTTTTCAATCAAGGAGAAAAACTGACGGATGTCCTCTGAACTGTATGGTAGGATTGACAGCAACTCACAAGCTGAGAGATGCCACAATTTCCTGATAATATACTTATAATACACAAAATATGCAACAAAATCGAATGCTTAAATTGGCATACATTCGCTTAACCTGTTGCTTAGCCTCTCTTGGTAACTACATGAATTGCAGATCAATGAAAATACAGATGTCACATCACAGTAAATTTACTGAATTATATGAACACCTAAATATTTTATTATTCATTTGTAAGTATATAATGTGAAGATGCAGAAAAACACAAATTAATTTATCCCATAACACAGCACAGCGACCACAGAAATGCAGTCATCTCACATAGGTACACATTGTTTTATGCAATCTATCAGGTACTGATCCCTTACCATCTGTCTAGGGGACGGACAGGAACATTTTAGCAAAGTCATGATTAAGAGGGTGATTAGGCAAGAAGTTTCAAGTCATGAAACAGACTGAATTTGTAATACAAAAGGCTTTGCTTAAAATGAACCACCACTTTTTTGCTGACATTTTACCCTGAAGTGGAATTGGAATACATATGTTTACCTTAGATAGAGAAAGTATATTCTTCAACTCACAGTTTTCAAATTTTTTTATGTACATGGTTTTTTTAGTCATTAACTAACCATGTTCTAATTTTTACTGGATTGCTCGAATTAGCTTCCAGTGAACAGTTCTCATACAGGAAAATCTCATACAACCCCCCAACACCTTCAATATCTCCCTTTTCCAAAGTTCTCTCATTTTAGTTCCAACAGTAAGTGCCAAACCCAAGGTTTCTATTTTCAGAAGGTATATTAGAAACCTCCCTGTAATAAATATCTCACAAATAACTGCATGACAAAAAGCTCTTGAAGATTAAAAAAAATAAAAAATCAAGTTGCACACAGATCATCATCTGAACAGGAGGGATACTAATGACACATTTCACTTGTGATTAAATAACAAAATACCTGATTTTTTTATGTACAGCAGAAATTCCAGACAGATACAGAAATAAACAAAGTCTATCACTGAAAAATAAAATACACTTCAAATTCCAAATCTTTTCAAAGCATACTGATGAACTGACACAGGCATTATTAGCTCTACAAAGAGTGCAGTGTCCCCTAAAAATATCATTGTGAGTGAAAAAGCTGCTCCACAAGAGACTGTTTCTACATAGGCTAATTCCATTTTTTATTTGTCTACACAAGCCCATCGGCATGTTGCAGGAGTCCTTGCCTCTACATCCCTTTGATACTTCACTTAAAAGCCTTGCACACTAAGACAATGAGCCTATGAAACCTTTAATATGAAAAATACACAAAATATGGGATTTATTTTGGTCCAATTTTAGTAAGCTAAATTTAAGCATCTAGTCTAAGAAAGCTATACAGGCACATTGTTCCAGAACAGAATTTGGCGGTGGAATGAAATGCCTCCCTGGACAAATAGCTTAGGGCCCACATTAAGATAGGATTATTTCCTCCCTACTTCTGAGATAAAATACAAAAGATATCAGTATTAGCTTGTAATTTTGAAAAAAGGAAAAAAAAAATCCACTGTTCATTGTTATCATATATTATTTTGAGAAGCTCAACGTGAGCCAGCAATGTGCCCTTGCAGCCCAGAAAGCCAACTGTATCCTGCGCTGCATCACAAGAAGTGTGACCAGCAAGTCAAGAGAGGGGATTCTCCCCCTCTCCACTCTGAGACCCCACCTGGAGTACTGTGTCCAGCTCTGGGGGTCCCCAACATAAGAAGGGCATGGACCTGTTGGAGTGAGTCCAGAGGAAGCCATGAAGATGATCAGAGGGCTGGAGCACCTCTCCTGTGAGGACAGGCTGAGAGAGCTGGGCTTGTTCAGCCTGGAGAAGGGAAGGCTCGGGGGAGACCTTAGAGCAGCCTTCCAGTACCTGAAGGGGCCTACAGGAAAGCTGGAGAGGGACTGTTTATGAGGGAAGTGTAGTGACAGGACAAGGGGTAATGGGTTTAAGCTGAAGGAGGGTTGATTTAGATTAGGTATTAGGAAGAAATTCTTTACTGTGAGGGTGGTGAGGCACTGGAACAGGTTGCCCAGACAATGGGACTTTGGGCAACCTGGTCTAATGAAGGGTGTCCCTGCCCGTGGCAGGGGGGTTGGAACTAGCTGGTCTTTGAGGGCCCTTCCAACCCAAACCATTCTATGATTCTGTGATTTTAAACAAAATTGAAAAATTAAAGGTGTATGACTACTAAAAATAAATTTGAATGGCCCTGTAATGGAAGTTAGGCAATATTTCTTTTACACTTAAAAAAAATGTAGCGCAGGAAAATGGTATTTTAAGAAAAGATAGTATTTAAAAAACATGTTTAAAAGGTAGTGGAACTGATGAAATAGTTGCATTATTCTGATAATTATTTTTTGTTTCAATGTTAGTTACATTAATAATAATAGGATTGTTATTTATCTAATAATTATTCCAAAACATTTATTTGACACACAGCAATGTCAGCTCATACTGAATGTTGTGAGCTGATGGCGGTTCTACTTTCAAACGTGTTTTATTTCTGTATTTCACTATAAGTGATACTTCTACCTTAGAAGCAGTGCATCCACAATTAAATTAAAAAACAAAAAACACACACCAAAAAATACCTCAACCAAAAAAACAGAACAAGAAAAATTCTCACATGTTCCTAAACCTGAAGGAATCCTTCGGCATCATAACTTGTTTCACAATGCCTATTATATTAACTGACATTAGGTGTCTTCTTAGAAAAGTAAGCAGACAGTACTCAGTCTCCATCTTTTTTTTTCTTCCTCCTCATTATTTTAGATTTTTTCCTCCTTTACTTTATCCCTGACTGCATTCTTGGCATGACCTGATGAAGAAACCACATAGAAGCATTGAGAAATACATGAATTTACTCTGCAAAGATAAATTACAAAGAGAGAAAGGGTATACATAGCCCAAAGCTAAGACGACTCAACAAAACCAACAGTTCTCCTTAAACCTTGCCTGCACCACCCCACTCCAAATACTTCTGCACATTGAACAACAGAAACTTTGCTGTCCTACTGTCATTTGAAAGCATCTTCCCTTTACAGCTATTTATAAAAACCCTCAAAATCATGAAAATTGAATTCTACACACACCAGTTATCTACTTTAAGATTGCTCATGAGTGGCTGCTATTGATTTTCTTTTTAATAAAGGTTGACTATACTGTACATGAGAAGAGTGTGTAACTCATACAACAGAAACGAAAGTATTTTTGCTTTCTTGGAGGATTCTTGAAAGACCATCCTCCTCCATCTGGCTGCTGCTACTTGCTTTCTAATGACACCTGCAAGGTTTGGACAAGTAACCTCACATAGCCTCCACTGAAACATAGACAACATGGAGGTACGTGGTAGTTAAATTACAACTTATTAGGTAAAGAAACCAGGTGTGTGTGACATTATAAGCATGCTGTAGGAAAACATTTCCACCGTGTACTTAAAGCTCAGGCATCCAAACAAATCAATTCGGTGTAACAAGTTACAGTAGGTTACCTGATCCACTGTAACTGTCCACGTTCACATGCACATCCGTAGTTACCCGGGTTACCTTATCAACAAGGAATGAGGACTTTGTCACAGGCTGCTAACATATACATGGGCAGCATTAACTACCCAGAAATTTAGGACTTGTAGATGCTGTCTGATTGTATCTGCTTACTGAAATATCCCATAACACAGATGTCTTATCCATCCCATTTGCAATTAGTTTTTCTGGAGGGAAAGGTAAGGGGAAAGGAAGGATGAATCTCACTATGAAAAAAAGTCTCAGGTTTGAATTAATTTAATTTTCAAGGCTTTAACATCTCAGAGGATCCTCAGCAAAAGGGTTCATCTCACTTTCTTGATTATGTCTCCTAAAAGCCTCTTAAAAACATAAAAACCAACTATCCTAAGAGAACGCTGCCGGATTTCTGATATGTTGAGCTTCCATATCAGCCAAACCATCCGTTATATTCCAGCTTCCTTCTCATCATTTTTTTCCTCCAGGATACGATAACATGTTGAACTTGCCAAGTGAGCAGGAAAACCTACAAACACTAAACTGTCTTGTAAAAACAAAGACCAACCAAAGAAAGGCAAGCAATGGGCTTCTCTCTCTCATTCCTTCTCTATTCCCATTTCATCAGTTTCTGTAAATGCACGGAGCACCTCCTCTCCCCTCCCCTCCCGCTATGCAAGCACTGTCTAGCAGCCTCTGCTAGTGTGGAAAACAAGAAACATGCCATGGACTCTTTCAGATCTTCCACCCGGCATTTCCACCCAGAGAACTCAAGCTTCTCAAAAATCCAACCACTAGGAGCAAGGGTAAAAATTGATAATAAAAAAAAAAAAAAAAGGCAAGTATGGGCTCCCTTGCTGTGTTTGTCAAAAACATGAATATTTTCATGTCTGTATGGTATGAACACACACTGCAATTTTACTATACAGCAGACTGAAGACAGTATAGCAGTTCAAACACTTAATACTACAATTTATTTTTTTTTCCTTAAAAGCATCTTATATAGTAATTTTGAACGGGCCTTGAAAGGAACTGGCAGCTAATAGGATAGCACGAGCACTGTTTCATAACAGCTTGCAAAAAAAAAAAATCAGTCTATTTTTAGATGGGTGAAAAGAATGTGGTTATTTAAAAAAAAATTCTCAGATTATATATAAAGTTGTTTTAATTTATAACTGATCACAAAAACTGTGCAGCTGATGTGTCAAATCAATCTTGAGGTGAACAGTACCACATATTTAAATCCTCAAAAGAAATCTATGTGCATATAGAACATTCACATTTTAATCTCTGTTGCACGATAATGTATCATACTGTTATAAAATCTTGCTTTTTAATGAATGGCATTTAAATGGATCTCAGACAAATGCATCTTTTTCTAATTATGTGTTATAATCCTTTACATCTAGGACTACCATTAGTTCAACTATGAGCATGTTTTGCTCAAAAACAGTCTGATTGGTTTTAGGGTGCTGCGTAACGTTCATATTAATAGAATAAATACCTATGTTATATACCAAATTCTCCCACAGCAATGCCAACAAAAGCCTTTCCAAAAATCAAGTTAACACCTGTTTCCTTTACTATTTTCACCCCATCGCCCTCTCTGTTATCACCACCATTTTATTAGTCTTGTATTTAAAAATTTTAGGCATCAGGGTGGGATAGAGGTAAATAAATAAAGATTGACATTTTCTCTCACAATTCTTAATTTTGAATAAATAAATAAATAAAATCTATCTCAAAGCTCTTCTTATATTTCTCCATTTTGGAAAGGTGACTTAACAACCCATTCCCCCCCACCATTTTCTGTATCTCTCATTGCTGATATTTTGTTATACTACAGCTGGTGAAAGGCAATGCAGTTTGCTTCTGTGCATCTTACACAAATATACTTATAAATCATATTAAAGCACTCATTTTGGTTTTTTAAACCATGCATGCCACACAGCACTCATTCATTTTGAAAGATGCCTTTTAGCTTGTTTCCTTAAGATAGCTTTCAGTGCATTACCATATCTTTCTATGCTGAGACATTCAATAAAATGTACTTTAGATAATAATTTCAGCTAAACGTACAGCTTGAGTGCTTAAAATTAGTCATTGTATTTTTTTGCCAATGTCCAATATTAAAATGGGAAAATTAAGCGTTCAGATAGTCTTTTGCATACAGCCGAGATAATTACTGTAAATAATTTGGGGGGGGGAAAAAGATAGATATTATGTTGCTCTGGCTTTAAGCAATTTTGAAAATTAAATTCTCTCCTAAAATTCAGTTGCAAGCAAAACAGAAGTGAGCAGGACTGGATCATTTAAAATCAACAAAATAATCACACCAGGAGGTTATCTCACATCAGAAAACTTAATGTGCATTTAGTACCTCGAAATATTTCTTTAAAACGAAACAGCTACTTGAAATTATAATCATCTGATTGACAGATAAAATAATTGCTTTAAAAACACTTCTGAGTCATTTTGTCCTTACCTGCAGGCATGAACCATTACTGCATGCAGCGACTGCTCCATTTCCTAGCACAGACTTGAACAAGGATCACATCTATCTTACAGAATATGACTAATTGGGGGATTTGCGATTCCTGAGCTACTTTAGAAAGGACACTCCCTTTCCACATAACAGGACATGAAACGCTTCACCAAGTTGTATTTCCTATGCATCTAAATTGAAAGGAACGGCTTCCTGCAACACAACAAAAACGCGAGGTCTTTAAAAACGAATTTAGAAATCGAGATGCTGTTTGCATGACAGTGAAAAGGAGCAAGGTCTGCAACACCAGCACACACAAACCAGCAGCCTGCTGTAGTATGATTTGCATGCTGCAGCCCAGTAGGCTTCATTTAAAAAAAAAAAAAAAAAAAAAAAAAAAAGACATCAATAAATCTCCGCAAAAATGCACAAAGCTTAACCAAAAAGGGAGGTTCAATGTATACGGTACAACAACCAGCATGCAATACGTAAACAATGCTAGCAAAGTTGACAAGGAAAAGAAAAAAGCCCTGCGCCGCTGCTTGGCAATGCTACACCATGAATCGTTCATGCAAGAGATGCAGCTGTACCTTTCTGAAGAGGACGACTTCTCAGAGTTAACTGACATCAGCAGCTCAATCTTCTGCTTGATTTCTGGAAAAATCAGAAAATATTCACAACCGAGACCGCCTGCCCTCGCTTTCCAAAGTCTTATTAACCAAAGGACTTTATTTCCCTAAGCCCTTTTGTTCGGAAGGAGGCCGCAGGAGCCACGGTGCTTGTGCGAGGGCCGGCCCAGCCGCGCTCTGAGGGGACGAGGCGGGAGGCGGCGGGCCGGGCCGGCCCGCGCACATGACTGGGCACGGCGGCGGGCGGAACCATTCCGCGGGCGGGGGGGGGGGGGGAAGAGGAAGAGAAGAGGGGGCGCCTCTCCTCGGCGGGAGCCGGCACGGTTACCGGGCGAGCCCTGCTGCCACCGCTGCCAGCGGGTGCCCGGAGGTGAGTTTCTGAGGGGAAAAAAACCCGAAACAAAGGATTTATGGCACGGGTTGTCTTCCCGGTTAGTTATCTAAGCTGTGTTGGACACCCTCGAAAACCTTCAGATCAAAAGCCCTGAAAAATATGGCTCTTTGAATCATTTTTGTCACAAAGAATGAAGTATTAAAATCACGACTTTCATACATGGGTTAGAAATCAGGCATGGAAAACACTACGCACACTTGGATTTTATTTTTTAGTGCCCTGCCTCTAATTTCCTTCGAATATACTCTGAAAAGTAATATTTCATTTTCCTTCCTTTATTTTTTTTGACATCTATTAATTACCAACCTAGCACTTGCAAGGACTAAGCGGAAACACCCAGCAGGCTAACCTGGGCTGATACCTCATCGCCGTTGTAACAGAAACAGCCTGGCAGCGCACCCCAGCGCGGACACCCGGACCAACGGTAACCGAAGGGGAGATGCACCCTTGTGCCGCCTGTCACTTGTTTCACAAGATCCTGCCAAAGCAGAACAGAGAGACTGCCGGAAAATGGGTTCACCAGGAGCTCTGGAGTTGAGAGGTTTGTGACCCAAAAGAAACCAAAGAATAATGTCACAGATCTGAGCACCATTTTAAGATCCTACCCGCGCTGGAGACCGTAGTGCCACCTATAGAAATACTGGTGAGACCTGTGCAATATTAAGACTATGTCCACTTGTTTCCAACCAAAGTAAACTTCAGCTATTTGGAATTAACCATTCTACAACAGGAGAGCTTCAACCTGACTTTTTTTTCTTTCTTTACACATATTTCAGATACAAAGCCTCAGAAATTTCTAAAAACAGAAAAAAAGAGAAACTAGATTTTCTTTTTCTTTTTTTTTAACCAAAGTTAAAAAATTGTTATTACTGCTTGAATGAGTTCATTACCCTCCTGCTCAGGTGGAAGGGTTGCAAGTTATCAGCGATCATCACCTGGTTAAGCGCATGCCACTTGTTCTTCCCAAAACATACAGACCAGAGAAGCCTTCAAGAAGAATCTCAGTTCTCACATCCAAAGTGGATGCTTCTCAGAGCTTTCAAGACACATCTTTGACATGTCCATATGTCCACAACTGGCTCCACCATGCAAAACTTCCTTTGCCATTGCCCATCCCAGGCACCAGGTGCTCCTCCGGTCACAGCTACCAGGAGACTTCTCTGCCCACCCAGACTCACATCCCAACACAGGTAGAAGTTCAGCTGCCACAGGAATGTCCAGCCTGATATTCTGGGCAGCTCCAGAGCTGCAGTGTGCTGGAGAATAAGCTTGCTGATCTAGTCTTTTGAACCTCATTACCAAAAGTCCATAGCAGTTCTCGTTTAGGCCACGTGCATCTTTCCCTCTGTGCCTTGGTTCTCCAGCTATCAAGATGGGATGACAGCATCAACTACGCTCCCTGGGGTACTAGAGGGTTTTTTCAGTTAAAAAACATCCAACAACCTATGATAAAACACCAGTGAGCACCTCCAAACAACAAATTAGCTAATTTTGTACTCACTGCAGTCTTGAAAATGACTATTAAGTCTTAGAAAAATGTCTATTAACTAAGACTTAGAACTGCATAGTGGCTAAAAACTGAAAACAGTGAATATCCACCTCATCACTGAAAAACCCAGTCACATTACAGTAAAAAAAATTCGGACATGTCACTGAGAACTATGCTGTACTACATGAAGGCTCCATGAACAGCTTTAATATCTCTGTTTTCAACTATACAACCAATGTTATTTTAAAACATTTTTTAGTGCAACATTTGACATTGGTGTTGATCATACAAATTACACACTGGATATATTTATTTCAAAGCTTGTTTTAAGCAAGTGAAGGAAGGCTAACCCTGTAATATTAAGGTTATCATAATACAGTATTTTCCACACATGTATGTTTAAACTGTATGAAGACAGTGCAAAAGATCAAATAGACGAAAGAACAGTGGCATAGTGTGATCAAAAAGGTCTACTGCAGGACTCAACCAGGTATTCAGAACACTGCAAAAATATTTCTCTGAAATAAACTGCCTTTAAGAAAACTCAGAAAAAAGTTACCTCGACAAGTCTCTGAATATAGAGTATTTCATATTACACAGGTTAAAAGAAAGTATATTCCTTTAGTACTCTAGGGTTTTTTTATTTTTCCTTCTATATGAAGGAATGTTAGAAGGCAGCTCTCAGTTGCTTACCCTCACTTTTGGATAGAGAGTTGACAATTCAGAGGTGCAAACTCAAGTTCATGTCCCCTACCACAGATCCTTGACACTGATTAACTAAATATGTTCCTCAATCTCATAATCCAACATTTTATTTTTTAATTCCATCTGAAGATGTTTAACCCTGTTAAAATTTAAAATGGATGAAACAGATATTAACAAGGCAGGATTTCATGGCAAAACAAAATCCACAGAGCTTGGAATAAAGTGATTAGCTGATCCATTCCATAAACAACCCTCCATACAGGTTTTTCAGTGGATGTCTAGAGATTATTACACTAACACCACACTACAAGATGTTAAAAATAAAATCCAAGATATAAGTTACTTCACTGCAAACTTGAAGTCCCTGGATGCTCTAAGAGATGTACGAAGACATTTCTCTCTGCTGGTATTCCAGCACATAATTTAGTTTCACTTTTATTCAGTGACAACAAAGATTTATTTAATAGAGTGATAAGAAGAATTTAAATAAAATGATACCTCACTGAAAAAAAAATAAATCCTAGTATCAAGTGTTCTGTTCCACAAGTTGATAAAACTTCTACCATAAGATTTTGGGGTTTTTCTTTCTTTCTCCTCTCTGCTCCTCTTTTGTCAATTTGAAATACTTTCTTATTTGGGATTTACCTATCTTTTGTCTCTGCTATCTGAGATTTTTGCAAGTGGACCCACTTCATTCATTTTTAAAAGCAAATCTGTACCTTTCCACATCTATACTGCACCCCCAAGGTCAGGCTGATAACACCATTATCATTCCTTATACAAAACTGATCATGGAAATAATATCACCAAAACAAGACAGATGAGTTTTACACCAAGTGCCTTTTAGGCCATAAGAGAAAAATGGCTGCAGAAACAGCAATATTATCACTTGTTTATTTTGATTATTTATAAATTACATATCCAGAAATCTGGGCTCATTTACAGAATTTATTAGAACATACAAATTGCATCCCAAGTTCAACTAAAAAAAGAAAAAAACCCTCCAAATGGTGGTTACTGTACCACCCACTCAACCAGCCTTTGCAGCCCAGAAGAATGCAAATTATAGTAATATTTGTTAAAATGCAAGTAGAAAAGTTTTACAACCGAGCAGCTCTTCCTGAAGACCTCTTGGTTCAAGTCCCTCCAACCTGACACAGAGAACTAACACTTCAACTTTTGGTCGACCTCAAGTGCTTGGCACCAAGGTAAATAAATGCTGGGCTAATCAGGATCAACACCCGTTACAGATTCAAAGACATCATCTTTAATGGCTTTTATAAGTTAATTAGATCACTGTATTGATCAGCGCACAGACGTGCAGTGAACCTCTGCTTAGCGAGCAAGCACTTGGGTTCTCACTGAAGGTTTTTGGACTGTCCTAATTACAGAGGCAACAAAAAGATGGCACTGTAAGTAGAACCACATCCAGAGGAATAGATCATAACACTCTGGCTGAAAAAAAGATGAAAATGAATGAAAATTAGCGCCTACAAATCCCAAAGCAGCAGCTAATAAATTTCCCAAGTGACAAAATAACAATAAATTCAGGTATGGGTGGCAACATCCTTGTCACCAACTCCTCAGTTGTTCCATGCACTTTATCAGCCCACTTTGAGTAATTTTACGTTGTGTATAGATCAAGTGGCAGACAATTGCCTCTCATCCAAGACCTGAGCAGAGCAGAGACACTAAGTCTCTAAAACCATTCATACTATTCAAGCTGCAATTAAATGAAAACAAGTTCAGAAAGGCTCTGCACTGCCCAAAATGGCGTGATAATCATCACGATCTTTATTTTTTTAAAACCAAAGCAAGACTAACCATTTAGAGGGATCTGTGCTCAGACTGCTTTTCAGCCCAGTTGTTTGTCTCCTCTGAGATGTTCAGGTGTAGGTTGTGGGTTAGGTCAGAGAAAAAGGCATCTGATAAAGTTAAAACAGGAAGGGATCTCCTTTTCAGAGAGAGATCATCTGCTCTGACAAAAAAAAGAAGAGACCAGAAGCTTGGAAAAATGGAAGGGAGA